>NW_023604861.1:69991122-70283289 GCF_014898055.3 Talpa occidentalis
TTTAATAATGTTTATTCTTCCAATCCATGAGCAGGGGATGTCTCTCCATTTCTTTGTGTCTTCTTCTATATTTCTTTAACAGTGTTTTTATAGTTTTCTTTGTATAGGTCTTTACCTCTTTTGTTAGATTTATTCCCAAATATTTGATTTTTTTTTTTCAATAACAAAAGGGATGGTCTTTTGATTTCTTCTTCTTCAGATTTATTATTTGTGTATAGGAAGGCTACTGACTTTTGCGTGTTGATTTTGTATCCGGCCTGCACTTTACTGAACTGATTGATGAGTTGAATTAGCTTTTCTGTGGAGTTTTTGGGGTTCCTCTATGTATAATATCATATCGTCCGCAAATAGTGATAGTTTGACTTCTTCTTTTCCTATTTGGATTCCTTGGATGTCTTTCTCTTGTCTTATTGCCCTGGCTAGGACTTCCAGTATTATATTGAAAAGCAATGGTGAGAGTGGACATCCTTGTCTTGTTCCAGATCTTAATGGAATTGCTTTCAGCTTTTTCACCATTGAGAATGATACTGGCTGTTGGCTTGTCATAGATGGCCTTTATGATGTTGAGGTATTTCCTTGTATCCCCAGAATTTCAAGGCCTTTTTATCATGAATGGGTGTTGCACTTTGTCGAAAGCTTTTCTCAGCATCTATTGATATTATCATATGGTTTTTATATTTCTTTTTGTTGATGTGTTGGATAACTTGATTGATTTTCGGATGTTAAACCATCCTTGTGCCCCTGGAATGATCCAACTTGGTCGTGGTGAATTATCTTATGGATTACATTGTTGGATTCTGATAGCTAAAATTTTATTGAGGATTTTGCATCAGTGTTCATTAGGGAGATTGGCCTGTAGTTTTCCTTTTTTGTGTTGTCCTTGTTCGGTTTTGGTATTAGTGTAATGTTGGCTTCATAAAACGTGTTTGGTATTGTCCCTTCCTTCTCAATTTTTTGGAAGAGTTGTGAAGGATAGGCACTAATTCGTCTCTGAATGTTTGGTAGAATTCATTTGTAAATCCATCAGGTCCTGGGCTTTTGTTTTTGGGGAGGTTTTTTATTAACATTTCAATTTCGCTAATGGTAATTGGTCCTGTTTAGGTGTTCTATTTCTTCTTTATCTAGCTTTGGGTGATTGTAGAGTTGTAGGAATTTGTCCATCTCCTCGAGATTGTAAACTTGTTTCCATATAACTGTTCATAGTAGTTACTGATTATTCTTTTGATTTCTGCTGTGTCCGTTGTGATTTCTCCTCTTTCATTGATGATCCGTGTTATTGTGCTTTCTTCCTTTTTTCCTTGTGAGCCTGGCTAGGGGTTTGTCTATTTTATTGATTTTGTCAAAAAACCAGCTCTTGGTTTCATTGATCTTTTTGATTGTTTTTTTAGTTTCAATTTCATTTATTTCTGCTTTGGTTTTTATTATTTTCTTTCTTCTACTGGTTTTGGGGTTTTTTTGTTGTTTCTTTTTCTAGATCTTTGAGCTTCGAGATAGGTTGTTTCTTTGCGTTCTTTCTTGTTTCTTGATGTGAGCTTCTATTGCTATATATTTTCCTCTTATTACTTGCTTTTTGCTGCATCCCATACATTTAGGATATGTGTCCTCCTTGTCGTTCATTCAAAAAATTTTTTAATTTCTTCTTTGATCTCCTCATTAGTCCATGGTCTTCCATATGTGGTTTTTAATCTCCATGAGGTAGGAAGTTCCTTGCCTTCTTTTTATGGTTTATTCTAGTTTGATGCCTTCATGGTCAGAAAAGATGGTTGATATGATTTCAATCTTGGTGTATCTGTTGATGTTTGTCTTGTGCCCCAGTATGTGATCGATCCTGGAGAATGATCCGTGTGCGCTTGAGAAAAATGTGTACTCATTTTTTGGGGTTAGTGTTCTATAGATGTCTGTTAAGCCTAATTGCTCTAGGTCCTTATTTAGAGCTTTAGTTTCTTTACTTATTTTTTGTCTTGTTGATCTATCCATTGTTGATAGTGGTGTGTTGAAGTCTCCCACTAAACGTATGTGTTTTCTCTGATGTCTGTTTTCAGAGAGGACAACAGTTGTCTGATATATTTTGGTGCTCCTTCGTTTGGTGAGTATATGTTAATGAGTGTTATTTCTTCTTGAAGTATTGTCCCCTTGATCATAATGTATTGTGACCATTGGGGTCTCTTTTTATCTTTTTGAGTTTGAAATCTGTTTTATCTGATATAAGTATAGCTGTTCCTGCTTTCTTTTTTGGTCCATTTGCTTGTAGGATTGTTTTCCATCCTTTAACTTTGAGCCTATTTTTATCTTTTGTAGCTAAATGTGTTTCCTGGAGACAGCAAAAGGTTGGGTTTTGTTTCTTAATCCAGGCTGCCACTCTGTGTCTTTTTTTATTGAAGAGTTTAGTCCATTTACATTAGAGTTAATATTGATACGTTAACATCTGTATTGCCATTGTGTTTTGTCTTTCCTTTGATTTTATTTATTTATTCTTTTAATAACTTTTTTTTTTTTTTTGGCCTTCTTTCATTGTTATCGTCCCTCTCTGAGGTTCTGGCTTTAGGACTCCTTGTAGTATTTTTTGGAGTGGGGGTTTAGTTGCAATGAAATTCTGGAGTTTCTGTTTGTCTGGGAAGTCCATATTCTTTCTTCAAAGAGTAAGAGAGAGCTTTGGCGGGATAGAGTATTCTTGGTTGGCATCTGTTTTCTTGGAGTCTGTTGACTATGTCCCTCCACTCTCTCCTTGCCCGTAGTGTTTCTTCGGAGAAGTCTGATGTCAGCCTGATTGGCTTTCTTGAATGTTATCTTTTCTTCCCTCTTGCCAGCTTCATTATTTTTTCCTTGTCCTGGATTCTTGGGAGCTTTACTATTATGTGTCTTGCTGTATTTTTCCTTTCGTCGTGGAAGTTTGGTGTTCTTCTTGCTTCTTGTATATCAATTTTCAGCTCCTTCTTCACATTTGGGAAGTTCTCTTCAATTATCTCTTTGAATATTTTCTCTGTTCCTACATCTCTCTCCTCTCCTTCTGGTATTCCTATAACTCTTATATTTCCTTTCCTCATGGAGTCAGATAGTTCCCGAAGTCTTTCTTCGTTCTTTTTCCTTCGTACTTCTCTTTCTTTTCTCTGTTTGGTTCTTTTTATTCTGTGTCTTCAAGATTACTTATTCGTTCTTCCATTTCATCTATTCTGCTTTCATTGCTTTTCCCAGAATTCTTTAGTTCTTCCATTAATTCTTTGATCTCCTGCATTTCTTTTACTTCCCTCTTTAGGGACTCAATTTCTTTCTTCTGACCATTGTTTTCCCTCTCTAGGAACTCAATTGCATTCTTCTGATCATTGATTATTTTTCCCTTATCATTGTTTTCCTTTATGACTCTGTCAGTTTTTTAATCACGGAAATTTTAAATTCTCTTTCTGGAAGGCTCAGAAATTCTTCCAAGTTATTGTCTTTGCAATCTGGGGGCTGGCTTTCTTTTTGTGTGTGCTTTTTCTCTGGAGAGTTGCTAGGTTGCGTGTGGTTTCTTCTCCTCCCTACTGTCTGTTTTCTAAATTTGCCGTATGCGTTGGGACCACTGTGTTGTTGGGACTGGCCGGCATCTTGGGTGGGCTTCTCTGTTCCCCTCTGGTTCTTCCAGGAGTCATCTGTCAGTTTCAAGCAGCCGTTAATGGAGACAGGTCCCTGTTCTAAAATGCCGATGTGGGGACACACTCCCCCTGTGCGCCTGGTCTGCCCCGGCGGTGGGGTCCTGCTCCCTCTGGGCTTGGACTGCAGGCCAGAGGGGGTCTGGCGTGGGCGAACTTCCCCGCTCACCTCTGGCTCCTGAGGAAGCCTTCTGCAGGTAGTCTTTACTGAAGAATGTCCCTGTTCTAAAATGGTGATGTGGGGGACACCTCCCTGCGCGTCTGGTCTCAGGCACCTCTCTTCTGCGCGCCTGGGTCTGCCCCGGCTGTGGGTGCTCGCTCTCCCTGTGGGCTCAGACTACTTGTTCGGAAGGAGCCAGGTGTGGGCTAACTCCCCAGCTGGCCACTAGCTCCTTCAGTAGCCTGTGCTGGGGTCAAGTCGCTAGGTGGCGCCAGAGATCTCTCCTAGAGCCCTTGGGGAGCTGATTTTCCACCCCGTGGGACAGGGAGCAGAGGCGGGATGGTAGGGTACACACTCAACGGCTTGGGGTGCTGTGTCTGCCTTGTGCCCCACCGTCGTGCGGAACCCACGCCCCTAATTTCGTGCCCCGGGTCTCAGTTCCAAAGCCCTCAGTTCCAGGACGCGGGCTGTAGCCCAGATCAGTGGCGCGGGAATGGCGCCTTTTGAATCCCGCTCCCCTGCCTGGGCGCTTGTTCTGCTCACTCAGGGAGGGCCTCCCGCCGTCTCCCCGCAAGCCTAGGTCGCAAGCGCGGGGACCTGGGCAGCTGCGATCCGGTCTGGATCCGCGCCACTTTCCGCGCAAGCTTACCGGGCGGCCGGGGCTGTGTGCTGGTGCTGGTCTCCTCCTGGGGGGCGGGGCTCTCTTTAATGGCGCCTGGAGCTCACCTCCGCGGCGGATCCTGCAGGGTTCACCTCAGCTCCCGTTCACGGGGTGTGGTGGCTGCAATAGTTCCTTTCCACTCACAGTCCCGCTTGCTGCGTCGTTTCTTCTTGTTGGTCGTTTTAGTTTGTTGTTTCCCTCCTCTCTGCAGGTCGGAGAGTGCCGCCTCTGTGGGCGGGGGAGGGGAGCAGGGTTCTGCGCTTCCCTCCCTTCTGGTCCTCTTTTATGGCCACTTTCTTCTTCGGGCAGTTCGCTGGCGTCACCCGTTTATCTTCCGTGTCCCAGTTCTCACTGGGACCTGCCGCTTTTCCTCCCTATTAACTTTTTTTAATGGGAGATCTTACTCGCAGCGTCTCCTCGCCGCCATGTTGCTCCGCCCCTCCCTCTCACCTATCTTAATGAGCTTTACATACACTTTTTCAGGGAGACCTGAGGAGGTAACTTGATTTCCTTTTAATATAGGCTTTTGTAGCACCAGATGCCCTTTTTTGGGTAACATCTGTCACAATGGCAATTTTACATTGTTTTTGAGATTTATTAATTTGTTACAATAGGTGGTAAATTCCTTGAGAGAAGGCACACTGTCTAAATAGCTATGTTGTCCATGCTTGTGGAAGAATGAAATAAAGAGAGAAATAAAGGAAGAGGGGAAAAGGGTTGAGAAAAGAAGAAATGAGTGGATGGAGTGAGGTTTGTCATCACACGATTCAGGATCTTAACTGATTAGTAGGAACTGTGGCTACTTAAGTTTATTGACTTTATCCCTTGGGTTTCCTTGGGTTTTATTTACTTTTTTGCCTTTGTTTGCAATACCTTCCATTCTTTATATGGAGAAACCGCATTCCACCTTCAGGTCAGCTTAGGTGTGTTTTCTTTGACTTTCCTCAGTCAGGGATAACTAGTCTCCCCTGTACTCCCCTTAGAACGAACTCAGGTTTTGGAGAAAGATGGGTCCTGTTTCCAATTTTGGCACTGGTCCTGCTTGATATTTGTTCCTAAACAAGTCATTGAATCTGCTTTTTCATTAGTAATGTTAAACTAATTGTGACAGGAGAAATTATATATGAGGAGAAATTATACAGGGCAGCAAGGGGCACTAAAACTGGCCAAGGACACTGCCCAAATAGTTTATTGGTCACCAAATGAGTTCTTCACCTGTGCGTGCAATTTCAAGACTACTCAGGATCAGAAAAAAACAATAATGGGATTTATTTAACAAACTAGGGAAAACAAAGAGTTACCTCACCTGAAGCAGTGTCCACTGTTTTAAAGTCCTAAACACAAATGCTCCCAAGATGGTGTCTTCCTGCAACTGAGGCCTGGCACATGTGGCAGCCAGACAATAGGCCAGGTTCCAACTCATGAAGATAACAGAAGACACAATAGGAGATGCTCACCAGAGCTGCCGAGATGCCCCAGTGCAGCACCAGACAAGTGACACTGGAAACAGCAGCTGCAGGAGCCAAATGAACCATCACAGGGCCACACTCATGAAGCTTAGTGAGGTGCATGGCACTAGGTTTCTGCCTTCTCTGCTAGGCTATAACAGCAGCAAAAAAATTTTCAGTTGTTCGCCCACCTGTAAAGCTTCTGAACTTTTCCTCTGAAAGATTGGCTACTGGAAGCCTCTTCATGTTATTCAGAGGCCCACAATAGCCTTCTGGAAGATTGGCATGGTGGGGGCAGGAATCGCTGACCCCAGAATCACTGAAGATCAGAAAACACCGAAATCCCGAAAGCTGAATGCTGGGGGCTGCTTCTGTAGTGCCTTATACTTCTTATCAATCTCCACCCCCTCCACAAATACTTTTTCGCATTTTCCCTGGAGCTGTCTATTTCACCAGCACCCCCTCCAGGGGCGCCACCCATAACTGTCTTTGGCTTCAGCCACCAGTTACAGAAATATAGATTGCCTTCGATCAGAAATACATACCTCATAAATAATAGGTGCTCAATAATAAATGTTGATTATTTAAAAAAAATCAACTCCAAAACATTATGCTTAATTTTCCAACCATATAACAAGTTCTTTGAGGCCAGGGACTAGTTTTTTTTTCAAGTTTGTTTCCTGAGAATTTACCTTATTGCCCTGCACATGGTTTATTGAAGTGAATTACACTGGAATTGTAGGGCAGGATCCCAGAGCTGGGATGTAATCAAGGGTTTAGATAGGCTCAGATTGACCTCTCTGCCTTTTTATTAATAGGCATGCAATAGATCCAGGGGGAAATAAAGGCAGATAATTACTGCAAAGGAATAAATAAGGCAACAGGGTGTTGAAACTCTGCAAGAGCACATCTAGAGAGACCAAGTTTAAATTATATTTTTCAGCTTATGAACTTGAGTCAGAATTAAGCAATTATTAAATCTATAATTGATGTTAATATGATTACATAATGCCTTAGATGGTGGTGGTAATTTGAAATAAAGGGTCATCTCCTTTACCTGCAATGTCTAAATTTTTCCCCTTGCTATTCAAATATTTCAGGACTTAGATTGAATGTCCTCTTCTATTTGCACAAAAGCTCCACATATAATAGCTGCAGGGGTTCTTTGCACAAACAGATGTATCCAGGGTTTGAGCAAAGCTTATTCATAGTTGGGAGCTCATTTTAAGGGAAAGAATATAAAATTTAAAAAGCAAAATTAGACACAAAGATAATTTCCATTTAGAACGGCAAAAGAAATTCCAATAAATTACAAATTTTAAAAGCTGATAACATAAATTTGGGAAACTAGCACTAAAATTAATTAACGGCCTGAGACCGTCTTGTGAGATTTTTTCCCTACATTTTTGGCTGCATATTTTTTGGTAGCTATGGCAACAAATTTTTAACATTATTTTATGTACAGAGACTAGAACTATAACTCAATATTTTTGCTAGAATAATTGAGAAATTTTAAAACTGATAATTTATAAAGGTATCTTTGGTTTCACAAGTCATTATTGATTACAATGTCATGCAAATATTTACGATTGTTGTCCATTTGGAAAAGCTTTATCAAATTTCTATTATACAAAATCTGTGCCTGTTCATATCACTCCAAATTTTCATGTGTAGAGACTTAATTACCCTTTGAAATGGTCTTACACATTTGAGTTGCTGCCCATGTTGTGGTAGTGTACTGTCAGTTTTTACGTTTTCCTTATTGATGTTAGTGTTGTATATTAGTGTTGCATATCAAAATAGTAGGACAATAAATCTTTTCCAAATGTATTCACATGATTCACTCCTTTTCATTAATATGATTAAACCAACAATATTAATTTCTTCTATTTGCAATTTATTTCTTCTCAATAAATTACAATTTTGGTTACTATTCCAAACAGAATTGTTTGCCAGTTGTTTACATAACTATGTAATTTTGGGAGTGTAACTTCATACCGCCATATGTACACATGCCTCACTTACCCTCCACCAAAACTGTAGTGCCAAAACCCTAACACCTTCCCTCCTCAAGACCCCTTTCCCTAAACTTGTTCTCTCTGGTAGTCAGTCCAGGAATTCTCATTTTGCTAGTTTCTTTGGTTTTATTTTCTAAAAAATGAGTGCAACCTCTATGGAAAATGGTATGGGAATTCCTTAAAGACACAAAAATGAAAATACCATATGATCCTAAAATAGGAATGTGTAATTGTCTTTCAATTTCTGAATTATTTTAACTTAGCACAATCACCTCAAGATTTATCTATTTCCCCCCCCAAAAGTACTAATTCATCTGATTGATTAGCTGAGTACTATTTCATTGAGGTTATATTCACAATTGCTTTATCTGGTTGTCTGTCGATGGGCATTTAGTCTGGTTTCATGATGGCTTTTGTGAACATAGTGGTCCATAAATCTTTTGTATTAGTGTTTTCATATTCTCTGGGTAAATACCTAGGAGGAGTATTGAAGGATCATATGGTGTTTCCATTTTTGTGTTTTTAAGGAATTCCCATACCGTTTTCCATAGAGGTTGCACTAAATTACATTGACACCAACAATAGATGAGTGTTCCTCTTTCTCCTTGTCCTCACCAATATTTGCTATGTCCAGTCTTTTTGATAACGGCTGTTCTTACCGGGGGGAGGTGATAACTCACAGTTTTGTTTTGCATTTCCCTTATAATAGATGATGTTAAATTTTATTCATGTGCCTGTATCCATCTATATGTCTTGCTTGGAAAAGTGTGTATTTAGGTCTTTTGTCCATTTTGGGGGGATTTTTTTTTCCAAAGGGAAATTAACTCTTTGTGGGATGTGTGATGTGCAAATATTTTTTTCCCAGTGCATACGTTACATTTTTGTTTTTGTGATGTTTTTCTAATGGTACAAAAGTTGTTTTTTTGGTTTTTTTTTTTTTAGCTTGATTTAGTTCCATTTATTTACTTTTGCTTTTGTTTCCCTTGCTGTTGATTTTTCTTGCTTATTGATATGGGTCATGTTGCTATGTACTTCCCTCTTAATACTACTTTTAGTGCATCCCATAGAATCTGATAATTTGTCTCTTCATTTTTGTTTGTCTCCAGATAATACTTTTTACTGCTCTTTTGATTTCTTCAATAACCCAGGAATTATTCAAAAGCATTTTGTTTTGTCTCCATATGTTTGGGTTTTTTCCACTTTTTTTTTTAAAGATTTATTTATTTATGCATACAAGAGCTGGGGTACAGGCCAGAGATGTGGGGGGTGAGAGGATTCACCAGAAGCAGAGTGGGGAACAGAACAGGCAGATTGACCGAAGTACACTGCTGAGGGGAGCAGCGGGCGAGTCAGGAGAGGTCTGCTGCGCCATGTGGGTTTCTCCCTGGCTGGCCGGGGATCGACCTCGTCCTGCAGAGGCTGTGGATTCCTTCATAGTGTGGTGCTTAACCCCTTGTACCACCAGGGAGGCCCCCTCCACTTTTCTTTTTTATGATCTATTCATAAATAACCTTATACCATTGTGATAAAAAAGATATTTTGATATAAGTTCAATTTCGATATTTTTTTGAAATCTGTTTGGAGTCACATCAATGTTCATATTATTGACATATGAGATTTATTTGATTTCTGCTTGCTTTATCATTTTGTTGTTTCTTTTTCCTTGTTGCTATCTGCCACTTCATTTGGAAGTTCCAGGAATGGCTTTCCCTGATAGTTCTCTTCAGTTTCATTCCTTCTTCTAGGTGTCTCTATTGTAGGTTTTTGTTTTACAATTACCATTAGGGTTGAAGCAAACTTTCTGTATCTAAAATCGTTCTTTTTGTGCTGGGATGGTTTTCTTAATTTCTTCCTCTTGAGATTGTTTGCATATAGGTAGGCTACTGATTTTTGTATTGATTTTGTAACCTGCTACATTACTGAACTGATTTATTGTTTTAGTTAGTTTTTTTGGTGGAGTTTTTAGGGTTCTCTCTATATATTATCATATCATCTGCAAATAATAATAGTTTTACTTCTTTCCCTATTTGGATTCCTTGAATGTCTCTCTTTTACCTACTTACGCTAGCTAGAACTTCCATTATTGCATTGAAAGCAGTGGTGAGAGTGGACATCCTTGTTCCAGATCTTAAAAGCAAGGTTTTTCACCATTAAGAATATTAACTGTGGTTTTGTCGTTTGTGGGTCAATGATGGCTCTTCACCTGGTATATTGTCCACATGGACCTCTGTCCTATTTCCCTTCCTACTGTCTTTCCTCTCCTTAAATAAAATAAAAGATGTGTGTGGGGGAACATTTGTGTCTGCTGAATGTAACATACCACACTCTACAAATCTCCTTTCAAGTTATACAAGAGCAGGATGCTTGATCGCCCTGGGGCAATGGGTATACATCACGAGGTATGACCAGGAATGGGAGACTTTGACTGATACACTTTGCATCCAGGAGACTGATCAGTGGACTACTTTGTTAATAAGATTGGAACCATGGGTGGAGATTAGGATTATGATTTACCTGATCAGCCGACTCATGTTCCCTGAAGCCGTAAATATATAATCATATTTCCAATATGACCTACACTTTTCTCTTTGTTCTCCTATTAACAAAAAGGTCAGTATCTTGCTCTTTCAGCAGCATCCTGCATTGTACTGCTTGTTCCATTACTCCTATTTCTTTTCTTTATCGGTGTGGTGTTGCTGATACAAGTCATCTATGACTTTTATCATGTTATGTTCCTTCTAGCCCTAGAATTTCAAGGGCCTTCATCATAAATGGATGTTGAACTTTATCAAATGCTTTCTCAGCATCTATTGATATGATCATATGGCTTTTATTTTTCTTTTTGTTGATGTGGTGGATTCTATTAATTGATATATTCAGATGTTGAACCATCTTTGTGTCCCTGGAATAACTCCCACTTTGTCATAGTGTATTATCCCTTTGATGCATTGTTGGATTTGCTTGCTAATATTTTATTAAGGATTTTTGCATCTGTGTTCATTAGGGAGACTGTTCTGTAGTTTTCTTTTTTGCGTGTTGTCTTTGTTTTTGGTGTCAGTGTAATGTTGGCTTTGTAAAATGTATTTGGTAGTATTCTTTCTTTCTCAATTCTCTGAAATAGTTTTTATAGTGGACCTCCCTGGTGGCACAAGGGGTTAAGCACAGCACTATGAAGCTATCCACAGCCTCTACAGCACGAGTTCAATCCCCGGCCAGGGAGTAACCCATATGGCGCAGCAGACCCCTCCTGACTCGCCCACTGCTCCCCTCAGCAGTGTATTTCAGTCAGTCTGCCTGTTCTGCACCCCACTCTGTCTCTGGTGAATCCTCTCACACCCTGCACCTCTGGCCTGTACCTCAGTTCTTGTATGCATAAATAAATAACTCTTAAAAAAACAAATAGTTTTTGTAGCATAGGTATTAGTTCAGCTTTGAATGTTTGGTAGAGCTCATTTGTGACATCTGGTCCTGGGCTTTTGTTTTTGGGGAGCGTTTGATTACTGTGCCAATTTCACTGCTTGTAATTGGTTTGTTTAAGTTTTCTATTTCTTCTTTGTTCAGCTTTGGGTGATTGTACAGTTCTAAGAATTTATCTATCTCAACTAGATTGTTTAAATTGTTTGCATAGAAATGTTCATAGTAATCTCCTTTTATCCTGGATTTCTGCTATGTCTGTTGTAGTTTCTCCTCTTTCATTTATGATTCTATTTACTTGAGTTTTCTCCTTTTTTCCTTTGTGAGCCTTGCTGGAAGTTTGTCTATTTTGTTTATTTTTTTCAACAAACCAGATTTGCGTTTCATCGATCTTTTGGATTTTTTAAATTTCCATTTCATTTATTTCTGCTAACATTTTTATTATTTTCTTTCTTCTACAGACTTCTTTTTTTTTGTTGTTGTTCTTTTTCCAGTTCTTTGAAATGGGAGGTTAGGTTTATTTATTTATTTTTTGGAATTCTTTCTTATTTCTTGATGTGGGCCTGTATTGCAATATACATTCTTTTTATTAGTGCATTTGTTATGTCCCATACATTCTGGAAATTTGTGTCCTCCTTGCCACTTGTCTCAATATTTTTTAAAAATTGTATTTATTTTTATTTAAAAGAACTGGGGTGTAGGCGAGAGGTACAGAGGGTGAGAGGCTTCACCAGAGACAGAATGGGGAGCAGAACAGGTGGATTTATTGAAATACATTGCTAAGGGGAGCAGCGGGTTAGACAGGAGGGTTCTGCTGTGCCATATGTGGGTTAGCTCCCTGGCCTGCAATCAAACTCAGGCAGTCACAACGATAGCGTTGAGACTTAACCCCTAGGCCGCCAGGGAGGCCCCTCAATGTATTTTTAAACTTCTTCTTTGATTTCCTCATTAATCCAGTGGTCTTTCAGTAGTTTATTATTCATTTTCCATGTAATGAGGGGTTCCTTGCTTTCTTTTTGTATTTCATTTGTAGTTTGATGCCTTTATGGTCTGAGAAGATACTTGGTATGATTTTTCATCTTCATGTGTTTGTTGATATTTGTCTTATGACCTAATATGTGGTCGATCCTGGAGAATGATTCATGTGCATTTGAGAAAAATGTGTATTCAGATTTTGGGGAGATGCAATATCCTGTAGCTATCTATTGGGTCCATGTGATCTATATCTTTATTTAGGGCTATGGTGTCCTTATTTAATTTCTGTCTTGTTGATCTATGTCTTGGTGAGAGTGGGGTGTTGAAGTCTCCTACCTCATGTGTACTCTCTCCAATGTCTGTTTTCAGAGCTGATAGTCATTGCCTAATGTATTTTGGTGCTCCCTCATTTGGTAAGTATATATCGATGTTATGTCTTCCTGGTATATTGTCCCCTTGATCATAGTGTTCTTTGGTGTCTCTTGTCATCTTTTTTAGTTTGAAGTCTGTTTTATCTTCTATAAGTATGTCTAGGCCCTGCCTTCTTTTGGGGGCCATTTGCTTTCAGAATTGTTTTTCAACCCTTTACTTTCAATTTACGCTTATTTTAGAGCTCAAGTGTGCTTCCTGGAGGCAGCAATAGGTTGTATTCTTTTTTTTTTTTTTTTATCCAGTATAGTACTCTATGTCTTTTTATTGGTAAGTTTAGTCCATCTACAATTCGGGTGATTATTAATACAGGGAAGTCTGTACTTGCCATTTTGTTCATCATTTCAGTTCTCTCTATTCATTCCTCTGCTGGTTTGGATTTTAAGTCTTCTTGTAATATTTCTTGGAGAGGGGTTTTAGGAGAAGCCAATTTCTGAAGATTTTATTTGTCTGATAAGGTCCTTATTTTTCAGTTGGTAGAGGGATGAGAGCTTTGTAGCATAAAATATTCTTGTTTGGCACTTTTTGTCTGATATCAGCCTAATTGGTTTTTCTCTATGGGTAATCTGTTTCTTTCCCCATCGCCTTCATTATTTTTGCTTTGTTTTGGATTCTTAGTAGTTTTACTATTATGTGTCTTGTTGTAGTTTTCCTTTCTTATGGTAGTTTGGTGTCCTTCTGCTTCCTCTGTGTCTATTTTCGTTTCCTTCTTCAAGTTTGGGAAGTTCTCTTCAATTATTTCCTTGAATAGATTTTCAGTTCTGTGTCTCGCTCATCTCCTTCTAGGATTCCTATGACTCATATTTCCTTTCCTCAGGGTGTAAGATCTTAAAGTGTTTCTTCATTCTTTTGTATCTCTCTTTCCTTTTTTGGTTCTTTTATATCTGTATCTTTGACAGTACTAATTCATTCTTCCATTACAATTATTCTATTTTTGTGGCTTTTCCCAGAATTTTTTAATTCCTCCATTGATCCCTTAATACCCTTCAGTTCCTTTCTTTTCTTAAAGATTCATCCTCTTTTCTTTCCGTGCTGATAGCGCTCTCGCAAGCATGGTGAATGTTCCTAAAACCCACCGGACCTTCTGTAAGAAGTTTGGCAAGCATCAGCCCCACAAAGTGACACAGTACAAGAAGGGCAACGATTCTCTCTCTGCCCAGGGAAAGCGGTAGTATGACAGGAAACAGAGTGGCTATGATGGACAGACTGCCAATTTTACAGAAAAAGGCTAAAACTACAAAGAAGATTGTGCTGAGACTTCAATGTGTTGAGCCCAACTGCAGATCTAAGAGAATGTTGGCTATTGAGATGCAAGCATTTTGAACTGGGAGGAGATAAGAAGAGAAAGGGCCAGGTGATCCAGTTCTAAGCTTCATCTTTTATTATAAATAAAATCTTGAGAATTACATTTACTTAAAAAAAAAATAAAGATTCATTCTCATTCTTCCATTTGTTGATTATGTTTCTCATAATTCTGTTCCTTTTCTGCTTCTTTTAGTTTTTTAATTAAGGTGATTCTGAATTCTTTGTTTGTTAGGCAGAGAAATTCTTTATGTCAGTGTCATTAGGTTCCAGAAGCTGATTTTCTTTCTGTGGTGTATTGTTCCCAGTATGGCTTGCTTGGCCATTTGCATTTTTCATTCTTCACATCATTTGCTTTCAGGTTGGTTGTATGCATTGGGCCACTATTCCAATTGTGCTGGCAGGCGTAACTTCTGGGTGCTCTTACTGGGGTGTGGATGTATCTTCCTTGTGCCTGGGCTGCTGTGGTGGGGCATGTGGCTTCTGGATGTCTGGTGCTAATGGGAGAGGTTTCAGGTGCTCCTGATGGTGCTGGAGATTGCCACTGCTGGCAGTGCTTGAGTGTGAGGGTTTTGCTCCTCTCCACCCTGGACATAGCTTCCTCATGGCTGGAGTCGAAGGGCAGGGTTTCCCAGTACTCCTGGTAAGTACTGGAGGTTGCCCCTACAGAGGGTTTGGGCACAGGGATTTCACTCTTCCCCCACCTGGTCTCAGAGCTTTGAGGTGGCTGGGGATGCAGGGCAGGGCTCACAGGTCACTGGTGATTCCTTTCTAAACCTAAAACAACTCCTCGCTGTATTTGCACATGGGCTAATACTTCATGGGACAAGTCTCTGGGCCTCAGCTTTCTTACCTCGAAGCCAAGTAGTAGTGCTGCTGAGTCTGTGGCAAGAGTGGCACAAAGCAGGTGATGACTCTGATTTTATGTTCTTTTGTGTTTTCTTTCTATATAGAAGATCTTTCAACAGTTCTTTTTGGGTAGTTCTAGTGGTGGTAAAATTGATTAGCTTTTGTTTGTTTGGAAAAAACCTATTTCTTTATCATATTTGAATGATTATTTTACAGAATAGAATATTCTTGACTGACAATTTTTATCTTTTGGGATTGTGAATATGTCAATCTATTCTCTTTTAGCCTTGATGCATCTGTTAAAAAATATGCTGAGAGTGTAATTGAGGTGTCTTTACATATTATTCTTTTTTCCTAATGGAATTTAATATTTTTCTTTACCATTTACTTTTGAAAATTTAACACTCATGTTTCTTGGTGAAGATGGTCTTGCATTTAGAAATTAAGGTGTTCTTCTGGCTTCATGAACACCTGTGTTTCTTTCTTTCTTAAGATTTAGGAAGTTCTCAGCTATTATTTTTTGAATCGGGTTTCTGCTCTCTTTCCTTACTTCACCTTCCAGAATACCCATTATTCTTATTTTTCCTCTCTTAATGGAGTCTGATATTTCTCATTGAGTTTCTTCATTTTCCCTAATTATTATTTCTCTCTCTTCTTTCACTTGGGTTATTTGTACATTTGTATCTTCAGTTTCTGAAATTTTCTATTCTCTCAGGTTAAGTGTACTTAAATATGTTTCCTATAGTTTCCTTCAATTCATTTAGCATCTCTGCTTGTGTTTTTAAAATATTTTCAATCTATTATTCATTCCTGGATCTCTTTTCTATGATTCTGTACCTGCCTTTGTATATTTTAATTGCTATGTCATGCTGAGTTTCTACAAAATTATTTTCTGGCTTTTATATATGTATATATATTTATTACCTCATCCTTCATTTTTGTACAATGTATGATTTCCCCATGAAATTCCCACCATCAATTCATCTGTGCACCATTACCATAGTCCCTTGTGCTTTTCCCACTCCTGATCCTTCTCCCTTCTCATCCCCTACAGAATGTCTCCCTTCTCATCCCCTACAGAATTTCTATGGTTGCCTGTTGATTTTGATTTTTACTTTATTATAGTTAATTTTTCCTGATGCCTTATTTGGTTCCTCTACATTCCTCTTACAAGTGAAACCATCCTATATTTTTCTTTTTCTTTTTCTTTCTGGCTTATTTCGCTGAGCACAATCCCTTCCAACTCCAGCCATGTTGCTGCAAATGGCATGAGTTTATCCTTTTTGATTGTTGAGTAATATTCCATTGTATGTATATATACCACATTGTCTTGATCCAGTCATCTATTCTTGGGCATTTAGGTTGTTTCCATAGCTTACCTATTGTAAATAGTACTGCAATAAACATAGGAGTGCAGGTGTCCTTTTGAAGTAATGTTTTTGTGTCCTTTGGATAGATACCTACGAGTGGAATTGCTGGATAATATGGATTTAGTAGACTGAGGAACAGATAGACAGCTTTCCATAGTGGTTACACCAGTTTGCATTTCCACCAGCAGTTTAGGAGAGTTCCTTTTTCTCCACATCCTCACCAACATTTGTTGGTGCTAGTTTTTTGATATATGCTACTCTCATTGGTGTAAAATTGTGTAAAATGGTGTCTAATTGTGGTTTTTATTTGCATTTCCCTGATTATGAGAGATGTTGAACATTTTTTTCATATGCCTGTTGGCCATTTGCATTTCCTCTTTGGAGAAGTGTTTTTTTAGCTTTTCTGCCCATTTTTTGACTGGGTTGTTTACTTTGTTTTTGTTGAGTTTCCTCAGCTCTTTGTAGATCTTTGTGATCAGCCCCTTATCATTAGTATTGTGTGCAAAATTTTTCTCACAATCAGTGGGGTGTCTCTTTGTTTTGATTAATGTCTCTTTTGCTGTACAGAAGCTCTTTAATTTGATGCAGTCCCAGCTGCTTATCCTTTCCTTCACTGCCTTTGCTTTGGGTGATGTGTCTCTAAAGATGTTATTGAGGTATATGTCATGTTGTTTCTATAAAATTTTTCAAAAATCTTTGTCTATTCAGTCCTCAAAGTCTGTGTCCTTTATATACATCTCTGGAGTTCTATTCTCCTTTTACAACTTTTCTACCTTGTGTTCAGATGCCCTTGTCTCCTAGGCATGTGTGTTACCTTATTTGCATTTTCAATTGGGAAACTGTGTCTTTAATTAAGTTTGCTTATCTTCTTTGTTTAACTCTGAAACAGATGAGGAAGTGGGGGATGCTAGAGCCCAAAGACTTGGTTTCAGTCTTGGTGGAAAGGGAGGGTTATTTCAGGCAGAGAAATTATCATTTTCTCTTTCCCCCTTGCTCTGAAGAACAAAAATTCTAGGACCCCACCTTCTTGCTGCTCCTCTCTGTGGCACAGGGCATGGAGAATGAGACAGTTCTGTCTCTGAGATATCCCAGTGGGGAAGGGGATAGGATCTTCACTTCCATACTGCCTCCAGCCAGTTTCTCCATGACTGGATCAACAATTGTTCCAGTGCCCCTATGCAGTAGGTCTGTATACCCCACTCCTGGAAAAACATTCCCTGAGCACAATCTGTTTGCCCACACTTTCTGTGTCCATTCATTAGGTTGTTTGGTTGACTGTTGTGGCTGCTGCCTGGCCACAACTCCCTGACCATCTCCTTGTTCTGACCCTACAACAAGCTAACAACCTCAGAGCAAGATATCTGTGGCTCAGTCTCCCATTGCTGGTTGTGAACTCATGAAATATCCAGAGAGTAAAGTATAATTTTTTAAATTTGCATTTTAAGGAAAGGTTTATCAGAACCTCCCTGTTCTGCCGTGCTGTGGTGGAGTGTCCAGAATATTTTTGGTGTTGTTACAATTCACTTCTCAGGGGCCTCCCTGGTGGCACAAGGGGTTAAGCACAGCACTATTAAGCAATTGCAGCCTCTACACATGAGTTTGATCCCCAGCCAAGCAGGGAGCAACCCACATGGTGCAGCAGATCTCTTCTGCTTCGCCCGCTGCTCCCCTTTGCAGTGTATGTCACCCAGTCTGCCTGTTATGTACCCCACTCTGTCTCTGGTGAATCCTCTCACCCCCCCACACCTCTGGCCTGTACCCCAGCTCTTGTATGCATAAATAAATAAATCTTTAGGATAAAAAAAATTCACTTTTCATTGTCAGAGTAATTTCTGCTGAGTTACATAAAAACATATGAAAATATTTTCATGGTATGGCTAATTTATAGTTGTATATGCATATATTATTTATATGCATAAATAAGCATAATCCTTTATAGGTATTGATTAAAAACCAAATCTTAGTATTTTATATCGCTGGTGAATTGAAGATTTTCAATTGATTAGCTTCTGGCAGTGCATATTAGAAAGCTTGGTACTGGATGCTGTAGGACTAATAGGACATATTATATTGGAAAGGACCCCTGGACTTGAACATTTTTTCATGATCTCAGATGAAGTCAACACAGAGAGTGGTAGGAATATTTATGGGAGTTATTCCTACACCAGTCAGGAATTGAAATTAGTTACATGTAGAAGTAACTGTTATCTATAGAAATATGTTCCACTAAATTCAAACTTAATATACCCTCCTAACTCAATTTCCATGGGTTGTATTAAAAAAAAAAGTTTATAACTCTAGTATCATAGTGTGACTATGGGTATATCTAAGAGGAATGAGCAATCTTAATTAAAATAGTATGAAATACATTACTTTTGCAAATTTTACAAATAACTTTACAAAAATAAACATGATTATGTAAACACATTGCTAGTGTTTTCAGCACCTTAAAAAAGAATTATGCAAGGGGAGGGCTCAGAAGCTCTAGCTCCACTAGCTTTGAAAATTCACTTTTGAAAAGCAACTAATTTTATATGGTACTTGCTAGCTGGTCTTGTGATATGCTCTAAAATCAGATGTGCTCTGAAATCAGATAGGCATGTAATAACTTATGTGTCTTTGCATGTAATTCAGTACCATGTGTTTTGGACATGACTTGTGCCTAACTTGCTGAGTGGGCAAAACTCATAGGAAAAGTAAACTAGAGTAGAAGTAAGAATGAAGAAGTGAGAAAAAAGATAGAGAACCAACAGGAGAAAGGTCAAGGAAGAGGTTCATGTGCTTCATTCTTCAGACTTACCTAGCATTTCACTGACCATAATAGATGTTGATGCTGTTCTATATCCCCTCAGCCACATGAGTTTGTTGGGGGCTACAGTAGAATTTCTGGGTAACTGACAGCATCCCATGTTAAGCCTCTGCCTGAAGAATTTTCCAGTGCAGGGAAACTTGACCTGCTGGCAGAGTAAGTGGGTGTGGTACTAGTACTCTTGGGGACAGTCCTCAGCATTGGGGTGGGTGTGGTCTCAGCCTAGGCATCTTTTCATGGGGTGCTTTTGTGTTAGTTCTACACAGTTTCTCAGAGGATCCCCGGGAAAACTGAGTGTCATTCGCCCACAGTGAGTGATCCACTCATTAACTCACTCATTTATTGGTCTTTCCCTATTTTGACTCAATTTCCTTGCTTCCTTGCCTGTGTTTTCTCAGTCCATCTCTCTAACTACTGACTCTCAATTCTTGTGTTAGGGTCTCTTTTGGGGTAACATAAGCCAGGACATCTAGTTGAAGTCAAATGAAAGTAACTGTACCATTTAAAGAAGTAAAATCTAAATATTAAAATAGAAAAACATGGGACAGTTTTTAAAGGAAATAAATAATTTGGACATCCCAAACAACTCAACAAAATTATTTACTTGTGTTACATGTGACTGTTTAAAAATAATGCTGATTCTGTAGAAACTAATTTAGTTTCTATGGGCAGATAAAAAAGAACCGAAATATTGTATTCAGGTCCTTAAAATTCCCTTGCATTTATATTCCATCTCTGGCTTATTAAATGGGTCTGTGCTCTGTTAACATACACATGCACTCACAATATAAACAGCTTAACTAGACATCTGTGTTGACTATATATAAAAGGAAGTTAACATTTTTTTGCCTTGTTTCTGTTAAAAAATCTTGGTATTTTAGTCTGCTGGCCAGATGAAAGGAGATTGGATTTTTGGTACCAGATGTGTCACAGTTTGCATTTGTATTTTGCAGGTGCTCCCCCCAGCTGGGAAAATGGAAACTTGCCATCTTTCTGAGATGATGATTCAGGATAGAAATATAGTGTGTTAAAAATAATTCGACATATTAATGGAGGGTTTTGTCCCTTGTGGGCTTTTTATGCATAACATATGAACAGACCAGCAGCTGTTCTGTATTTTTAAAGAGTTTGAAAGTTAGAAGCATACATGACTTCTTAAGACATAAGCAACTGCTTAGAGTCACCATTTGTGAAAATCTCAAAAAATAATCCCACTGGGATGTGTTCAGGTGGTTTTAGGGTATTGAACAATGTTTCAATTTCCATCATTTGGATTTCCCTGTAGAGGCAGAATGGTATATATGAATACACTTGTTACATATGGGAATTGGTTTTCTAGCTGATAGCCAATATGTATATTTCTAAATCACAATAAAAAAAACTCCTACTTATTGGCTTATCTTCACTTAAACACATTATGAAAGAACTGAAAGTCCCATGAAGGGCTAAATTCTTAATAAGATATAGTATTTTATCTTATTTAAGACCACTAATATGAGATTTATTTAGGCGATAATGTTCATTGTTTGCCCCTTCAAAATCACCTAGTGATTACTAGCCAATGCCAAGGAATGGCAGTAATCTCTACATTAACCCCTCACCTTACACCAAGGACTCTCTAAGCCAGTTTCTGCACCAGGAGTGTTAGCCCCATTCCATTGTTATCACTGTTGCTCTTACAATATATTTTTTCACTGCTTTAGCTAGGTTTAACTTACATACAGAAAGCTGCACATGCTTGCTTTATACAATTTAGTGAGCTTGGACATATGCATACATCAGTGATACTATCACCACAATCGAGGTTATAAACATGTCCATCATCTCCAAAAATTGCTTCCTTGTGTTTCTTTTTTTTTTTTGATATTGTTATGGTAAGAACATATAACATGAGACCTACCTTCTTTTTTAAGTTAAATAATAGTTTATTCTTTTAATTGTGATAACATTGGGATTTGCTCTGTCAGTTATTGCCACAGCAGGGTACCCACCACCAAATCACCCACAGTCCACCATAGTAGTCCATTGTGCTTCCTTCCCTCTTTGTTCTTATTCCTTCCCTACTCCCTCCCCCTTTGGATACTTCAGTTCTATAGTCGGTTTTCAAGGGTTAGTTTTTAAGGTGAAATCTAGCCTCTTAACAATATTTATGTATTTTTAAATTTATTTATATATATATATATATATTTTACACCATTGCTCATTTTTATACAATGTTTGCTTTCTCCTCTCAGGTGTAGTCCCCATGAAATTCCCACCACAGTTCACCTGTGCATCATCACCATAGACCCTTGTGCTCTTCCCTCCCCTGTGCCTCTTAACAATTTTTATGTGTACAGTTTTAATTTAAGCGATAGCTATGTTGTACAGTAAGCAGATCTCTAGAATTCATTCATCGTATATAATTCTAACATTTTGCCCTTTGAACATATCCTTATTTTTAATCTCTATGATATTTTTCCCCAGGTTTAACCATAAAAGTGATATAACATAGCTCTCTATTTGTGGGTTTATTCATTCTATAAAATTCCACTTATCCTCATTATTTTGTTGATACTATTTTATTGCTATTCTTGTATGTTATACATTTCAAGTGCTATAAATCTATTTTCTGAGTTGTTTCTTGGAATCTCAGTGAAATCCACATAGGCAGGTACCATTATTCTTATTTTGTCCCCCTATAGAGATTTCCATTTGGATATTTAGTAATAGACTTTTTTATTTTGGAATTTGCTGTCCTTTCAAGTTTGGTAAAATCTTTGTGATTGGTTGGTCCTTGATTTCCAGCTTCTATCGTTCAGGGGTATTTTATGTAGCACAATTATTACTTGACTCTCTGATATTTTTTAAAGTGAACAAATCAGCTAAAGCTTTAAAGGGTAAATCAGAATCAGTGTATATCTGTTATTTCAGTGTGACTCCATGAGGTGCCAACTGGCTGTGGTAAGTAGCAAGGTTGGTTGACTATGTGGTGTGGGTATTTTGTAGGAAGCAGCTAGAGAGGACAGAGATTGCTTGTTGGTGATGAAATTTGGAGTAAAGCCAATGAAAAGAGCCTTGGTCTAAGTCATAAGACCTGCACTCTAGGCACAGAGCTCTTGCTTAACAAACAGCGATCTTGAGCAAGCCTTAAAAATAAGATGGTTTGACTAGGTGGCATCTAAATTTAGAATCCTATTATATTTAATAGAAGATTTTATGTTTGGAGAGGATGGAGATTACAAGTTCAAAAAGAAACCAAGTTAAGAGGAAAACTTGGCGGTTTAAGGGAAGTTGTTCTCCTTTTGCGAAGTCGTAATAATCAAGAGGCCTTTCCTAACTACTGTCAGAAAGTAACTGTCTAGTCAGGGCCCAGTTTCAGGCATCAGAATGGTGAAATGATAGAAATGACTAATTTAGTCCTCAGTACTGATGCTTACAGAGGAAGTCATATGTATTTTCCTGGCAGCATGTTCAGAAGTGAGAGAGCCCATGACCGTACCTTTTTCACAAGTAAAACAACTTTCAGTTTAACATGAGTAATCATATTTCAATTAGTATCAGTAAAAAGGAGCAAAAAATGCATTATTTAACAAAATACTAAAAAAATTTAGCGGGTTAAGGCCTATATGTAAATATTTTAGAGCAATTCCTATTTCTTACACAATCTCCTGTGGAGTTACAGATGAGATTTGCTTTCTTATATGAGTGAGAAATCTATAGGCTTTTTTTGACTCTACCACTTCTAACTCTGACATGTGAACTGTGTCCATATGTAGAAAAAGCACCAGATTGATTAACACTAGAAAAGTTTAGGTAAAGTTTTAATTTATCAGGTCTGTGAATGATCATGTAGATGGGATGCAGGAACGCACTCAAGTATACTGGTATTGTGGCTGGTTGTGTGCTCTGCTTTTTTTTCTGGCCCTGTCATCACTGTCTATATTCCTTTTTAACTTTTAAAAAGTCCATCATCTGTTCTATTTACACAAGAAGTTTGTATTTTGTTCATTGTTTCTCTTGGTGAACTTTGTGATAATTACTGCATATTTATTCAACTCTCTGAGAAATGTTTGTTCAGTGTGAAGGCTCCCTGATACGAGGTTATTCATATATGCTTTGAAATTGGATGTAAGAGAAAACTGACTGCATCCTTTTTTTTTTTTGGTGGCATGATTTTATGTCTTTTTGTTTTTTGTCTCCAAGATTACCTTTTAAAAAAATCAAATGGCTGCTTATGCTCTGTTATTTCAGTGTGACTCCATGAGGTGCCAACTGGCTGTGGTAAGTAACCTGTAATTAAGGTTTTCTTAGATGCAAAAATTGTATTGGCTGTCACTGGCTACATTAAAAACCAAACTCTTAATATTGAGTGATCCTCTAAAGAAATTATTTTAAAAAAATACATCAAAGTGAAGCAGTTACATTTTAAACAAATAAGAGCACATAAAACCTTTTCATGGAATTTGGAGGGAGAGTGATTTGCTTTAGTTCACTGTCCCTCTGGATGCCAGGAAGAAGAACCAGCACAATTTCTTTCTCTGTGAATATTGATTACAAATATAAGAAATTTAGTTACAAGTTAGTAAAGTTTTTTAAATTTTATTGAGAAGTTAAAATTTCCTTAGTAAAATACGCTTTCTTCATTTTGTTCCACATCTTGTGGAAGTCCTGAACTGAGGGATACTATCACATTTACTGAATATTATGAAATTCTTATATTGCAATCCTAACTCCCAGTGTGATGGTAGAGCTGGCTCTCACCAGAACCTGGCCATCCTGGCACCCTAATCTTAGATTGCCAGTCTCTAAATTAGTCAATCTAAAGTATTTGTTTTAGCAGCTCAAACTGACTAAGACACTGAGTTTGCAATTTGGTTCAACTCCAGTGTGGTTTAGAAAGAATTTGTTTTCTCATCTCTTCCCTGTAGGTTTCAGAATATAATAATTTCCAAGGGGATAGCTTATTCATTTTGGGAATTTCTCTTTTTTTTTTAATAATAAATTTTAGTTTTATATTCCCCATACAATTTCAACCCCCCCATTTTGACCCCAATCCCTCCCCTCCCTCCACTCCCCCCCAAAAGTGTCTCTGGTTCATAGATTTTTGTTGATTTTGATTTTCACTTTCTTATAGTTATTCATTTTCCTGGTCCCTTATTTAAGTTTTCTAGATTCCTGCTATGAGTGAGACCATCCGGTATTTTTCTTTTTCTTTCTGGCTTATTTTGCTGAGCATGATCCCTTCCAGCGCCATCCATGTTGCTGCAAATTGCATGTGTTTCTTAACTGTTCTTACATGACAATGAAAATTTCTGACAAAGCTGAAAATATCCTACAGAAACCAGTGTATTATAAAATGATTTATTACTATGTAATAAACAACCACATTTAGATTGCGCATTAAAATAAAAACCAACACAAATATGGGAGCTCCTCATTTTCTAAGAAATATATATTTATTGACTTTTTCCATTTTCTTACAAAGCACTTAAAAAACACTTTTATGAAACTTGCATGCTATTCAATACTATAATCACTGACTCATGACACTTTCAGTGGAGCTGCAGTAAGTTTCCTTAAGCGCCACAGAAGTAATCATTGCTTGGTCCCACTTTTACAGAAAAGAATCCAAGTTCCACCAGACAGAGTATGCTTAACTCTCTTGAAGAAGACCAGTTTAGTGTATTAATGTCTAAATTTACATATGGTTAGAAAGAAAAACTTTGAATCTTTACAGATTAAATACCCACTGTATACTGTGGTGTAAATGTTTGATTAATTGGTGAGTGTACAGTATATAGATGTAGATGTACTAGATATATCTATAAATAAAATAGTAGTTTAAGGTAACAATATTCTTTGGCTGATTTAAATGCCTGTAGTGGACTCTTAAAAGACTAAAATGAGAATGGTCCCACTATTATTGTCAATCTTAACACTGAGCTTGTGCGGAAGGTCCCTATGCTGTTGACTGTTAACATCTCCAGGTCCACGATGTATTCTCTTGGTCCTGTTAGTGACTTCACCAGCACAAGCATTGCACTTACAGGACTTGTTTGCTAAAATAAAAGGAAAAAGAAGAAGAAAATAATTTTTCTTGGATGAGAGTTTTTATTATATGTGAATACACTTTCTGTATTTTGTGGGTGGGCTAGCAGTCACTAGTTAGTCCATTCTTGGCTTCAACACTTTTTGGGTCTTATTCCTTGTTCACACATAGTTATTAATTGCAACTTACAAGAACCTGTTTTTTTTTTTTTTTAATAATTCTTTGCTTTCTCTCTGTTAATATTTCCCTTTTACTGTTATGGAGTATTTCCAATCTTTATAGAAACTGTAGTTCATGTGAGATAACTTTTGAATTGGTAAACAGTTGTCACCTTTCACTTTTCAATATTGTACATATGTTCGCATTCTCTAGTAGGTGAAGATACTTGTAAATAATAATAATACTTGTAAATAATACTTGTAATAAATAGTAGTTCTTCCTGAACTACTAACCAGTCTTTTCATTTCCATTCTTGCTCATCCCAATCCAGGCTCTATTGTGTACCCTTTCATCTATTTAACATGAAAATCTGTTAGCAACTCCTTCTACTTGAAACCTTAATAAGGTTTGTGAGGTACTGCATGATCTAGGCATGGCAGTTTCTCTCAAGGCACTTCACCGCTAGCATTTAGAATTTGAGAACAATTTATTTGCTTTATTTTCCTTCCATTTGCTATTCTGTGGTTTGTCCTTTGGTTTAAATCCACTTCTTCCAGGAGGCTTCCAGATCACGCCTGTCTTACTTAGGTTAACTTGTTATGCATTCATGAGCAACTTGCCATGCTCGGTGGTAATGCTCAGCATTCTTGTGAGAACTTATTCAATGACTTGATTATAAGCTTCACTGGGGCTGGGATTAATAATTGTTGTATCTCTGGGCTCTAATATGGTGCTTGTCCCATTAGCAATGGTTGTAGGTAACAGTAATACCTTGAAGGCACTGAATAAATAAATTAATTCATTCAAAATATTCTTTGAACATCTGCTTGTGTCAGGTACCATTTGATGGTTGTGGATAGAACAGACAGGTAAAGCATCTGCTCTTATTACACTTATGGTCCAGTGGGCAACACAGACCAGAGAAATCTATGCAAGGTGAAGCTAAGGACTGTGAAGAAAAATAAGACTCAGTAATGGAGGCTAGATCCTGGAAGGGGAATAGGAGCATGGTATTCTACCTTCAATTTCAGGTACTACTTCTTTACAATAAGTTCCCTTTTCTTTTTTTTTTTTTTTAAAGATTTATTTATTTATGCATACAAGAACTGGGGTACAGGCCAGAGTTGTGGGGGCAAAGGTGAGAGGATTCACCAGAGACAGAGCGGGGAACAGAACAGGCAGACTGACTGAAATACACTGCTGAGGGGAACAGCGGGCGAGACAGTAGAGGTCTGCTGCACCATGTGGGTCACCTCCCTGGCTGGGGATTGAACTTGTGCTGCAGTGGCTGCAGATAGCTTCATAGTGCTGTGTCTTAACCCCTTGTGCCACCAGGGCGGCCCCATGTTCCCTTTTCTAAGGAAGATGATTTTCTCAGTCTTCTCCCAAAAGGAAAATAAATAGAATCCTATATTCCACAGATCTTTTGAAAAATCAGGCTCAGTCTCATGGCCACCAAGAAACAATCCTTACTATTTCAGTCCACATTAATTCTTTGATCTCTTGGATCATGAAATTAAACACAAAATAATCTTTCTTATTTTTTCATAAATGTTAACTTCTGTCACATAGTAATATTTAAAACTTCTTGAAATAAGGAGCTGTGCATTACATACACTTAGAAAAGAGCTAAGCATATTGTAAGTGCTTAATTAAGAACTGCTGTTTGATTCTTTTGCCTTAAATGACATCTGCACAATTGGAATTTCAGTGAAGAAATGTAGGTTTTATCCTACTGTTTTTGAGTTATGAGATAAGACATAGTTAAAATATCTACTCATTTTAAATAGTTTTGTTTTAAATAATTTAATATTTAACTTTGGGATTATCAAAAATCAATAATTTTTAAATATAATTCATGATAAAAGAATATTTCATTTGAGAAAAATACTGTATTTATATATGAAAATATCAAGTTAATAAAATTGCACTGATATGAATCATGAAACTTTTAATGTGTCATGTTTATTAGAAAGAAAAAAACATTCTGGAGTTTTGTTTAACTATTTGTGAAATTCTGCTGGAAAATTTTATTTTCTTAAGGATTCAAAATGGAAATTATTTTTAAAGAAGATTTTGAGGTGAACTTAGTTTATTGCCATGGATTACAAATAATGTTTGGGATAGAATTACTACATTGGTATTATCGGAATGGTGTGAGCGAACTTCTGACAAGAATCTAGTACACCTCAAATTTAAAGTATCAAATGTTAAAGAAGTTTATTCTTAGTTATTAGAAAAAAGAGTGGTAGTAGATTTTATTTTGGGTTGGGTTCCTCTCTTTAGAAGTTGGTCATGAGAAATTAATCATTTCTAATTTACTGGCAAAGAAACAGCATCACATAACTCTGGAGTTGGAATGGAACTTAATCTATCAAAGAACAGAATAAATGTGTAAACATTAAAGATCTGTAAACTTTACCACAGGATGAATTTCCCAATTTACTTTTCATATTTCTCAAAATGAAATATTGACTTTAAAATCTGATTAAAAGTGAAGAGTGCCCAAAGGAGTTTTGAGAAAACTGTAACTGGATGAATAACATCCTTAGTGTGAAACAGTTACCGTAACCCTGCAAAATGTTTGGTGGAGTGCCATCACTTTCACATGAAGTGGTGAGCCGTATTTAAAATATGTTAGAATTTTAACCTAAAATGACCTTTCTGAGATTTTGCAAGGAGGGACTGGAAGGCTGTAGTCAGGGATATTTGCTTAGAAGCTCTGAAGGAACAAGGAAGGTGCTAAGAACCAGTTTAAAAGTGAGGCAGGGGCATGAGGAAGCAAAAAGAACTCAGGAGACACTGTGAAGAAACAAAACCAGAGGAAGGTTTCATAAAGCCATTGAAAGCAAGGGAAAACACACCCAAAAGTGACCTTACATTATTTAGAAGTTTGCAAGAATGGCACTATTATTGACAAATGGTACAGGGGATTGGGATCATGGCTCATGGACTTCCAGGTTTCAGTTTTGGTGTGAATGTAACCAATCTTGTGAATGTAGCAATAAGGAATTCACAGTAACTTGAAAATTTTTCCAGTAATTATCTTTTAAAATTTTTTTTAAATTGAAGTAACACTGCATCATAACATAAATTTCAGGTGTGCATTGAGATCAGCATGTGTATTTATTACATTATGTTCACTGCTAATCTTTCCTATGTACAATGAAATAACTTACTGATTTGTAGTATCTATTTGGGGTGTGTGTGTGTGTGTGTGCACGCGCACATGTGCACAGGCAGGTGTGAACACATATAGGTTTGTGTTTTGATGGTCACATACAACACTGTAACTCTGTAACCTAGTATCTGAGTGACTTTAGAGACTTAATCTGCATCTCTTCCATAAAAATGTATATAATAATATTATCTATCGGATAGTGTTACCAAGAGGATTAAATGACAAGATGCATACACTGTCTACACATAAAAACTCTTTGAATATTAGCTTTCCCATTCCCATTGCTTCTTAGCCTTTTGGCCAAGATCAAGTGTAAATATAGCTTTCCATATGAATACTACCGAATATCAACAATAACCAGCTTGTATCTTTCTCGACAGCTAAGGCTGCTCTAAGGATACTTACTCTTAGGTAGAACTCTCCATTTTCATTTCCAGACTTAATCCGAAAAGTATTGATAGTGTTGGCATAAATGGTTGTGGCCTGTATCTGGAAGATGTCTGATGGCACTGACCTATCAGATCGGATGCTCATGTACTTGTACACTATGGACTGGGGAAGTTCTCGGCACACAGCATTTGAGACTGGGCAAACACATCGGCTGCAGAAACAAAAGTATTCACCAGTTTAGTTTGGCAAGACCAAAAATTTCTCATTTTCAAAAGTTCTGGTTTCCTTACTTCTCTGATGTTAGGACGTAGGGCTCTTGACAAGGATTTCTTGGATAGCAACGGAAGCCGCCATGGTAATTCCAACACATTTCATCATCTCGGCATTCATTTGTGGTCTCACATTCATTTATGTCTGTAAAGATGTATGGGTGAAGAGTTTACTGATCTAAGTAAATTGTGAAAGTGGCAGATTCAGGTTGGCAAGGAAGGAGGTGCATGGGAATCTGGAGTATTCAATTTGCCTTTAGATACAAGACTGGGTGGGACCTGAGTTCACTGCATTTAATTCAGTACAGATGTAGCTGAGCTATTCTAGAAAGATTAATATGTGCCATTTCATATTTAATTAAGCATATATTGTTCATGTGTTGAATTCAAAACCAAATGCTAGCCACTGAACCTGCCTATATAAACCACTTCTTGTCTCCAGGGAGAATATAATTTAGTTAGGAATATAGATATGATAATCAATAATTATAAAACAAAATGGATTTCAAAAAGAGATAGATTAGTGGACTGTAACATTAGAAGTAGGACTGATTAATTATGCTAGGGCGATTAGGAAAGGCTGAAGGAAGGAAAGGAGGCATCACAAATTGACCTTGAAGGTGATGGTTAGATGGGGTTTTTTTCTTGGTTGGGATAAGGAGGGCCTTCCAGGCTGAGAAAGCAGCAGAAAAACTATGGAGAGGGTAGTTTATTGCCTTGCTCAGGAGCTTGGGAGATATGTAAAGTTCAGAAGTGATTTCAATAAGCAGTAGCTTGTTGGTGGATAGTTGATACTCTGGGATTGGCTTATACTCTCCAGAGGAAACACAAGACAAGAGGTGAAGTTATAAAGCATTCAACCTTGTAACATATAGTTATTTAAAGACTGTGGAAGAAGCACACTTAAGGAAGGAGCTGTCAGTGGTGAGAAGTAATCCAGGAAAAGACAGAACAAGGAAGTCAAAGGAGGAGAGCGTCTCAAGAAAAGAGGACTGTTGATTAACCAGGCTAGACAAAGGCTGATTTTAGACTTGAAAACTAGGAGCTCCAAGATGACATCTGATAGAACAGCTTCACTAAAGCCATTGCATTTACAATAACAATAACAAAATTTATGTTAATATCCAGATCCCTATCTATGTGTAGCTTCCGCATTTGAATAGTGATTTAGATTTTATTTAATATAGGCCTTTTCTCAATAGTTCTATTTCCCAACACAAATCTGATCTTTTCATTCATTAATTTACTCATTCCATAAGTAATTTATTGAATCCTTGCTACAAGTCAGGCATGATCTAGTTGGGATATAATCTTTCCCACTGAATTCTCATATCTCACGCTCCTCTTCTTGGGCCTTTATTACTTTCTGCTTTGCTTTATTGAAATCTCTGTGTCTTTATTCTTCTATTAGCTTAAAGACTCCTTGGGGCAAAGACTAGAATACCCATCTTTTTTTTTAATCTCTTCACCACCTACCATTAATGCACTGGGGGCACCTGGCCTTTAAGAAATGTTAAATTGAACTAAGTTCTTCCTTACACAAACCATGTAGAGGTAGGTGAGAAAGATCTTATCTCTATTTGACTTGGATGAAAAGCAAACAAAGGTTAAGTAGCCGGCCCAAGTTCATATAGTTAATGATAGGCATCTTTCCACTTCAAGGTACTACATCCTCTCAGTGAAGTAATTTCAGGCCTTGTATTTGGAGGGAAAAAAAAATTCTCTTAGCTTCTAACCTGATTAAAGCTATCTGTAACTCAAGAGGAGACTAGAAAATATCTAGTTTCCAAGACACAAGAAGAGTCTTCTTTTGGACTGATTATAATTCAAGAAAGAGCTTAAGAATCTTCAGAAGAGTCACAACTGACTTATGCTTTCAATATTTTCACTTTTTTTTTTTTTAAATAAAGATGCTATTTAGTTTCAAGGAAAAATAAGATTGGCTTGTTATATGCAGGCTAACAGCAGCAAAAAGAAATTTTATATAATAATTTAATTTTTTACTTTCAATAATTTCAAGCCTAGCAAAATCAGCATCATAATCATTCTGGAAGGTTTTACAGAAATTAATAGTTTTAAAATATCTCATGATTTAGTGTATATTCTCTGACTCTGTTTCTTACCCCCAGAATTTTAATTTTTTAGAACTGTGGAAATGAGAATGGTTATTTCATCCCCAAAATAAGCTTTTTGGAGGAATGCAAGAATCCAAACTGTTTTTTTTTTTAAAGATTTATTTATTTATTTATACAAGCACTGGGTACAGTCAGAAGTGTGGGAGGGTGAGAGAATTCACCAGAGCCAGAGCAGGGAGCAGAGCAGGCAGAAGGACCGAAGTACACTGCTGAGGGGAGCAGTGGGCGGCAGGAGAAGTCTGTGCACCATGCGGGACCCTCCTCTGGTGGCCGGGGAGCAGCCGGGGATTGAACTGGTGCCGCAGAGGCTGTGGGCAGCTTCGCAACCCAGCGCTCAACTGCTGCGACACCAGGGAGGCCCAAGAGTCCAAACTCTTTTGGGTTTATTTTAGCTTATAGACAAGGTTGGGAGGGATGATTTATATGGGAGAAACCAATTTCTTTGTGCCTTAAAAGAATGTTTCTTTCACAGAAAAGTTTTGACTTAAAGAGCCATTCTGAAGTTGTGTTATATTTATGAATCACCTATTTACAATTCCAATGCATTTCTACCTTTAATTATAACAGATATAGTTGCTTCTAGATATAAAGACTAGGCAGATAAGATGCCACTGTTTGTTAATTTGCTTCTGTCTTTTGACAAATATCAAATTAATTTATGATAAGAAATGCATAGACTATTTTCTTTCTTTTTTTTTTTAAGACTTCAGGGAAACTTGTTAAGATATCCCCTTGGCTAACATTTTCCTACATGTAATGTTCATGTTGAAAGTCTCAATTAGGGTTCAGAGTAAAACCATTGGAATGTAGTGCTTTTCAGCAATTAACATTACAGAGTCTCTAGTAACCTTGAAAGGGGTATCAAGATTGAGCATAAACATTCTGATTATGTTCATTTTTGTGACTGCAGTCTAGTTAAATGATCACATGCATACTATAAATCCTAGGTCACGGATGATCCTCTGAGTTAATATTTTCCCATAAAATCATTAGCCTGAGAATCCCCAATGTTGCCTTTCCTTGCTCCTTTCTTTTCTTAATAGACTTTTACTGTCTATTCTATTAATTGTCTTTTCTCAATGCTTATTCATAAGGACTCTTACAGAAGATTTGCTACTCATCATTTACATTGCTAGGCATATTCCATAAAAAATCTTGAACTGTACAGGTTTTATAGTTTACAAGTCATTATGGGGTATATTATTTTATTCCCATAATTCCCTTTTCTAAGTGCTAAGTCTCAGATAAGTTTGATAATTAGTCAAGATTGTACATTTAAAATACTGCATAAAACTTCAAACTATATTACAAAGCCATAATAATCAAAACTGCATGGTATTATAACAAGAACAGACACATGGACCAATGGAACCAAATAGAAAATCCAGAAGTAAACCCTCAGATTTATGGTCAACTACTCTTTAACAAAGGAGTAAAGAATATGCAATGGAGCAAAGAAAGTTTGTTCAGTAAATGGTTCTGGGAACACTGGGTCACTACATGCAAAAGAATAAAACTTGAGTATCACCTCACACCATGCACAAAAAACAACTCAAAATGGATTAAAGAACTAGACATAAGACCTGAAACCATAAAATATATAGAAGAAAATATAGGCAAAACACTACATGACATACACCTTAGTAACATCTTTTTTTTTTTTAAAGATTTATTTTATTTATACAAGAGCCAGGGTACAGGCCAGATGTGCGGGAGGGTGAGTGGATTTACCAGAGACAGAGCAGGAATTGGAACAGGCAGAATGACGAAATACACTTTGAGGGGAGCAGTGGGTGAGACAGGAGAGGTCTGCTCACCATGTGGGTTGCTCCGAGGCCAGCAGGGATCGAACCAGCACTGCAGAGGCTGCAGACAGCCTCTGCAGTGCTGTGCTCAACCACCTGCGCCACCAGGGAGGCCCTCAGTAATATCTTTTAAGACACATCACCCAAAGCAGTGAGAGTGAAGGCAAAGATAAACAGCTGGGACTACATCAAATTAAAGCGCTTCTGTACAGCAAAAGAGACAATAACAAAACAAAGAGAAACCCTACCAACTGGGAGAAAATTTTTGCACACAACACTAATGATAAAGGACTGATCACAAAAATTTACAAAGCACTGACAAGACCAACAAAAACAAATAACCCAGTCAAAAAATGGGCAGGAGAGCTAAAAGGAAACTTCTCCAAAGAGGAAATGCAAATGGCCAACAGGCATATCAAAAAATGTTCAACATCACTTGTAATCAGAGAAATGTAACTCAAAACTACAATGAGATACCATCTTACACCAGTGAGAATGGTACATGTTAAAACAGCTAGCAACAACAAATGTTGTCGAGGATGTGGAGAAAAAGGAACTATCCTGTACTGCTGGTGGGAGTGCAAACTGGTCCAACCACTATGGAAAGCTGTGTGGAGATTCCTCAACCTGTTAAAGATGGAGCTTCCATATGATCCAGCAATTCCACTCCTAGGTATTTACCCAAAGGACACAGAAATTAATTCAAAAGGGCACCTGCAACCTTATGTTCATAGAAGCACTATTTACAATAGTTAAGCTATGGAAACAACCCAAATGCCCAAAAATAGATGACTGGATCAAGACGATGTGGTATATATACACAATGGAATATTACTCAGCAATCAAAAAAGATAAACTCATGCAATTTGCAGCAACATGGATGGAGCTGGAAGAGATCATGCTCAGCGAAATAAGCCAGAAAGAAAAAGAAAAATACCAGATTGTCTCACTCATAGCAGGAATTTAGAAGACCTAAATAAGGGACCAGGAAAAAGACTAATTATAATAAAGTAAAAATCAAAAGCAACAAGCAACGATAAACCAGAGACACACTACAGGGAGGGGGAGAGAAGGGAGTAGGATCAAAACAAAGGGGTGGGAATTGTATGGGGACTATAACCAAGATGAAAATGCATACATTGTGCAAAAATGAAAAATGATGTAAAAAATATATAAATTTAAAAAATTAAAAAAAATAGAATACAGCATATTTAGGACTCGAACAGAGTCGCTATTGTCAAGTTCAGTGATTTTTTTTCATTCTCTCACTGATTTATGTAAATGAAAATGTTTGTACAATTTTTCCAGGATTACCTACATTTTTTTTTTGTTTTAACAAAGCACTCTTTTTCTTGTTAAAGAAATTTTAAGTTACATGCAGGGAAGAGAGAGTACATGTTTTCAAATCTTTGGACAGACTCTGTAACCATACATACCATGTGGAGAGCTGCTTCATCAACCTATGTAGAGGTGTGAAGATCACCTGAATGTTGTTTTTAAAACTGGACCCAAGGACAGCTATTTTTGGGTTGATACTTTGGTCAGATTTTCTCAGCACCTAAGTTATTATTCACCTTAAAATTTTGGTATTTTAGAGAATTAAGATTGGTTAAAAATAGGTCTAACTTACATATTAAACTATGGTCCACACCTAAACACATAGTGAAATATTTTAATAACTGAATCTTTTCTAGTAGATGATTAAAAATTATATTTTTATAAAGATTATTTTGACTATATAGAAGAGATATCAATATTTTATTAAAGTGACACTTATATTTTAAGAAAGAAAAATCATTTTTTTAAATATAAAGGAAAGTCACTGTTTGAAAATACCTTCTTATGAGATGAGCACATCTCATGAAGAACAGGAAAAATAGAGCTCACTTTACATATTTCAGGTGGAAAACTGAAAGTCTGTGGTAGAAAGTTCTATAATTTCCTCCTTGCTCTTCCTGGTTAAAATGGAACACTTAACAGGTAAGAAAACAACAAACTTACCCTGACATGTTCTACTTCTCACCACTTGATATCCTTGCGGGCACACACATGAGAATTTCCCAGGTTCATTGACACATTGATATTGACAAAGGTAGCTAGAGGTTCTGCATTCATCAATATCTGTTGAATCAGACAAGGACACAGAGGTGAAAAACTTGTATATCACTGCTCTGGTAATGTTATTTTGGAGGAGAGAGAGTAAAAACACTTCAAACTCTGAAGCAGAAATACAGTACTTTATAAGAATCTCAGGGCAAACCTTTATAGTATCAGTTTACTTTTTCTAGAACTTCATAGCACAAAGAGTTTTTCTTGCCATCAGCTTTACTCAATTATTGCTGACCGTTTGGCAAATCCTGAGCCTAATCACACAAGCTGAGCAGGCAGAATGAATTGGTTTGTGGTTGATGCTCTTCACACTGGGATCTGCAAACCCACCCATGATGAAGATTCATATTTGCCTCTTCATAAATTGGGTGGCTGTTACCAAATTCACCCAATTTTGAACTCCAAGTTCCATGATGTGCTAGCTTCCAGAGGTAGTATCCTGGCAAAGTCTGACTTTCAGATGAAAACTTCTCTGCTCAGAAGGACAGAAGCAGCTGTCCAGAGTCAGCCCCATTTGGTTCTGAGCTGAGTGTCATGATGTCAGGCTGCTCTGGGTAGGGTATAAGCTTTGAAGCTCCAGGTATTAGCCGGGAGGACCCAGGAGGAAGAAAGGGACTTTGGTGTCAGTGGTGTCCTCCTTGGGATGTTTTTTGTAGTTTTAATTAACACAGTGGAATGTGTACATGGAATGGACTCTGAAGATCATCCCTCCAGTTAAACGACCCTCTTTTTATTTATGTGGAAAGTGAAACTGAGGCAACTTAAGAAATGTACCAAAGTCAAACGTGGCGTGAACAAAGTTAGGGACCAGCTTTCTTAGGTTCTGTTCTAATGTTTTGACATGCAATCACCTCTTTTTAATTTGAATGTACATGCCAGTCAATGGACTTCTCGTTAGATGCAGAACCTGACTCAGTAGATCTGGACTGGGGACTGAGGTTCTGCATTTCTCACAAACCTCCAGGAGGTGCCCATGCTATTGGCCATTGAATATAATGATAAGCAAGACACCAGAGCACCCTTTCTAATAATTAGAGCCAGACTTTATCTAACACTTCAGTTATTTTGTTTCCTGACCTTTCTCTTGATAATACACTAAAAAGTCATTTTTTACCACTGAACTAAATTAACTGAATTTCAGAACAGAATTTCTATATATGAAAATTTATTTTATAAACAGCTAAATAATCAGATAAAGCAGCAGAAATCATGTGAATTGGCTCTTATTACAAACTAATTGGAAAATATTTTACCTTCACAATTGATCCTGTCACTGCTTAGCTCATATCCTTGATTACACTGACAGATGAATGAACCAAGAATGTTGTAGCATTGCTGAGCACATTGATTGCTGGCATCACATTCATTTATGTCTAAAAAGAAAGGTTATATACATTTATATCTATATCTTTAAAATATCCTTACTCTTTTCTAACTATGTCATCTGATGATATGTGAGTAATTCCTTAGCTGGATACTTTGCTCTGCAGAAGCTCTTTGGAGACCATCCATTCAGGTTTCATATTTGTTGGAAGAACTTCAAATGTTTGCCATATACTTCTTTTTAAAATACCAAAATTTTTTTTCCTGTGAGTTATGGTTAGTTTGGTGTTTGGTGAATCTCTCTAAAAGAATTTAATGGTTTTAATAAATACACAACTCGATATCTGTTTCTTTTGTTGTCACTCAGATGCAAAATGCCAAGTCTATAAATAATTGATATGAGATACTCATACTGATATGGTCTCTCAGCATGCTGTAACAAAGATTTATCTGTGCTATTTATTACTTTTTAAATGGGTTCTGTTAAATTCCATTACAATTATAACATAAGCCTTTGAGACCCATACAGAGTTTTGCAATGCTCTAAGGCACTGAAAATATTGTATAAAGGTATTTTCCTTGCACTAGATTCTTTCCATGTTATGCCAATCTTACAATTGTGTACCATGACATCGTAGTCTGAAAGAGGAGAAACAGCATGTAAAAATCAGATGCGCTTTCAGTGGAAAGTTTATGTATTTGAACATGCAGTAACCCTTTTGGCACCTTCAGCATTTATATCACACACTGTTGACTAACTGGTTCAGTTGATCTATAGTTTTTAAATTTTTGATATGCCACAGAGGAGAACTATAACCACAGTTTAAAAAGTTTTCCATTCACATCTTGATATATTTTAAGAAACAGATTGGTTATTGTCTTTTCAGTTTTATACGGGAAGTTAATGGAAACCAGTTCACTCAAGAACCTAGAAAACGAGATACTGTACCATGGCTTGGAGTTTGCTTTTTTTTTTTAAAGACAGAAATCAGTAGCCAGAATGGCAGTTCACAAAAGGCTTACCTACACAGGTATAGTTGTTTGCTGCCAACTGAAACCCAGGACTGCACTGGCAATAAAACGATCCTTGTGTGTTCACACATCTTTGGTGACAATATGGAGGCACGGTGCATTCATCTATATCTGGGTTATCAGGCAGACACACAAAGAGAATCAAATTATTGAATCTTTTCACAACTGTTTGCTCTCAATTTTCAGCAGAGCATTAGTAAAAACCTATCTGGAGAAAAACTGATTTTAAAAGTAGTTTTTTAAAAATTAAAATGAAGGTTTATATGTTTTAAATTTACTTTGATCTGCATGCTACAGTTAACTGAGATGTTAAGAATCAAGACATCATAAATCTGGTTGGTGAGTTGAGATTTAAAGAGAGAAAAGTATTTAAGCCTATTTCGCATATAAATGAGAATGTCAAGTCTTTTTGGTAATGACAGAAGTGGGAGAATTGAGTGGTGCAATATAAAACGAAGAGAAAGGAGGAGTGGACTGCTGCTCAGCTGGTGGCCTTAGTGAAGTCCCTCACACATTCAGTATCATTTTTTCTTCAGTAAAATATGGATAATAATGTTGCTATGCATATCTTAGGGAGTTTCTGTGAGAATTAAATGAGAGAAAGCTATGGAGGGAGTAGGATGCTGAACAAATTACCTCTAGGGAGTGTTCTTCTGACCCACTGATGAAGTATTCCAACCTGTCTTACTCATATTAATATTCCCACCTATGAAATGCTCAACTGAGAACTTTTAGAAACATAATACAATTAATTCACGAGTCTGTGCTTTGTGACAGCTCCACCATGGCATGTGTACTGCAAACAATTATGCATGTTATGCGCTAACATGTCATAGTGACACTATCTTATGGTATAAAACCAAACCAAACCAACTTATGCTGAGCTCTCCTGGTACTTTACTAACTAAAAGTGTGGGAGGCAGTGTGTTTCATGGGAATCTGAGAGTGACTCTTCCTTCTGGCAATTACTAATGTGGTCTTAACCTCGTGAGCTTCCATTTCATCTTTTATAAGTAATAACGTAGCAATGGGGTAGAATTTTCAGGCAGATCACATATAAGAAAACTTCTTCACGCAAAATTGGTTACAAATAAATGAGTTACTATTAATAAGCTGCAACATATATTTGATTTAATTTGAATATTGAAATGATTGATAATGATAATAATTGTTAATGATATTCACATGGCTTACCCCCTCATTATTTAGGTGGTTTGCTCAAATGTCATCTACACTACACCCACTTGAACACAAAGAATGTTCGGTGTAAGTCTGTTAACTCATTGTGTAACAAGAACATACAACTGTTCAGCCCAAGATCAGGACTGTTTCTCCCACACATGCACTCCCGAAGCGGCAGTGAGTATTAAGGGAAAGAGTGAGATGCAGAGAATGTAACCTTCCCAAGGCCTCCAGGTACACCAGGGGCGGAACTGGGATTTGAACCTCACATCTGCCTTATAAGTTATGCTATCCAATGAACCAGTGAATGAACCTCATACTCAATGTTTTACTTCTATGACCCTCAAAGAACTAATCAAAAATTATTTTCTTGGTTGTATTTGTGGCCACATTTATACACCAAATTTCTGCATCTGCTTCACCTAACATGTAAATAATACTTGGGTATCCAGACTGTGCTCAACCTTTAAGGTTCATTATTTCTTATTCATTTGGAAAACAAACTGGTAGTCTGTAAGAATAAGCAGTTGCTGGCAATTATTTTCCAAATAAATGAGTGCTTTGTTTTGAATGCGTGAAGCTTAAACATTAAAATGCTCAAAAGAAGTTCTCACTCACTACTTGCTGTACTTACCCACACACTGCTCTCCTCTCTTCTGATACCCGGGAGGGCACTGACAAGTGAAGGAGCCCCGTAAATTGATGCACACTTGATCGGCTCTGCAGTTGTGTGTCCCCGCAGTGCACTCATCGATGTCTGTAAGAAACATGCCAGGTAGAGTTTGAGTTTGTTGTGAAGATGTTTTTCCACTATTTTGTCGTCATACTTTCCTGAAAGAAACTAAGTTTCCATTTTATCCTTACAACATTAAAATACTGTTATATTATAAATGTTTTTATTTCAAATTTCAGAAAATAACTATAGATTCCAGTGCGTACCACTTAGGTTTAACAAATGCTGCCATTTTGTCATCCTCGCTCAGCTATCTTTATCTTGTTAAGCAATGGAACATTTCAGATATAGCTCAGGCCTCATTTTATCATCATCCCTGCCCTAGCAGTCATGAATCCTTCCCTGAGTATTGTAAATAAAATGTAAATAAATTGTATGATACTTCTTTTTTCCACCTGATGTATTATATTTGAGATAATTTCTATTTACAAATCTCTGAAAGTCTGTCCAAAACACAATATGAATCAGACCTTAGTATATTATGCATTCCACTATAGGGTAACATGAATGTATAAACCTGTCACTGAAAATTTCAAAGCACAATGGCTTCAATGTGATTCGATTTTTCTAGGAGAGATAGGCTGGTTCAAAATGTAAATAAGGGACCAGGAAAAAGACTAATTGCAATAAAGTAAAAGACTAATTGCAATAAAGTAAAAAATCAAAATCAACAAGCAACTATAGTCTACTGTGGGGGGCCGGGGGAGGAGAAGAGGGATTAGGGTCAGAATAAGGGGGTGGGAATTTGTATGAGGAATATAACCAAAATGAAAATGCATACATTATGCAAAAATGAAAAATGATGTAAGAATTAATAAATGATGTAAGAATAAAAATAAATGCAAAAAAAAAAACCCAAAAAAAAAAGTAGTTCAAAATACAAGTTTTTCTAAAGCATTTCTCTTCTGGAGTTAATTTACTAAATGTGCCTTAAGGAGTTTGAAGATTATATTGTAGTTCTAGAAAAGTAAAAATGTTATGATAATATAGTGAACTTGTTACAAAGAATTCAGTTGGAACCCAAATGTGAAATGTAATGTCATCATGTATATGTGCATATTACAGTATTTATAAATGAAATTTTACTTTGTTTTGACTATATTATTTTTGCCTTTATTCAAATCATTCATCTAATAAGTTAGATAACACAGATGAAAACGTTAGGCAATTTTGACATTCTTCAACGACTTGTTCTGAACTTCATTAAAAAATATGATACTCCTAATTCCTAGATGACAATTTTGTATAAAAATAGAGACAAGCTTTGAAGGTCTGAGATCATCTGTGCAATTTACAGGGTGGTGCTTTGGAATACACAGAGGGCTAAGAATCAATTAAAAAAAAGATAGAGCCACCAGTAATTAGAATTTATTCCTCAAATCTTGCTTTCCCTTGTAAGAAGCTTGGAGAGTGGTCTCTAGTGTATTACTTTTCATCTTTCCATATTTCCAAGGAGAACTGCTATACTTTCTCTACACAGTGTAATAATTTAGGAAGTTCAGGTTACAAGAGGATTGTCCTCAGATATCAGCTTTGATTAGCTGGGTGTGGAAATGATAAGATTCTTTCCAAAAGAAAGAGGGAGTGGTGATGAAAAATACTCAAGGGATATAAGGCTGTTTATTGGGTAATAACCTATAAAAGCATCTACTTACATAATTCTTTGAACCTGCTTTTATGTTTTGGCAAATACATTTTTGTTCTTGATTTTTAAACATTAAATTAAAATTTGAAATCATGTTTATAGAGGTAACACTGACTTACAATAGCATATATGTTTTAGGGGTATAGGTTCACACATCTACAAAGGTATATTATCACACTGAGCCTTTCATCAAAGCCCCAATAATCTACCACTTTGGTCCACTGGGTTCCCTCCCCCACTGCTCTCACCTCTTCACTCTCCCCTACTGGTGGCCTGACTTCTATAGTTGGATTTCAAGGGTTTTTATTTGTTTGTTTGATCTGTTCCTTGTTTTGTTTCTTAGTATTCTACATATGAGTAAAATCATTTCTCTTCCTGACTTATTACCCTTAGCATAATGCCTCCAGTTCCATCCATGTTGTCACAAATGGTAAGATTTCATCTTTTTTTTTTTTTATTTTGATAGCTGAATAGTATTTCACTGTATGTATGCCACATCTGCTTAATCTATTCATCTGTCCTTGGGCACTTACATTGTTTCCATAGGTTAACCATTGTAAATACTGCTGAAATGAACATAGGAGTGCATATCTTCCTTCTCATTACTGCTTTTGTATTCTTCTGGTAGATACATATGAGAGGAATACAGCAGTGGATCCATTTTTAATGTTTTGAGAAACCTTTGTACTGTTTTCCATAAAGACAGGGCTACTCTACATTTCCACTAATATCAATGGGGATTCATTTTTCCTACACTCTTGCCAATGATTTTTGTTCCTGGTCTTTTTGATATGGACCATTCTCACAGGCATGAGGTGGTATCTCATTGTGGTTCTGTTTTGCATTTCCCTGATAATAAGTAATGATGAGCATTTTTCATGTTGGTCAGCTGTATGTATTTTTTTGGAGAAGTGTCTTAAATACTCTTCAGTCCATTTTTTAATGTTTTTTTTAAAATTCTTTTTTAAATTTTATTTTATATAATTTTTACATCATTTTTCATTTTTGCACAATGCATGCATTTTCATCTTGGTTATATTCCCTATACAATTCCCACCCCCCCCCTTATTTTGACCCTAATGCCTCCCTGCCGCGCCCGTAGTGTATCTCTAGTTTATAGTTGCTTGTTGATTTTGCTTTTTACTTTATTATAATTAGTCTTTTTCCTGGTCCCTTATTTAGGTTTTCTAAATTCCTGCTATGAGTGAGACCATCCAGTATTTTTCTTTTTCTTTCTGGCTTATTTCACTGAGCATGGAGCTTCCATATGATTCAGCAATTCCACTCCTAGGTATTTACCCAAAGGTCACAGAAACATTAATTCAAAAGGGCACCTGCACCCCTATGTTCATAGCAGCACTATTTACAATAGCTAAGCTTTGGAAACAACCCAAATGCCCAAAAATAGATGACTGGATCAAGAAGATGTGGTACATATACACAATGGAATATTACTCAGCAATCAAAAAAGATAAATTCATGCAACTTGCAGCAACATGGATGGAGCTGGAAGGGATCATTATTTGATTGGGTTGTTTTCTTTGTTTTGAATTTTTGTTTTGAAATTTACTACTAATACTGCCACCATGGTCCTTACTACTATCACTACTGCTGCTACTACTATTTTCAAATCACTGATTACAGCTCTTTCATTTTTAGGTAATATGAATATGGGCATGAATCTTGCTTTGAAATTATCTGCTCTTTATTGTGTCTTATTTTCTCATATGCACTTTATGAAAACACATCTACTAGGGTCTCTTTACAGCTTTCTGACTCGCTAATGCAGAAATGACAGCAGAATTCCTATTGTTTTATGTCAGGAACATTTGCCAGCATTTGCAGTGATAACAGCCCTGAGAGATACAGCAATCTGAGAGTCAGATGTGGCAAGTTTCCTTAGTACATGTTGGCAGAAGATCAAGGACTTGAGCTGGCTGCTACATTTTCTAAAGGAGGCCTCACCAGTGACTGCAGCTTTTCTTTCTGAGATATCTCTTATGAAAACCACCCCCACCCTACTACATTCCTGATCTCCTGCAATTCCCTTGCTACCTTCTTGTCGTTCAGTTCTAATTCTCTTTGATAAATAGGATCACATTTTTAGTGGAATTAATATCATATTAAATAGGTTTTAAGTGAAAAAACATGCTAACTGGACCTATTCTTAAGAACCAGGTACTTTTGAGAAAAATTATTTTAATGAAAATACTAGGTGAGTTGAAATTATTTCATTAAAAAAAAGCAAATAAATATCACCACCTTCATTACCACTCTATATTTTTTTCTGTCTCTATCAAAAAACAAACAAAACTGTAATAGAACTCACCTTACCTAGGATTAATTGATTTTTAATACATGTTCTACTTATCTGGACTTAATTTATTTTTAATTCTTTCCAATGAGAAGTTTTCCACAACTCAATAAAATGCACTTTTATGAAATCTCCATCAAGAAATTATCTCAAAGTATTACCTTGAGCTGGATTTGTTAGTAAATTAACTGATTTATAGCTTTTCTAACTTGAGATTAGACTAGACTCTTCTGTACTCTGAGTAGGTTATCTAAAGCTGAAGGGTTTATGGACAGACTGGATTTCCTGGAACTATCTTCATTTTTACCATAAAATTGTAAGCTTATTTAAAGTGCATAATTTTATTATTTTGCAAGTTGTACTGTGAGATCCTGTTACTGTGTATATTGAGGCAAAATATAAAGTCATATAAGAATTGCTAAATTCTTCTATGCTTGTCTTTTCTTTCTTTCTTTTTTAAAGATTTATTTATTTATTTATACAAGTACTGAGGTGTAAGCCAAAAGTGTGAGGAGGTGAAAGGATTCACCAGAGAGACTAGGGAGCAGAACAGTAGGATCTTCTGAAATACACTGCTGAGGGGAGAAGCAGGTGGGTCAGGAGGGGTCTGCTGCACCGTGTGGGTAGCTTCCTGGCCAGGGATTGAACTCATGCTGCAGTGGCTGGCAATAGTTTGATAGTGCTGTCTTTAACCCCTGCGCCACCAGGGAGAAAAGACCTGTGCTGGTCTTTTCTTTTCTTTTTTTATATTTTATTTTATATAATTCTTTCATCATTTTTCTTTTTTGCACAATGTATGCATTTTCATCTTGGTATTATTCCCCATACAATTCCCATCCCCCCTTATTTTGTCCCTCATCCCTTCTTTCTTCCCTCCTACACTGTAGTGTCTCTGGTTTATAGTTACTTGTTGATTTTGATTTTTTCTTTATTGTAATTAGTCTTTTTCCTGGTCCCTTATTTAGTTTAGGTTTTCTAAATTCCTGCTATGAGTGAGACCATCTGGTATTTTTCTTTTTCTTTCTGGCTTATTTCACTGTGCATGATCCCTTCCAGCTCCATCCATGTTGCTGCAAATTGCACGAGTTTATCTTTTTTGATTGCTGAGTAATAGTCCATTGTGTATATGTACCAAATTAAAGAGCTTTTGTACAGCAAAAAAGACAATAACCAAAACAAACAGAAACCCCACCAACTGGGAGAAAATTTTTTCACACAACACTAATGATAAAGGACTGATCACAAAAATCTACAAAGAGCTGATAAGACTCAACAAAAACAAAGTAAATAATCCAGTCAAAAAATGGGCAGAAGAGCTAAAAAGAAACTTCTCCAAAGAGGAATTGCAAATGGCCAAGAGGCATATCAAAAAATGTTCAATATCACTTGTAATCAGGGAACTGCAAATCAAAACTACAATGAGATACCATCTCACATCAGTGAGAATGGGACATATTAAAACAACTAGCTACAACAAATATTGGCAAGGATATGGAGAAAAAGGAACTCTCCTGTACTGCTGATGGGAGTGCAAACTGGTCCAACCACTATGGAAAGCTGTGTGGAGATTCCTCAACCTGCTAAAGATGCAGCTTCCATATGATCCAGCAATTCCACTTCTAGGTATTTACCCAAAGGATACAGAATCATTAACACAAAAGGGCACCTGCACCCCTATGTTTATAGCAGCACTGTTTACAATAGGTAAGCTATGGAAACAACCCAAATGACCAAAAATAGATGACTAGATCAAGGCAATATGGTACATATACACAATGGAATATTACTCAGCTTGTCTTTTCTATGTGCATTCATTTCTATTTAACTTAAATATCAGAAAGTTAAATGACTTTCTGTCAAGAAAGTGACTAGAAAATTGCTAAAATTTATAACTATATCAGACTATCCCAGGTGTATTTATGAGAACTCTCTGTGGTCAGACTATAAAAAAAGCAATGTTTTTTTTTTTTTTTTTTTTTTTTGGTGGGACCCTCGCCAGTGGCCGGGGATCAAACTGGCGCTGCAGAGGCTGCGGGCAGCCTCGCAACGCAGCGCTCAACGGCTGCGCCACCAGGGGAGGCCCAAAGCAATGCTTTTTTAATGAAAATTATTCAGGTCAACCATGAAATTCCTGATAATCTAGGAAAAGGTACTCTGGGGAGAAGAGTTTTGTTTTATTTTTCAACTATCTATCATTCGTCCTTGATATTTTTGTTATTATTATTAATTTTATTTTTTTTAACATTTATTTTTTTCATTTTTTTAAACAATATTTGCTTCCCCCCACCCCCTCATATTGAGTCCCCATAGAATTCCCTTCCCCAACGCACCCGTGCACCATCACCACAGTCCCCTGTGCTCCTCCCTTCCTCCCTCTCTTCCCTCTCCCTCCTCCTCCCCTGCAGTATGTCTCTGACTTATAATTGTCCAATTTTGCTTTGTTGTGTTTTGTACTGTTACTATTTTTTTTTACACTGATGTCTTATTTGGTTCCCCTATATTCCTGTTATAAGTGAAACCATCCAATATTTTTCTTTTTCCTTCTGGCTTATTTCACTGAGCATAATTCCTACTAGCTCCATCCACGTTGCTGCGAATGGCATGAGTTTATCTTTTTTGATTGGTGAATAATATTCCATTGTGTATATATACCACATCTTCTTGATCCAGTCATCAATTTTTGGGCATTTGGGTTGTTTCCAGATTTTACTTATTGTAAATAGTGCTGCAATAAACATAGGTGTACAGATGCTCTTTTGAATCACTGTTTTTGTTTCCTTTGGGTAGATCCCTAGTAGTGGAATTGCCAGATCTTATGGTAGCTTCATTTTTAGTAGACTGAGAAAACCCTAGACAGCTTTCCACAGTGATTGGACCAGTTTTCACTCCCACCAGCAATGCAGGAGAGTTCATTCGTCCTTGATATTAAGCTCACTGGGTTCTTAGGCAGCCACTTAACACATTCCCTGGGCCCTGGACCCAAGTTCTTTGAGAATCAAAACTAACAAGATGTCAGCAAATGAAAATTGGACATAAAGCAAGAGTTGAGGAATGCAGAAACTATGAGGAAGAGGCAGCATGCTAGCTGCATTTTGCAGAAGGTGAGGTACGGATTTGATGGAAAAAGGAGGGTGTTTCTACACTGAAGCTATTACATAAGAAAACACTGATAAGACAAAAGTGGTTTGCATGGAGAGCATGGCAGAGAGAGAATCAGCATGGCTGGAGGGATTGTTTGTGAGGAACCTGGTGCAGTTACTGGTTGAAGGCAATCATAAAATGGTAGCTTAAACCATGAGCAAATTTAAGGCCTTAAAGGTAGGACTGGAGTTTGAAATGAACATCACAGGAGCAACTCCGTAGGCTATGTAGACATAGCCTCATGTAAACATCACCAAAGAACAAAATAATAGAAAATGCTCCCTAAAATATCACAACCCATAAATCACTCATATTTCATTACTCTAGTGCATTAAGAATAGCTAATGGCAATACTTGGTGATTCCCTCATTTTTTAAAAATGTAACCAGGCTTTTCCTCCTAGTGGTTTGTACTATTGTAGGGCCCTCTCCTGCTGACTTTGGCAATATCAGTGCTTTAAATAATCCAGTCTGATCTTTCCTCAGGTCTCACTCCAAGCCTTTATCACACTGACCTCTCTCCAGTCTATGGGCGTACATATTTAGTTTTCTCTCAAAGTTAATGGAGGCAACTGTGTCCACATCTTTGTAGTACCCGTTAAGTCTATGCTTAGGCCGTCCTCTATGTTTTTGACTCTTTTCCTTTATTCTGACTCATATTTCCCAAACCCCTGACTCATGCTGCTTTTTCTCTCTTATGCAACAGCTTAATCTCAGCAATGTTCTTTCCATAATTTGATAACTTACCACTGCATGGAGTCACTTCAGTGTTTTTTCATGGGCAAAAATGTTCTGTATTTTAGACAACTATTTAGACTTTTTCTAAATTTCTCTGCTTTATACTTAAAGAAAAATGCAGAACTACTTGGAATAAGCCACTGTTGACCGGTGATAATGAATGCATGGAAATAGGTGGGAGGGGGGTTGAAATACTTTTATTTTGTTACTGCCTATGTGATAAAATGCCGTGGCATCAATTCCTTACTGCTCTATTTCTCCATCTGAATATCCTTAATGGTAATACACAGACTAATGTATCTTTTTTTTGTTGTTGTTGCCAGATCATACACCCTTATAATAAAATAACTGTATTTACCAGTTCTTTGGGGGATACTTGCGCATGCCTTGTAAAGTGCTATCCTTTGAACATTATTTTTTGGATTTAAACAGTATCATTTCTTCCCCAACCATACTGATCTAATTTCATAGAGTAAAATAGGGGGGGAACCCAAAGGATTCATGTTTGCTGTAAGGAAGAGCTACTTTATTCCTTATTTATTTCTTTTTAATATTCATAGCAATTTAAAAAGATAAGCATTGGCTGAGAATGATTGATCTTTTTGGTAACAGGATAATAAGTTAGTTACCAGCAAGTACTCTTCCTATACACTCTATAAAATTTTTAAATAAAGGGAGTCACTTGCTAAAGATCCTATAGTTATTTTGGTTACTTATCTTATTTTTAATATAACCTTGGAAGGTAGGAACTACCTTAGCAAGAGCTGAGGGCATTGCTACTTTATAATGACTCATCCATTAATGGCTATTGATAATGATAACCTGAGTAATCAATTCTTAAAATTATGTTGATTGAAATTTAACTAAGAAGGCATATAATATTCATGTAATTTCATATACTAATTTGTTAAAATTCTACAATTAATTGGTGTAAAATATGTAAATGCTTAGCAATGTTTAAGAATGCACTATTTATCTGATTATGAAATAATCAAATTATAGTCCTGTGGTATATAAGTGGACATATTATCTACAGTTTCTGGATGAGACAAGAGGATGTGACAGAAATGAAGACTGGTGCAGTAACTTGCCCAGACCATACAGAGCAGAAATTCAAATCAAAGATTTCCCTTTTGCCTCTGTATACAGGTCTCCAGAAAGACTTGTTTCTTGAGAATCCTGGGTAGCAGTTTTATTGTGTTTGTGTTATTTATATTTTATTTTTCATGGAATTAGAGAGGTTATTAATATGTAGTGCCTAATTCCTCCCTTGTAACTTATATTAGAATAACATTCATAGCTCTCCAACTCTTCTCTTTTTCTCTCCAGTCCTTAGCCAATTATCAACAATTTTTGTCAAAGACTTTCTATTTCCCTTGTTGCTTCCTTCATAGTACTGGAATCAGATTTATCTGGGCCAAATGCCCAGTTCCAGTTAGCTTTTTACCCTTCTGAATTTATCAGCTAGAAATCACACAAGCTAAGCAGTTCTATTGAAGAAAGTAAATACTGATTTTAAATAACAAAAGAGGACTGTCTTCATTGATGGCCAGCAGTAGATTTATAGTTTTAGATTCTTACCTTTTCTGGAAAAACAGATTGTTAGTAATTTGGTGTACTTTAAATGATAAACAAACCAAAAAAAACCACCAAAATCAACAAATGTCAGTCTCCCTGATAGCTCATTTCTTTGTTTTAGAGAGTGGTAAGTTAAGTCTCCTGGAAATCCTTGGCATTGCATTGTGTTCTATCAGAACCTTGAAATATGCTGTTCCCCTGTGGAAAAATCACGTACTTGGAGTTTCTTTTTTTTTATTTAAATTTTATTTTTATATTCCCCATACAATTACAACCCCCATATTTTGACCCCAATCCCTCCTTTCCCCGCCCCCCACCCCCAATGGAGTGTCTCTGGTTCATAGTTGTTTGTTGATTTTGATATTTTCTTTCTTATAGTTATTCTTTTTCCTGGTCCCCTTATTTAAGTTTTCTAGATTCCTGCTATGAGTGAGACCATCCGGTATTTTTCTTTTTCTTTCTGGCTTATTTCACTGAGCATGATCCCTTCCAGCTCCATCCATGTTGCTGCAAGTTGCATGTGTTTATCTTTTTTGAATGCTGAGTAATATTCCATGGTGTATATGTACCACATCTTCTTAATCCAGTCATCTATTTTTGGGCATTTGGGTTGTTTCCAAAGCTTAGCTATTGTAAACAGTGCTGCTATAAACATAAGCGTGCAGGTGCTCTTTGGAATTTATGTTTCTGTGTCCTTGGAGTTTCTATTTCAGCAATGATGATGGATTTACATTGCAAATTGACACTCTCTCACCTAATCTCCTCTGTGGTGCTTGTTCATCCGCAAGATTATTTGGTGCGGTTAGACATACAGTTCATTAACATGGGGAAACCAAATGGTTCATGTGAATGATCAACCCATGAACCATCTATACAAACAAACCAATTGAACCAATTGGTTATAGGCTGAAACAGAAGAACCAGCAAAGAAACAAAGGTCTTAATTCTCTCTCAACTCCTTTTGATAAATGGAAAAGTAAAGTTTATTACTTTCGGAAACTTAGAGAGACAACATTTGCAACTATTAAATGATTGCTAATTGTCATGGTTGTTCTCTGGCATTTCTGTGAGTATGTCATAGCCAGCCAAACTATTTTCTTCTTAAACTTATTTATACACTTTTTATCCAGTAAAAGAAAAGTTTGGAAAAAGATGACCCTAATATTTGGGATGATATTACAACCAATTATTAACCTACACTATGTGGAAATAAAACTGTATTTTGAAATAAGTAGTACCATTATTCCAGGGTGGTTCAGTATCAGGAATAAAAGACCCTCTGTGTGAAAGTCCAAGCCCTTTCTACAAAATCTGGGGGGACCTGCTTCAAACTGGATAGCTTTTGGAGGAATTATGATCCCATTACTTTGCACTGACATTTCATTTATGCTTTTCTGATGTCCGAATGCTTCACTTTGCCCTTCCAACCCCTTACTTTCTCATCCCCAGACCCTTGAGATCAAACCCTTGGGGAGTGATGAACTGAATGAAGACAGTCTATATTCAACTGAGTCTAGCATACTCTGCCTGAGCACTGTGATTTGACTCCTGGCCTCTGTCCCTGAGGTCTTAGAACCAGATTAGTTAGTCTCCCTAGCCCCCCACACACTGCAGCCTTATTTCTCCGGCCAATCATGTCTTGAGGTCACATAAGTCCCTTGCTATAGTAATGCCAATTATAATAAGCATGACTTGGTGACCTCCTAATTGCATGATATGAATTATATTGTACTTGTTTATTCTACAATAAATAGCTTTTGTGTCCACTAAATGGAGTCATATTACTAAATTGACTGATTATAGCTCAGTAATACTTTTCCAAATCATTAACTGCCTAAGGCATTTTAAATAAAGGCTATCTTTGTGCTTCTTGCCTTCAGAGTATGCTACCTTCATGAGTATATTTTCCTACCCATTTCACTATATCATATTTATGATATTTTTTTTGCAGTGTTTCCTCATATACCTCAAGGTCCTTATGTCTTTCTGAATTCCAAATGGAACAGAGTGGTAGGATGAAGAATTGGTGGTGATTCACCAAATTTCTACTAAAAGCCTTTTTATTTCTCTTTTTGATTCAAAATTTCTAGTAAAATAAAAAGCAACAAAGGATAGATATGTGGGTGAATCTAAATGAGTATCTGAATATTTATTCCATAGAACAATAATAGTAGAAGGTTTTTGTGATTTATAAAATATTTAGAATGAAAAGTAAAATACAAAATAAGTAAAATACAAAATAAGTAAAATACAAAAGCAAGAATGATGATAACAAAGCTAGAAAAGTCCCTTTTTTTGGGAAAAGAAGACATACACTTTAAAACAACTCTTGGTTTAAAGAAGATCACAGAATTGAAATTTGAGACTACTTCAAGCTGAATGAAAAAGAAAATATTAGCATATCAAAACTTGTGGGGAAATAATTGCCATAATAATTCCCTCTCCTTCTCTGCTTATTCCTATATTTTTTCCCATGCACTCAGTTTACAAGAGAAGAAAATATAGTAGAGTTTTGTACATGAAATAGTATGTTAGGAAATTGAACTAAAGGTTTGGAAGGGTTGCTTAGAGAAGAAGAAACATCTTGGCCATGACTTTCCAAGGGCAGACCTAGAATAAATGGGTCGAAATTCAAAGACAGCAGATTTTAATTCCGTGTAAGCCAAAATTGCTGTAGTCATTAGCTGTTTTGACATATTAAGAATTATGAAGTTTCTAGCACTGTAAATTTGCAACTATTGCAACATGGATCCCAGCAGTGGATGGGGATCTGTCATCTGTGTTTAAAAGTGTTGTTAATAAAAACCAATTCAAAATGGATAAAAGACTTGAATGTAAGACCTGCAAACATAAAATACATAGAAGAAAACATATGCACAACATCTCAATAACATATAAGAGGACTTACCCCCAGAAGCAAAGAAAATGAAGGAAAAGATAAACAGCTGGGACTACATCAAACTAAAAAGCCTCTGTACAGCAAAAGAGACAATAACCAGTACACAGAGACACCCTACTGATTGAGAGAAAATATTTGCATTCCATACAACCAATAAGGGACCAATATCAAAGATCGACAGTGAGCTCATACAACTCAACAAAAACACAGCAAACAGCCCAGTCAAAAAATGGGCAGAAGAATTAAAAAGACACTTCTCCAAAGAAGAAATGCAAATGGCCAACAGGCATATGAAAAAATGCTCAACATCACTTATGATGAGAGGAATGCAAGTCAAAACCACAATGAGATACCACTTCACACCAGTGAGTATGGCCCATATTAAAAAAAAAAAATGGCAACAACAAATGCTGGTGAGGATACAGAGAAAAAGGAACTTTCTTACACTGCTGGTGGGAATGCAAACTGGCCACACCACTATGGAAAGTTGTGTGGAGGTTCTTCAAATTACTAAAAATGGAGATACCACATGACCCAGCAATTCTACTCCTAGGAATCTACCCAAAGGACACAAAAACATTAAAGGAAACCTGCACTCCTATTTACAATAGTTAAGATTTACAATAGTTAAGATATGAAAACAACCTAAATGCCCCAAAATAGATGACTGGATCAAGAAGATATGGTATATATCTGGAATGGAATACGATTCAGCATTCAAAAAGATAAATTCATGCCCTTTATAGTAAAATGGATGGAACTGGAAGGGATTATGCTCAGTGAAGTAAGAAAGAAGAAAAAAAGAAAAATATCAGATGGTTTCACCCATAGGAGGAACACAGGGAAACAGAACAAAGGGTCAAAAAAAAAAAAAAGACAAAACTTGCAGGCAACTATAGATCTGAGGCAAATAGTAAGGGAGGGGGATGAAGAAAGATGAAAAGAGGGGAGGGAAGAGCACAAGGGACTATGGTGGTAGTTCACAGGTGACTTGGCGGTGGGAAATGTTCGGGACTACACCAGAGGGGAGAAATAAAATGTTGTAGAGAAATGAGCAACACAGTAAGAAAAAATAAAAAGAATGAGAAAACAAATCTAATAACCATTTTAATATACTGAGAAAAAAATGGTGTTAAGGTGCTGCATGCAAAAGTGGAAGAATGTTAACAATTATAAAAACTGGATGGTGGATATTCAGTGTTTTTTGTATCATATGTTAAACTTTAAGTTTGAAAATGTTGATTAAAACAATTGAAAAATAGATGCAGCATCTATCCTAATATAGAAAGTGAGGATTTAGCAGAATTGAGTATCTGTACTTTTTCTCATTTGACACATGTTGTACATATCTACATCGCTGGTTGTGAAGTTTACATTTTTGCTTTTATAATCTATCCTCCAATATAACGACAAACTTGTTTGACCAATAAAGTATAGCAAGGAAAGAGCTCATCGTAAGTGGTCATTTATTCCCTCTCTCTTCCTTGAGCAAATAAGAAGTTAAGAAATCCTAGACTTATTCTTCCTCATCTTGTATTAGGGATTTTTCAGGAAGAAAGACTCTTTCGCAGTCTTCATCATATTAAGGTATAAGATTATTCAGTAAACAAATGTTGAATGCGAACCACCATCAGCTTGTGCCCAAATCTTTAATACACCACTAGGCCAAATGAGATTTGACATCTTGGTTTTTTTCCTACTTGATGGTATAGACCATTTTCCCCAAGTTATTTATGAGTTATCATGCATACTTGTATTTATTTATTTATTTTGTTGGTAAATTGTGTTTGACATGCATAGGCTACAGGAGTCCCCCCTCTCCCATGTTAAAACACTTTCAGTATTTTGAAGCCACAGCATTCAAATTCATTCAAGAAGTACCTAGAGGAAATAGGTAACAAAAGAAAATACTATTCAATAAAACTGCTGGCACTGTGAGTGCTTCAATTCTAAATGTTTCTCAAGCAAACAGATTTTAAAGAGTTTGGGGGCATTTTACCTCACATTTCCACTTGAGGTAAAAATATATATATGGGCTATATATCATCTGAGATCTCTTTCAGTTTTAAAAGTCTAAAATTAAAGCCCTCTCTGTTAAATTCCTGAATGCTGCTGTATTAATTTTCCAGCTCTTATGTCTTTTGTCCTTTCTAACTTGACTTCTTTCTCTTTGTAATCTACAGATTAGAATCAAAGGAAGGTCTTAAAATGGACTCATATTTCTGAACAGGATTAAATGGTTCTATTAGCTGAATGGAATGAATAGAAAGTTCTCTTCAATGTATAAGTGCACTACTTCATACCTGTAAAGTTACATACTTCTCAAGAATTTAGAGTAGCTTCATGCTTGTTTGGTAGTATAGAGTGAAAAAAACCTCATGGGGAAACATGCCCTGTACACAGTTTATCTGTAGAGTACAAAGGGAGGTGGGTCAGCGCCAGTTTTGCTGTTGATGTGCTAAAGGTAAGCACCAAACTCAGTCAGTTTTAAATAGAATTTCTTGTCATAAATAAACACAGAGGAAAAAACAGAAGGCCTATGCTCTTATATCTGTTACATATACTTGAAGTAGTTACTGCATGGGGCAATCAGTGGAGTCTACCATATTCCAAGGTTTCATTTGGGAAGAAAATGGGAAAAATTGAGCAATTTATATTGTTAATTTTAAAATTAGCCTAGAATAATTTTCCCCTAGAAATGTAATAATTTGTTTATGGAGCCCCTTAAATGAAAACCTCTAGCTTCAGGCACATATGTGGTTAATGTGGATAACCGTGAGCTTGCCAGGGAGGTGTAAGGAGGTCCCTTCAACCACAGATCTCTTTTCATGGTTTTCAGAATTAGAACAATCACACTATTTTCTCACTGCATAGTGTATTAAAGTTCTATTAAAAATTTTTAGATTGTATTTTTCTTAGGTGCTTATACCAGCTTTTTTTCCAGTGTTCTTATATCTACAATTTATTGTGAGTTTGAGTTTAAAGGAGGACTTGATCTTTTCACAAAGTCTGAGAACCACAGAAGAAATTTTTTCTTATGCAACTCAATCACAAAAAAGAGAAGAAATATGACTGAGACAGAAGAGTTGGTAAGATCATGGGTTTTACAGTCAAATAGATAATCAGCATTTGAGCATCGCCATGTTTTGATTATGGTCTGGGGAAAGTTACTTAACCTTTTAAGTCTCACCGCCAAAATGCTATTGCGAGGACTAACTGAAAAGCTACGTTCCTCTAGTAGACATTAAGTACTCACTAGATTGTATTTAACTGTGAAATGTCTACAAATTGTTGTGTTTCACTTTGGAACCTCTATTGTGTACAGATGGAAGGAAGAAAACTATAAAAGTCAGGGCACTTGATATAACTTCCTATATACTTTCATATAATTACACATTCTATCTTTTGTTTCCTTGTTCAGTGTCATGTTTTGAATGTGGCCCATCATGACTAAAATCATCCTATCAAGAGGACACCCTTAGCACCAAACTTCCTTGTGTTTGGCATATTCCAGATGAATGGATGCAAGAACAAGCAAAGTCAGCATTTTTTTTTCTAAAAGTTATTTCTCTTTAAGGAAATTGCAAACATTCAAACAGAAGAGGTCTGGTAAAATGAAACAAATCCAGCATCTTTTGCATTTCATATTATTTGATCTGAAAGGAGAGTTGAGGGCTGTGAGACCCCCTACATGGCAAGGGGGAGTCATGTTCATAGACTACTTAGCAAATGCACTTTTAACTGAAGCTTGAATTAGAACTATATATAACTCAGAGAGAGAATTTTTGGGTGAACATGGACTAGCTATGAAAAAAACCATGAAAGTATAAATTTTAAGAGCAACTTTAATTTATCATATTGGCCACATCAAGGGCATTATGGCCATCATGTTTCAGGGCAATGATGAAATTTTAAATAATAACTAGAGAACAGATGGGTATTTACAAATTTCAAATATAATGGAAATAACTTCAGGTAAACTCAGGACAAGTATTTCTGGTTATTTGTTCATGAGGGTAAGGCTCAGAGTTACTTTAAGATGAAAACAAAGGATACTTCTCAAATGAGCAGGTCTGAGGAATCTCTACAAAACAGAATGATGGTTAATGAAGCATTCATTCAGTCACATCACACAGGAGAGTTTGATTTGGAGCCAATTTTTGGTTTTTTAAATGCAATGCTAGTAATATGGTAAAACAATGACATGTAGAAAAATACTCTTGAAAAATTAAATTTGGTTTCTTTGAACACCAACTGATCTCCTCCAAATGCTTTCATTATAGCCACAGGTAAATTATATGTGTGTAAATGACAGCCTCTTGTTCCTGTATTAAGGATGTAACAGAGAAAATGAACAGGAAGAATAAAAGAATTTAAAGCCTGAGGAAAAACACTATGTTTATAGTGACAGTGTGATAAATCAGCAGGAGTGAGTCTGATTTCTTTCTCTGTTGTCTTCCTATCCTACCTTCTCTATCCATATTTCTTACTCCCTCCAATTTAAATATTCAGTTTTGCATTTGCCCTTTCTCACTTCACACTGATCAGACAGACTCTTCTTTTTCCTTTAGAAATCTTACTGCTACAGGGCCTCCCCTGGTGGCGCAGCGGTTGAGCGCTAGGCTGCCAGGCTGCCCGCAGCCTCTGCGGTAACGGTTCATTCCCCCGCCATCGGCGAGGGTCCCACAAAAAAAAAAAAAAGAAAAGAAAAGAAAAGAAATCTTACTGCTACACATCAAGGTAGTGTGAAGATTATTACTAGTCCAAAGGCCTTGGGTACTGCTTCAGTGCTGGTTTGTGAGTACTGTTTTCCTGGCTCAGTGCTTAGGCCTTCCAGTTTACCCTTCAGGAGTGCTGGACACCCCCTGACATCTTCATCTCCTCAGTGAGGATCTTCATCTCCTCAGTGAGGCTGGGCTGCTGCCTAGGCCCCCAGAGCTTGATTACCTGCCTGCTAATCTCATGACTATGCACACAGATTTTGACAGAATACAAATAGTCCTGTATGATAGCTTTGAACCATTTTGCAAATTACGGGTGGTTCTATGTAAAAACTAGTTTTTTCCAGTCCCAACTAATCATTGTCATCTCACATGACCCTTACATGTGCCACGTGTAACACACGTTTCCACCTGTCTGCCTTTGTCAGTGAGTCTTTCTCCAACCTATATTTCACCCAACTTCAATAGGGTGAGTTCCTTTTAATGTCTATCTCATGCCCACCTTCTTTATGACTCTTCCCCAGGTTCCTCTGGCCAATGTGAGATCACTCTATAGCTTGTCTGTCTGACCTTTGGGACTGATGTATCCACAATTATCCTTGTTAAACAAAGGGAGTAGCAGCAAACTTACTATCTCTGGAAAGTCAACTGCCTTGGAGACGTCTTAAATGGCTGTTTCCTACCTCGGATCAATACTTAGCTAGAGCTGTCTTGAGGAGGAACAGCTACCCCCCCATAATTTTTTTTCTGGTTCAGAGTCCTAAATAAGTTTATATCTGATTACTGGATTCTGGCATTGTCCATTAGGAAATTAGCTGGATAACCCTCGGCACACATCAGTGACCTATAAAATTTTATGGGTTGGAGGTACCAGTTGAGTTCCCATTAGATATCACACATATATTCTAGCACTTTTTCCTATACATTAGCAAAACACTTAAGATAAATAACATTCAGTGCTTTAATAGTACATATGTAATTTTCATTTTTTTTAAAGATTTATTAATTTATTTATTCAAGCACTGGGTACAGTCAGAAGCGCAGGAGGGTGAGAGAATTCACCAGAGCCAGAGCGGGGAGCAGAGCAGGCAGAAGGACCGAAGTACACTGCTGAGGGGAGCAGCGGGCGGCAGGAGAGGTCTGCGCGCCATGTGGGACCCTCCTTCGGTGGCCAGGGAGCAGCCGGGGAGCAGCCGGGGATAGAACCAGCGCTGCAGAGGCTACTGGCAGCTTTGCAACCTAGCGCTCAACCGCTGTGCCACTGGGGAGGCCCCCATATGTAAATATTTTGTCAATACTACAGGTGCTGTTGTTTTGTTTTGAAATAGGGGATGCTGTACCAAAATAAGGTGACTATGTTGAACCTCTTGAAGTTTCTGCAAAAAACTGAGTTACAGTTTTACTTTTAAACTAGTCTTATAAGTTTTAAGACAAAATTTAAGATGGAATAACCCCAAGTAGTAAAACTCCTCTAAGAGTTAGTTGTTTTTCCTCTATGATAAAATTTTAATTTCAGGCCATTTTTATAATGGCCTGAAACAATGTACTAAATGCTGAGTGACTTTTTAAGTGTGGATTTGAGTTTTTAAGTTTTTCTTTGAGCTAAAGTATTTTCACTACCATACTATATTTGGTAAAAATTTAAGCTTGTGAACAGAGCTGTGCTATTTTTAGAATGAAATCTTACTTTACTTTTGTAGCACTGCTATAGAGAATAGAATGGGACCTAATTAGTTAATAAAAATATCTAACTGGGTTAATAAATTTAGATTTCTGAAATAAGTTTCAAATTGGTACAAGGCATCTTTGACTTACCGCAGAGGAAAGCTGATTATGTTACCTCCCACTATATTTAGGAGGAAATTCAAACTTTTAAAAATGACACTCACAGCCCTTCTTGCCTTACCTCATGCACTGCACACTGAATTACACAGAATAAGCAACCTTAGCAAATGCTGATCCCTCTGCATAGAATGTTTTTCCTCCTTCTCTTGTCCCAACTCAATAAAGGCTGACTTCCACAACTTCCTTAAGATTGAGGCCTGGTATAACCTTTTTTGTGAAGCGTCTAAAATAGAACTCAAAATGCCACCGTGTAGTTACTATCTACTTCTTCATAGACTGTGAGCTTCTTGAGGGCAGGCACTATTAGCTTTATCGTGTTTTTTTTTTTTTTTTACTATTTATATATTTTTTACATCGTTGTTCATTCTCCTCTCAGGTATAATCTCCATAAAATTACCACCACAAAGACATCTGCGAACTGTCTAGAATCTACCCAAAGGTCACAAAAACATTAACTCAAAAGAAAACCTGTACTTTTATGTTTATTGAAGCACTATTTACAATAGTTGAGATATGGAAACAACCTAAATGCCCAAAAACAGGTGACTGGATCAAGAAGATGTGGTATAGATACACAATGGAATACTATTCAGCAATCAAAAAAGATAGATCCATGCCATTCACAGCAACATGGATGGAGCTGGAAGGGATTATGCTCAGTGAAATAAGTCAGAAAGAAAGAGTAAAATACCAGATGGTTTCACTTGAACAAAGGGAAACCAATCAAGGGATCAGAAAAAAAAAAAGACAAAACAGACAGGCAAACTATAAATCATAGCTTTATCTTTGTATACTCATCAGCTACTATGGTTTGCATACAGTAGTTACTCAACTCAGGCTTGTTGTATAATGTCATACTATGAAATTACACTTAAGGATCTAGCTACACGATACCTAGTCTGTAATCTTATGCCATCCTCCAAACTGTAAGTAACAAAGCAAATGTGGAAATTTCTTTCCCCATTTTATTATTCCCCAATCCAGTATCAAATTAAAAAAAAAAAAAAGGAAATACAGACAATTAACACATCATTTCCAGCAGACCCCCACACTTGAGAAGAAAAAAATACAGGCATTACTATTATTTATAAAGGTGTTCCAGGATGGAAACTTAAATATATACATCAATAAATGAATAAACCTGGTGTTTTTATCATTGCAAAATGGTAGCTGCGATTAGTTCTTCTAAAAATAAAATAAACCCAAGTGTCAACATTTAGTGAAATGAGCTCTAAATCCAATTAAAATTCCTGTAGATTTGTCTATAAATTTAAATATATATTTTTACAGTCTTATATTCTCATTTTATCAGATTAACAGTACAGCCTCCCCCTTACTCTCAAGCTGCTATTTCACAGTTTGCACCCCATTTAAATTCTCATTTTTGAACAAAGATAATTTTTAAGTGGAAAATGCTCTTTCCGAGATATATCGGGAGAACTTGTGCTCTCTTCTATATCTGACCAGATTAGTGCTTAGTTCGTGCTTTTTTCAAAACAGATGGTAGGGCACTTACAAGGGAAAATGGGCCTGCTGATAACTGCCTCGTCATAATTTCCTGTAAGTGCAAAAACCTTGCTATAATCAGGGCATGACTGCTTAGATTGTGTTCATTCCATTTTGCAGCATCACAGCCTTAAAAATATTAAAATAAGAGTAACTGCTGTTAAAGGTCTATGTTTAGACATAGTTTGTGGTTAGAGACTTGCTACATATTCCTTCAGCCATATATTATAATTAATGAACATTCTACAGTTTAATGGATGTAGGCACAGGCATTAGAAAGGTTGATTGTTCAGGAGATCATTATGTGCTTATTTAACTCCTAATTGGTTATTTCACGGAGTGTGGGAGCTAAAATCTTATTAATTTGCAATTTGATGTTGTGATACCTATGAATAAATGTCATGCTAAACAATATTATAAATCCTACATGGATTAGAACTTATTTAAAATCACATTTTTGTCTCAGGAAAAGCACTTGCATGCAAAAATGAATGTGTCTGTGAGAAAGTTTTTTTTTTTAAATGCGGTTATGTTGGTTTACATTGTTTGTATTTTGGGAGAATAGGACCTTCTCCTTCAAGTGTTATTACCATAGTGTACCCCGCCTCCAAAGCACCCATAGTCTACCACCTCATTTCATGGTGTGAGAAATAGGAAATAATTAACAAATCATTATGATCTTGTAAATAGTTCTTGTGGATCAAATTCCCTTTTTATGTCTCTTAAAGCATTGTTACTGTACACATAGTAATTGAAAGCAAAACAATTCTTGAGAAATTCACTTTTCAATAAATCAGACTGATATATGCCCTTTCTACCCCATTCCTTGCCCTACTCCTATTAGGATGATTTAAAACACTTGACCACAAAAATAATACTTCTTTTTCCTCTTCACACTACAACTATCTGGAGGTAGTGTTTTCATTATGTTACTCCTTGCTCAAAATCTTTCACTAGTTATGACAGTACTAAATCTAAATGACTTACCCAAGAATTCTGGGTTCTACAAAAACTATCTTCCAATGACTTTTACCATATTGTTTCCTCTTGCTCCCACAGTGAACCCACCTTTCCCTTATTCCAAACAGTGACACAATACTGTCACAATTATTCTGAATACAGGTGTCCACTCAGCAAAGGCTGCCCTTGCTCTTCTCAGGTTTATTCACATTCGGTGCATCTTTCATGACCCACGTCATCCCCTCACTCACAAGTTCTAACTGACCCCTGGTTGTATTGATCAGTCCCTCTTCTGGACTTGTCAGTGCTTTTTGGTAACCACCACTTGCCATTGACTATACGGGGACTGAGGCTTTCAACTGGGTTTTTTTGGACTTGAACTATTGAGCTAAATTATTTGGATCATTTATTTTTAGATCTCTGCTCTTATCCTACCTCTTCAGATAGACTTAAAAGTTCTTGCAAGAAAGGTGGTGTGTCTAGACACTTACTGCATCTTGAACACATATTAACTGAACATATTAATGAATAAATGACTAAAATGAACAAATGAATGCATGGTTTTGAAGATTTAAGGGTACACATGAAAAAAATGTATCCAAATTTTGGGGTCTAGGTAGGGAAAGAAAGACAGACCTCTCAAAAGTCAAGGTTCTTAATATTTAAATTACCTTTTACTTCCTATAGCTGCACAAAAAGTAATGGGTCCAGCAAACATGGCCCAGAAACAGCCTTTTTGATTCCGTGATCCTTCAGTTGAAAATGTTTGAGAATTTAAGATTAGCATAATGTTCTGGTGACAATCCGGTCACACAATGTCCCCCTTGCTTTCTTCCCAAGGAGGGATCATGCCATTATTCTCTGAGAGATAGACTCTTCTCCCAAAGCACTCAAGGACTTGCTCTCTGAAGGATTAAATGAGATGGTTGCAGGATACAACCACTCTTAGAGAACATGCATGAGCAGTGGGGGGAAAAAATCATTGCTGAATTTTATACTTTTTTTTTCTTCTGAAGCTTTGAAAAGATCTGCTCTGTTTTCAGTTTTAATTTTCTTTTTTTCTCAAAAGAAACCTACATGGCCACTTCTTCAAATTCGTTCCAGATGGATTTAGTCATAGAATGATTGATTATCCACTCAGTTGTGAGCTATGTGGCTAAGCTCAGAAACCTATAACAAACTGGTTTGGAACTGTGTTTCATGGTAAATGGCAGAAAGGATAATCCTTAAACTGTCACTTTAAGAGTTAGTGATGAGGAAAGAGGAATTTAGTGGGGCTACTTATGTCAAGAGAATGTATTAGCAAATGGATGGCTGAATATGAGGAAACCTTATGAGCATAATTTTTTTTCCTCTCTGGATTTCATGGGAAAGGGAACTAGATCTGACTGGTGCCCCGCCCCCGCCCACCCCGCAAGGGCTGCCTCAGCTCTCCCTCTCTCTCATGTGGATCAGATCAGCCTCCCAGGGATGCTCCAGGCCCGAGGCCAGAGGCTAACCTTTACCTGGCTATCAAGACACCCATTTATCCTACTATCCACTCAAAAAGGCCCACAGGGGTTTTTATGCATCAGAGACACCTTGAGCAAATCTGGAAAATAATTCTGAGGGAGACTGAACTAAGGAGAAAAGTACTGCACTACACACATACAGCAATTTAAGAACATTTGGTCCTTTTCCATTTTCTTTAAGGAAAAAAAAACCTGTCTTTGGATTTTAGTTACTTCTTTTAGTAGTCACATTTGCTTTTTCTCTATTTTTTTTTTTTTTCCTTCCTGGTTAATTTGTAATCTGGCTACTAGGATATTTCTACAGGGGACACTGGATGTGGCTGGTGACTTTCCCTATTTGATTTTATAGGTCCTCCTATCCTATTCATTGTTTAATTTCTTGGTTTTCACCTTCACTGATTATTCTGTTTTTGCTCACCAATCTTCCTCTTTTCTCTTCCCATTAGAGTGCTACACTACTTCATCACTGGCTTATTACTGAAAAAAAATAAGCTACTATTCTGCATTTTATCAAGATATTTACTCCTTAGAATCCCAAAAAAAGTTCATATTGGATTTTATGCTCTTTTTTTTTTTTTTTACTCTTACTCAACCTATTTATTGTAACCTTAGGTTGTGCTCTACACATCTCCTACTAGACATTTGTGGCAAAAAAAAAAGAAGATATAAACATATATAAACATGAAAACGATGACTCTAGAAGCAGGTTTTTAAATAAGCTGTAGGAAGAAAAATGTAACCAAAACAGACAGAGGTTTCTATGGTAGAGAAGAACATTTTCCATGATTCCCTAACAAACAACAAACAACAATGACTCCGACAAAAGTTAACAGGAAGTAAAAGAGTGTTTATTAAATTTCTTTTATGTAACAGGCATGTGGGTACCTGTTAATTTGAGAAATTAAAGGGAATTTTTGTGTTTGCTCACAAAGTTTATGTTCATGGATTTGGTTTATTTGTAGAGTGGAGTAAAGGAGGATTCTAATTTTAAAAAGTTTAAAAATCAAAGCACATTGTCATAATGATTTAGGGCTGGTTTTGGAGAAGATTGATAGCATTTTAGAAGTCTCAAGTTCATGACAAAGAGAGGAGTATATTCACTTAAAAGGCGACTTCTTGTTGCCTAAAGTAAGTTTTAGAAGCAGTGAGGTTCTTCTTTTGTATAGTACTTTGCCTATTTCAACCACACCCAGCAGGCACATAGCTGAATGAGTCATCCAGTCTCCTGCACTACTGGGGAAGTGAGTGCATTTTGTCTTTAACTCCTATTTTGTTTTTAAAAACCATTTAAAATTTTAGATTATACTCTAAAAGTTTGGTTGGAGCCAATTCAGAGAGAATTTTAATTACAGATGTGGTAAGCAGTTTCTGACACAGCTCCGTATGATCCCAGACTTCTGGCACTTATGCCTTTCAGTGTGGGTTGGGCCTAGGGACTTTTCCTAATGAATATAGAAGGGAAAAGGGATGAGGTGTTTCTTGGGTTATTTAGTTACAAAGGATTGTGACTTCAAGCTTGTCAGCATTTTCTTTCACTGACACCCTCTCTTGCTCCTTCACTTGCTTATGCTGATAAAAACTATCCAATTGTAATATGTTCTATATAGAGGTGTATATGGCAAGGAATTGAAGGAGGAAGAACTCACAAGGAATGAGGCAGGAAGTAAATCCTGCCAGAAAACACTGCTGAGTGAACTAGGTAGATCCTTCTCAGTCCAGCCTGGAGGTGGCTAAGCCCCAGAACCCAGCTACCCCCAACCTTGATTTCTAACCCAGAGGAAGATGAGATAATAAATGTTTGTTATTTTAAGACCCCTAAATTTGGGGGTAATTTGCTACATAGCAACAGATTACTAGCACAGAGATGTCCTTTGGTTTTTGTGTGATGGGTAGTAATACATAAACTCAGGCAAGACTGATTACTTTGGTTGTAAGCCTGATTTGAGTATGAGGCTAAAAATTTCTCCAAATGTGAAATGAATAAACTTGTAGGATTTAAACAGATTGCTGTTTGCTGAAAGGTACTCATGTCCCCCAGAAAGGCAGGATTCTTAATTCAAAACAGTGACATTTACTGTTGGCACCCTTACACTTTAAAGGAGTTTATATTAATGCATGAAGAAGTTGTATTTACTGTGTACCAAACTGAAAATCTCTCCTTTCCAAGCTAGATTGAAATGGAATCTTGAACTGTGGCATGAACCACACTAATTACCCATGTCAGTGCCTGGGGAAAAGACTGTAGTGATCTAGCTTTGAAAGCTTCAGTGACTTAGTCCAGACTTAACAAACAGCCAGTACTAGGTGTGAACTGTTTTGTCAATAAAGCTTCAGGTCATTAGAACTGTCTGGTTTTTTGTTTCTGAGTCATTAATGCTTTTATAATCATAGAAAGCACCTGCATACTTTCAGGGGCAGATTTTAACTTGCTCTGGTATGTTTTCCTGATGAAAATGCCATCTTAAAGGCAAAGAAGTCCTATCAATAGAAATAGTTTAAATGCCAGGCATATATCAATCAAAATCATGTAATTACCACAACTTCAAGGCTTGTAATCTACACAAAATGAACTACTTCTGCCTCTCTCTTTCTCTTTCATTCTTTAAAATTATTTTAAATAAGAGTTAGAAAGGACAATCGTTAATTTTAGCAGCTCAGAAAAAGAGGCGCAGAGAAGTTACATGATTTAATACAGTCATTTAGGGGAAGACCCAAATGGGAACCTTTGTCTCCTCCTTAGTTTCATGAGGTTTATAGTACATTTTTGCTACTAAGGACTAGTTTCTGGGATCCTCTGGGGCATTCCAGCATAAAAACACTTACTAAGGACAAAGTTCTATTAATTAATAAGCCAGGGAAATATCTGTGTTTTATAGCTGTAGCTGTTACAATGGGATTTACATTGGAGCATCTGACTAACTAGAGGATAGAAATATCTTGTTAAAAAAGTACTTTATTGAAGTAACACTGTATTTATAACATTATATATGTTACAGGTGTGTGTCATTATAAATCACCTTCTGTATATACTACTTCAAGTTCACCACTGAAAACCTAATTCTGTCCTTCATCAAAAAATACATTTTTAAAAATATCCAGCACATATTACCTGATTCTAGCCAAACTGTGTCCCATTTTTCTGACAGCAGAAAATGGAGAATGAAGAATACTCAACATTATCAGCTTCTTGCTAGGAAGCACAAATCATCAGCTACTGGAAGACAGGCTCTATATACATCAACAAAATCTGGTAGCTTACTAGGAATGTGAAATCTCTAGTCTGACCCAGTTGACTGAATCAGAATCTTCATTTTAATATGAATCATGAGTAATTTGTATGTTCATTAAGATTAAGAAGCACCGGTTTATTACACATAGCATTTAGGAGATTCCCAAAAATAGATTAGATAAGTAAATCCCAAACTTCAGCCTCCCTTAGCCAATTTTATAAAAACAACAAGACTGATTTATTTAGGTACCATCGTTTCTTTTTCTCTTCATTAGTCTTTTCAGGAAAAAATGCATTAATCCATATCTGTAGGTGGAAAGTGGGTGAATATAATGCTATACTATCTTGCTGTTTTTATCTCCCTCCCATTCCATTCCATATTTCTTTCTTTCTGCATCTCATTCCTCTTTCTTTCTGCATCTCATTCCTCATTCCTCTGCATCTCATTCCTCTTGTTGCCCAGGGTATAACCAGATTTTCCAACAATTTTTAAACCTCACTATTAGAACCCTAACACTGTTTGTAGCTGGGTTTTATAATGACTACTAGATAGCCCAAGTTCTTTTTCTAATTGAGTGATATTCTGATAGTCTATTTGGGGCATTAACCATCTGTGATAGTTTATTGAAAAATATTGCTCTGGCATGCTTACACAATCCAATTTTCTGTTTAAATTGAAAAATCAATGAAAAGTCTTTTTTAGTTACTTAAGAGTTGAATCTAATTTTTAATGGTTTTGCTATTTAACATATTTTTGAATGAGCTATCATTTAACAATCGTTCCTAGTTTTTCAGAACTATCATTAGCGACTTAAATTGCACCACAATTAAATTTCCTCTTGTTATTTACCTTCTTTATATTACTAGCTTATTTTTTTTATTCACTAAATAAAGCAGGCCATACAACAAAAGTTCAGAACAAAGCCCTGCATCTTAACTAGCTTGTGTGGGAGGACTTTTTTCCTTTGGCTACCTCCCCAGATTAGGGTTCTTCAGATTAACCAGGTCATGAACTATTTTTCAAAAAGGGCCTACAGCTCTTACTGGGAAGTTTAATTAATCATGAATGATTGGAATTTTATGCCTGTTTGTTGAGTCGAGTTTTATTCCAGGATACCTCTGAAGTATGAAAGATCTTGGGAATTCAATGTCAGTCCCAGTTGTTATTTTTATTTTTTTTTATTTTTAATTTTTTTAAAGATTTATTTATTTATACAAGAACTGGGGTACAGGCCAGATGTGCTGGAGGGTGAGAGGATTCACCAGAGACAGAGCAGGGAACAGTACAGGCAACCAACAAAATACACTGCTGAGGGGAGCAGTGGGCGAGACAGAAGAGGTCTGCCGTGCCATGTGGGATTCTCACCTGCCAGCCAGGATCGAACCCACACTGCAGAGGCTATGGACAGCCTCACAGTGCGGTTCTCAACCACCTGCACCACCAGGGAGACCCAGTTGTTATTTTTTAAATCCAGTCTATGCTGGCCTATCTAAAAAGTTAATTTTTTTAAAACTTTGAATTGCTCACTATATACTGCAAAGGTGGGTCAGCATGGAATCCAGGTAAAGCATAAAAATAAAACAAAAAAAATTTAAAAAAAAGAAAAGAAATTATCAGGATGCTGCAGAAGTGCAAGAAAACATAGCTTTCAGAGGTTCTACCTTCACATTTTTGATCAGTTTTGTTGACCTTTCGTATACTCCATCTAACAAAATTCCTTGTTGATTCAATTGTATAGTAGCTGTCCAAGGTGCCCTATTTTCTTGTGATATATAAACGCATGCATTTTTAGAAAGCAGTTTTCCAACGATGATTTTATGGGAGTAATGAGAGAGAACTATGTTCTGAGTAACTTAGCTCTGATCAGCTGTGATCATTTTGATTTAGGCCCATGTTACTTTCCTACCAAATATAATGGTGTAATTCATGTATATGTTTGTGTATGTGGGTATGCAAGGGCATGAACTGGAGTGGCTGTGTGCATGTGTGTTCATGTGTGAGTGGAATATACTAAGCCTAGACAAGAAAGTGGACATTTAATCTGCATAGTAGGTTTCTAAGATATTGTTTAACAATTTCTGTTGGAATACTCTTTTCTTTTTTAAATGAGCCATCTTCTTTCATCACTATCTACTCAGGAAAGATCATGGATAAGGCAGGGAAAAATCATCTTACACAACAATATCTCTTTAGGCCTCAAATTATAAAATGTACTGATTAGAAAAAAGTTCATTGGTGGGTTTTACAAAATTCAATGATATCAGCTACCTACTATGTTCACATATTTTAGGAGAATGATTAAAGTTGCACTATTTCTCTAAGAAACCTCTTCAATAACAGTTTGAAGGATTCAACAGCAGACTCTGATAAACAGACTAATACTGTTCATCGCAATTTTGGTATATTAAAAAATTTCGGAATATTTAAATTTTTTAGTGAGTAGTAAGAATGTCAAGGACAATTTAATGGCATATTCCTTTTGTGAATGTATGCATGAGAGAAGGACATTGCTACAAACTACTTTACAAATGAAATCTAGCAAGTTACCATAAAAAAAAACCTCTTCCCTAATCTAGGTTGTAATAGACCTGGTCTCCACTATGGGCACTGAATATAACCTCCCACTGCCATGTGGGATTGTGTTCAATACCTCCACTTGGGAGAATAGGATTAAATTCCTTGTATCACACATAGCTGTTTAGCATGCAAAACTTATTTCATCACAGTCCCTGGAGCTTCTTGAGGCTCAATTGTATGTTCAAAGGTCGTTCCAATTCCTGTTATGATTCTTACTTTACCCGGGAACACAGAAAGCTACACAAAGCTTTCATGGTAGTTTCTAGCTCCATTTCCTAAGCAACTCTTATTTCACTTGCACTTCAATTGTCAAGAGATCTTCAGTCTGCTGGATTCTTTCTTCCTGGGCCCCTAGGATCCACAAATTTCCTTCTTCCCAGCATTTTAGTTCTTCTAGTTTGGGACCAGATCTGAACTGAGATTCTTCAAAGTCACTTCCACCCAGCTAAATGGATTTTACTCTTGAACAAAGAGTAGATTCCTGGATTCTACTCTTGAGCAAAGTAGATTTAAAAAGGATAACACTGACCTCATTCCAGAGAAGTAATCTATCCAAGATAGATTGCTCTGAATCTTTTTTCCCATATATATGCTACATAGTGCACACTTTTATTAATTAAAGGTACAAATGAAATCACTCCTTTACTTCTTACTCCTCTTTCTAGAGCTGCAATAAATTTGTTGAGCTGCTTCTCAATATCAGAGAGCTCATATACTTTTCAGCCATATGATAATCTCACTTCAAATATTGTTAAGTATTAACATTTCCTCAGCTCACCTGTATTTTCATTATTCACCATTGGGTTTCTGAGTAAGAATATAGTTTCTTAATAGTTTACCATCATTTAAATAACTACATAATTTCAAGAGTACAGTTTCACACTTCAACATGTGCACATGCTTCACTCACCACAAAGCCCCAGTGCACACACTGTCATATTGTTCCCTCCGTCTCTGCTTCTCGCCACCTTCCCCTATATCTCTGGTAACCCCGAGGAGGGATATATTTGATAAAATGGTGCATTAACTGGTTAAATGTCTTTCTAGAAAGTAAAAAGAATTTTAGTATTTCCAGTTACTAGTCTTGCTCTAGGAATAACAGCATATATTTATTCATCAATATTTATTAAAAGACAACAATCCAGGATATATAGAATAAATTTTTAGCTCCTCTCACAGCTTAAACTTAAATGGGAAGAAGGTATCTAAGATCTCCATTATTAATGAAATGGAACAGCCTCTTTTGATACCATTCAAGGACCACACTGAAATTTGATTAAAAATATAGTTGGGAAATATCCCTTAAACACAGATAGTGCTCAATTCTCTTTTTCAAGAATAGTTTTAGGGGCCTCCCCCGTGGCACAGCAGTTGAGCGCTGGGCTGCGAGGCTGCCCGCAGCCTCTGCAGCGCAGGTTCGATCCCCAGCCACCGGGCGAGGGTCCCACACTGCGCGCAGACCTCTCCTGCCACCCACTGCTCCCCTCAGCAGTGTACTTCGTCAGTCTGCCTGTTCTGCTCTCTGCTCTGTCTCTGGTGAATTCTTTCGCCCTCCCGTGCTTCTGACTGTACCCAGTGCTTGTATAAATAAATAAATAAATCTTTAAAAAAAAAAAAAAGAATAGTTTTAGACCTCAGAGTAAACTTTAAGCCTGAGTTCCTGAATAATTAAAAAACATTCATTTATTCAAACACACACACACGTAATTTGCTTAGCACCTATTTAATAATAAGTAAAACAAGGCACAGTTTGGGGAGATACTTAGGCAGAGCTAGAGGGAAGACATTAGTATTTTGCTGGGAGAGTTACTGAGGATGGAATCAATAATATGTATTTGCTGTGCATTGATGCAGCTTCACATATGCTTTCTGATTTGGTTTTCCTCTGCTGCTGCTTCCCTTCCTCCCCCATTAGCATTCCTCCCAGCAGCATACTACTTCACTGCTTCTGGGAAACCACACTAGACAGAAAGAGCATGGTTGCAATGCTGCTTCTTGCTCATTCTCCTTGGCAAATGGTAAGGAAACTGGTATCATGCACTGATTTTATTTCTATTTTTGACAATTTGTCATGTTCTTCTTGTGATGTCTCATGTTTTACTTTACTGAACTGTTACTTTCTTCTTTAATTTGCTAACTCACAGGTCAATGATGCCACATTCTGTAAAGACGTGATGACTCCTTTCTTCTGTTTTGATTCTTTCAGTGTCATATCAATACAATGGAAAGTGGTTCTCAAACTTGACTGAATTTATTGAACACAAACCAAATGGCTTTGCCATCTCTTTGATCAGTTTCACTTGTGATAACACTGGTTATTATACTATTATAGTTGTACACTTATTTGAACATTGAGACCAGTTCTCAAGTTTGTTAGTCTATTTAGTGCACATTTACATAAGATAGACTCATTGTCTCTGCTTTTAATCTGTGATCGGAAGAAATTGAAGAGCAAATGAGCTCTTCCTGCTGCTGCTAGAATCATGGCATTCAGCCCTGTTTTCATGTCATTTCTCCACTTCATCTTTATTAAGTATTTACAAATTGTTTGTATTCAAGCTACAAGGCTGCAATTGTGGCAAACTGCTTGCAATGACAGCTGTTTTCTTCTGCCAATACTTGAATACAGTTTACTTGATCAATTGTTTTTTTTTAATTTTTAAAGATTTATTTATTTATGCATACAAGAGCTGGGGTGTAGGTCAGAGGTTCATGGGGTGAGAGGATTCACCAGAGACAGAGTGGGGAACAGAACAGGAAGACTGACTGAAAAGCTGAGGGGAGCAGCAGTCGAGACAGGGGAGGTCTGCTGCGCCTTGATCAGTTTTATTTTTGAGTGTACAGTTTGTAGTTACATCTTGGAGAAAGAAACATGATAATGCATTTCAGATGTGCATGAATTACTTATTTGTACATTCATGCAAAATCAAACACATTTGGGCTAAAGTTTGTTTACTCTTTGGTTTCAAAGAAAAATGTTGTGCCAGTAATTCAACAAGTGCAAAGGCAATCCTTACAAATGGGGCAACTTGTTTTCAAAGAATATAGTTTGGGACTTTCTGATGTAGAAAGAAATGATGCAGTGCACATTCCTAAAGTTACCCAGGTTTGCAATTCTACCCTAATCTGCTTCTTTTTGCTTCTACAGGGCAAGGAAAATTCATTCCACAGATTGTGTTAACTAGTTTTAACAAGAATTCTCTTGTCTGTGATGGGATGTAAATCTTTGATCAGGCTTAAATTGAGCATAAGACAACTTAAGTGAATGCTTTTTTAATATCTGATGATATTCAGAGTCTAAATAGAATGAAGTGTCAGCTGTGCATCTGGGTATTGGAAGGCTCTCCTCTCACTTTGGAATTGAAAAGATGCTTTAAGGCCATATTCAGAGCCAACCTTCTTCTCCTTCATGACTCTACATGATCTGAACGTCCAAAGAACATTGTCTCATCTGACAAATTTGTGCTATGAGAGTAAGGGGGATGCCCACAGAAGATATGGGTATCAATTGTTACCATGAGCAAAACTTAACTTAGGGCTTCACTTCTGACAATTTTAGAGCAGCTAGAATATTTTCACATAGTTTTATAGAGAGATGCAAGATCTTTTTCTCTTGTTAAGATACCCCCTTTTCCTCTAAATGGTAAATATAATGTCTTTGGTTCAGAGATATAGTCCCATGACCTCAGGACTCAGAACCATTCATGTTTAGGGCTTGGAATACTGGTGATGACAGTAACAAAAGACAAAGAAGTAAAACAAATATTATTTTATCCCAGAAGCAGGTGCACATTTTTGATGTTTTCCCTTCACTGCTTCCTATGTAAAGTATTGTGGTCCTGTTGCTGATTTTTGTAGCCTAAGGCAGCTTCCTGAAATTAAGGTTAAATTAGGACATTGGTTCTCAAATCTAAGCAGCAGTTTAAATTATGGAGTTATGAAAACACAGATTTCTGGGCCCCTCTCCAAAATGTTTTATTTAGTGAATCTGATAGTGGTCAGGGATTTACATTTCTACATTGCTGGAAGATGCTACTGTTTCTGGACTAAGACCACCTTGATCATCACTGAATCAGGGGGTTTACAGCATAGTCCTTTGTTGCAAAAGTGAGCACATGTACCTCTTTCATCCTTCCACATCAGATAGTTATTATTTTTTTTTTATGAAGGAATTTTAAAGATACCTCTGCCTATACATTAATGAACAACCCATATGTACAGTTTATAAATATATGTTAAAATTAGTCTTACATAAATTAGAAATTCTGTGACTACAGTATTTGGAAAAATGAATTATGAAACACAGTTAGATTTTTTCAGGGAAAAAAATCAATCACTCTTTTACACTGCCTTAACTTATTTTAAAGGTAATAAAGTTTTCTGATAAACTCAAATTTTCAGATTCTCAAAGGTAATTAACAACTGGAAATAATGAACAGAAAATAGGCTAAATACCCATTTTACTTTCTGCTTGAAGTATTTATTCCTTTTCTGTTAACATCATAATTTACTCAATTGTCATATTCCTTTGATAAAATATGTATTTTCTGAGATCAAAGCTTGTCACTAGATTATGTAATTATATAGAACAAAAATCAGGTATTTGCTCACAAAAATCACCGAAGCAACCAGAGACCCTAATGACTTTCGTGAAGATCATCAAAAGGGTAGTGTTTGAAAATTGTTTAGTAATGACAATGCCAGGTATGCTGAGCCACTTGATTACACTATAATTTATAAATCCTCTTTGGCTATGAGATTATTTAAGTTTTTAATGAAAGAAATCAAAGAAAGACATCCCTTGCATCTGAGAAGGAGACATGTTAGTTCAAGTTTCTTTTTTTTTTAAAGTAGATGTATAGATAATAACTCCTTTCCTTTTCAAAATAATATTTTGGTTGTTGTTACATTTATAAAGAAATGTACAGAAGATAATAGACTATCTTCCAAGAGTAGAGCTTTTGAACCCTGAGGTTAATTTGTTTTTTCCTTTTGGCTTTATAAGAGGTGTTTTTGTTTTTTTGTTTTTAGCTTTTTAGTTACTCTTGTGTCACAGGTAGTACTGACAAAAATAAAATAAAGTGATTGAAAATACAACTGAATATTTAAAAAATAAAACTTTTGGCAAACAACATGTATAGTTGAAACATAGTATTTAATTTGAATATTTGGTAACATTTCCTCCAGCACAAATTGGAAAGGTGAGCTACCTGTGGTATGACATGTATCTAAGTATGTAGGTGCTCATGTTTAAGTATTCTATACCTGCAAAATCTAGAACATGGGAACCAGCTCATTGACAAACTTACAAGTGAGAACCTGACAATCGCATAGAAAGGCTCTGTCCAGATATTTAAAAATGAATGCAGTTCAGTTTTTAGAATTTTAAAACAAATTGAAAAGAATAGTTTCACTGGACAAAAATCTGTAAAAATAATCTTAATATTGAAAAATGGTTCCAATGTTGGGACTTTCTCACTCCTGGCTGTGAAGCGCGGGATTGGATGAGGAAGGTGTACTAGGGTGACCAGCCATCCCATTTGTTCAGGAACTGAGGTATTTTTCAGAGATGTGAGACTTGCAAATGAGGGAAGTCTCAGGTAGACAAGCCAGTTGGACGCCCTACTGTATGGTCACCCTTCTCTCGGTTATACCTTATATGAGCAAATAGGCACAACATAATCCACTTCATTTGGTATTTGTATTGGGTTCGTAGTTTCTTTAGCAAATTAGCAATGATACCTGTAAATCCTGACTGAGTTTAGTGATGACTTTAACAGCTATACAAATATTCTTATGTTTAACTTTAAAAAAAAAATTCATCAAAGTGAACAAATTCCCTAAAATTGGGCAAATGATTCTTTTTCTTACTGGTTAGTTCCCAATTAACTTTTTTCCTATAAGAATGGGGATCTTAGAAAGTTATCTATAATAAAAAAAAATCTTTTTCAACTTGCACTTTCTCAACCCCATCTCCTTTGAGGAGTATTACACACAGGTTATGTAATAAAGATGTAGAAAAATAAAATGAATCATCAATGGATTATAATATACTCCCCATTCATCCAACTTCCTTTTGGAGCAGATGAATTATCTGTTTTCTTTGAGGTAGATGCTATGATATGGAGAAACAATTTCTAAAACTTTATACATGACTCCAGGTACATTACACTGAAATTATTTTCATGTGGTTTTATAGCTGCCAGGGTGGCACCAGTCACTTGAAATTCTTAGTGCAAATGTCTTCCTAAGTATCTCCTTTAGCTGGCTAAATTTACCTGAAGAAACCCTCTTACTGTGGATTATATGGATGTTGCATTTTAAACCTTTCATTTTTGCACGAAATTGAAAAACTCTGGACAAATCCATGAGAAGTACAAGACCATGTTTTACTAAATGTCAAAACACAGACAACTAGTTAAAAATATATTTATAAAGTAGAATACAGTTAAGGTATCTAATGGTATTTAAATTAGTAGGCACCATCTGCAGTTGGTAATAGTGCATTAAAAAAGCACAACTGACTTTAACAACTGAAATATAGTACAGATTTCAATCATTACATAAAAATGTCCTTTGCTTTAGGTTATATAATAATAAATGGTACCTGTTGAAAAATGTATGTGGAAAAAAGAAATAATTTTAATACAAATATGACTCATCTGTAGGCATTCATTTATCCCAATCCAGAGACCATGGTAAATGTGTTTGGATTGCTGGGCATAAGTATGAAACATTTAAAAGGGAGTGGAGATCTTTATTAAAACAGAAGGCTCCTCAAACTCCACAATGATGTCAGTAATATAGGTCCTTGGAGCACATTATTGTTTTAAGCAGAGGTCCCCACACTTTCACATTGGTTATAAAACATTATTTTGTGCTGCTGGTGGAATGAGACTGTCATACATCTGCAGACAATTAGAAGAAGCTGGACTGTATGTTTGATTAGCTCAATAATAAACGGGCAAAAGTGTGACTCGACGTATCTTAGTCAGATTCCCTAGACAGATTATCTTGTTATTATCATATGAAATAAGCCCCCTTTTATCAACAATTAAGTAAATCCACATTTATAGGCACTTTGCAAAATTGTGAGGTGGGAAGAAATCCAACTTAAGCCTTAAGTCATCCAAAAAACTTTTAACCATGCTTGCAATGACACAGACCCCAACTCCAAGTTTTAGAAATTGGTTGAATTATGTAGAATAACTCAAGTTGAAAGTACCCTGTGTGTACACAAGCAATAAGAATAAGTATGTATTTAGCATCTATTATAAACAAGGTATTTAATAGTTTTAATGTATAACTAAAAAAAATTTCCCCGGGCCTCCCCGGTGGCGCAGCGGTTGAGTGCTGGGTTGCGAAGCTGCCCGCGGCCTCTGCGGCGCCGGTTCTATCCCCGGCTGCTACCCGGCCACCGGAGGAGGGTCCCACATGGCTCGCAGACCTCTCCTGCCACCCGCTGCTCCCCTCAGCAGTGTACTTCGGTCCTTCTGCCTGCTCTGCTCCCCCCTCTGGCTCTGGTGAATTCTCTCACCCTCCCGCGCTTCTGACTGTACCCAGTGCATGTATAAACGAAACAAACAAACAAATAAATAAAAAAAAAAGCCTCTATTAAAAAAAAAAATTCCCCAAGAAGTATTATAAATACTTTGATATGTGAAAAATAACGTACTTTGTAAAACAGCCTAAATATTTTTTTAAAAATTAAACGGGATTTCATTTTTATTATTCACATTTTCTTGCACAGCTTCGACTGCAGCCAATGCATGTTGTAAAACCTAAATATGTTTTATTCTAACATATTCACGCATTCTAGGCATTTTCTTGAATTTGACCACAACCATCAATGATGAACTATAAAATATTTTGAGAAATGATGCATACATTTATATTTTTCTTATCCTAAGTACACTAAAACATACATTGGAAGTGTGAAGAGTAATTCATTATATGAAAGTAAATAATTTAAAAAATTTCAGCAAAACTTTCAGTTACACAATAATTAACACCAAACTTTCCAATCTAATTATATATTTAAATAACACAATGAAACTTAATGTCTTAAATAAAGTCAAGGTACTTTTTATCAATTGCCACTCATACACACATACACATAAACACACATATACATGTACATATATATATATATACACACGCATACACATATATATGTGAAATACCCTTATGAGGTTATCTCCTTGACATAATCCTCAAATTAAACATCAGAATATCAAGCAGATGCTGAAGCATTCATCATCTATATTGGAATTCTGACTCATGACAGTAACACGAAACAGATGTTAATACAATGCACCCTCTGAAAAGTGACACCATCACAGCATGAGTTAGCTCTTGATGTGGGGTACTTATATTTTGAACACAAAATATAAAATAATAAAAGCCAGAACATGATAGATTTCATTACTTCATTTATAAGTCATTTAAAAATCTACTATCTTTACACAGAAGATAAAACTCAATACTGGAGGATAAGGGTCAATTATGCAGGGGTTCAGAAGATGCTTTTTTTACTTAATGCAGTAGTTAGGTGTTAGTTGAACCCCTCAGTGTTGAGGGAGTAAGATGGTCTCTTCCTCACTCATGAGCAGGTGAAAGGTAAGAATTCCTGAGCCCTTTCCATTAGCCAATCAATGTACACCAGGCACTTATGGCATAAGATGGGATCTACCCAGTCAGCCCCTGGCAGTGAAAAAGGAGTCTGGGGCTCCTGTGACCCTCTCAGTAACACTCCACACCAGGAAGATCTGAAAGGGTTTGCTAAACAGGAAAAGGGAAACAAAACCCCTGAGCACAGAGCAGCTAGCTACTATCCTACCTGTCTTCAAAGCTCAAGATTCTTATTGCTTTGCTAGCATGACTCTAGAGCTATTTCTAGAATACACAGCAATGTGTACTCTGAAAATAAACAGCAAAACCTAGGCAGGCAGTACCATGGTGCATGTGACATAGTGAAATGTGCTCAAATGAGAGTTTTTTTTTTTTAAGATTTATTTATTTATTTATCTATTTATTTATTTATTTATTTATACAAGCACTGGGTATAGTCAGAAACGCGGAGGGTGAGAGAATTCACCAGAGTCAGAGCAGGGAGCAGAGCAGGCAGAAGGACCGAAGTACACTGCTGAGGGGAGCAGCGGGCGGCAGGAGAGGTCTGCACGCCATGTGGGACCTTCCTCCGGTGGCCAGGGAGCAGCCAGGGATTGAACGGGTGCTGCAGAGGCTGCTGGCAGCTTCGCAACCCGGCGCTCAACTGCTGCGCCACCGGGGAGGTCCTCAAATGAGAGTTTTAAAGAGAGAGAAATGTCAATGAGAGATAGTTCTTCAAAGGTAATAATAAGCCCCTTTATTTATTCTTCAAAGAGGCAAATAAATCAGTGGCAAGTTCAATAAGAAAACTTTAGAAACCAAAGGGCAATATGCTTAGAGTAGCTTACCAAGCAATTTCAAATTCCAAATGAATAACTCAACTACTGCTTCTGATAGCTAGGATTCTGGCTCTGCCCACCTGGGTTTGAAAGCTGACTGCACTTACCACCTGTGTGCTCCTGGGTTCTCAAACTTGACAGCACACTGAATGACATGAGGAGCTTTAAAAAGGTACTGAGCCTGGAAGTCACTCCTAGAGACTGCTTTTTAATTGGACTGGGGTGTGACTCAGACATTGACAAGTTTTAAAGTCTCCCAAATGACTCTAAATATGGGTAGTTATAACACTCATCAACATATATTCACCAAATGAAGGGGCACCAAAGTATATTAGACAATTATTATCAGCTCTGAAATGATATTAAAGAAAATACACATATAGTGGGAGACTTCAACACCCCACTCTCACCAATGGACAGATCAACGAGACAAAAAATAAAGACACTAGCACCCTAAATAAAGACATAGAACTCATGGACTTAACAGACATCTATAGGACAGTGCACCCCAAAAAAGCCGAGTACACATTTTTCTCAAGTGCACATGGATCATTCTCCAGAATTAATGACATACTGGGCCACAAGACAAACATCAACAGATACATGAAGATCAAAATCATTCCGACTATCTTCTCCAATCATAAAAGCATCAAGCTAGAAATAAATCATGAAAAGAAAACAAGGAACCCTCCCACTTCATGGAGATTGAAATCCACACTACTAGAAGACCACCAGACCAATGAGGAGATCAAAAAAGAAATTAAAAAATACTATGAGTTGAACGACAAGGAGGACACTACTTTCCAGAATGTGTGGGATCCAGCAAAAGCAAAATAAGAGGAAAATATATAGCAATATAGGCTCACATTAACAAATAAGAAAGAACTCAAAGAAACAACATAATCTCACATCTCAAAGAATGAGAAAAAGAACAACAACAAAAAAACCCTAAAGTCAGTAGAGGAAAGGAAATAATAAAAATCAAAGCAGAAATAAACTAATTGGAAATTAAAAGAAAATCCAAAAGATCAATGAAACCAAAAGTTGGTTTTTGAAAAAATAAACAAAATAGACAAACCCCTAGCAAGGCTCACAAAGAAAAAATGGGAGAAAACAAATATAAATAGGATTATAAATGAAAGAGGAGAAATCACAACAGACTCAGTAGAAATCAAAAGAATAATCAGAGATTACTATGAACACTTATATGCAAACAAATTCAACAACCTAGAACAGATGGACTAATTCCTAGAATGATATAATCATCCAAAGCTGGACAAAGAAGAAATAGAACAACTAAACTGACCAATTACAAGCTTCGAAATTGAGGCAGTAATCAAAGCACTCCCCCAAAACAAAAGTCCAGGACCAGACAGCTTCACAAATGAATTCTACCAAATGTTCAGCAGTGAATTAGTGCCTATCCTACACAAACTCTTTCAAAAAACTGAAAAAGAAGGAATACTACCAAATACGTTCTATGAAGCCAACATTACACTAATACCAAAACCAAACAAAGACAGCACAAAAAAAGGAAAATACAAGCCAATCTCCCTAATGAACACTGATGCAAAAATCCTCAACAAAATCCTTGCCAACAGAATCCAACAATGCATCCATAAGATAATTCACCATGACCAAATAGGATTTAGTCCAGGAACACAAGGATGATCCAACATCTGAAAATCAATCAATGTAATCCAACACATCAACAAAAAGAAACATAAAAACCATATGATAATATCCATAGATGCTGAGAAAGCATTCAACAAAGTACAATGCCCATTTATGATAAAGGCCCTTGAAATTCTCAGGATACAAGGAACATACCTCAACATCATAATGGCCATATATGACAAGCCCACAGCCAATATCATTCTCAATGATGAAAAGCTGAAATCATTCCCATTAAGATCTGGAACAAGACAAGGATATCCACTCTCACCACTGCTTTTCAAAATAATATTGGAAGTCCTAGCCAGAGCAATAAGACAAGCGAAAGACATACAAGGAATACAAATAGGGAAGAAAGAAGTCAAACTATCACAATTCGTGGATAATATGATAATATACATAGAGAACCCCAAAAACTCCACAGAAAAACTAATTCAACTCATCAATCAGTTTAGTAAAGTAGCAGGATACAAAATCAACACACAAAAATCAGTAGCCTTCTTATACACAAACAATAAATCTGAAGAAGAAATCAACAAAACCATCCCTTTTATTATTGAAACAAAAAAATCAAATACTTGGGAATAAACCTAACAAAAGAGATAAAGGACCTATACAAAGAAAACTATAAAACACTGTTAAAAGAAATAGAAGAAGACACAAAGAAATGGAAAGACATCCCCTGCTCATGGATCGGAAGAATTAACATTATGAAAATGGCCATCCTACCAAAAGCAATTTACAGATTCAGTGCTATTCCAATTAAAATTTCAATGACATTCTTCAAAGAAATAGAAAAAATATTGATGAAGTTCTTATGGAGCCACCAAAAACCTCGAATAGCCAAAACCCTCCTGAAAAAAAAAAAAAAGAAGGGAATGGAAGCATCACTTGCCTAGATTCCAATATTACAAAGCCATAATAATCAAAACTGCATGGTATTGGAACAAGAACAGACATACAGACCAATGGAACCAAATAGAAAACCCAGAAATAAATCCACATATTTATGGTCAACTAATCTTTGACAAAGGAGCAAAGAATATGTGCCGTAGCAAAGAAAGTTTGTTCAATAAAAGGTGCTGAGAAAACTAGGTCGCTACATGCAAAAGAATGAAGGTTAAGTACTACTTCACACCATGCACAAAAACCAACTCAAAATGGATTAAAGAACTAGACATAAGACCTGAAACCATAAAATATATAGAAGGAAATATGGGCGAAACACTACATGACATGCACCTCAAAGACATCTTTGAGACACATCACCCAAAGCAGTGATAGTGAAGGCAAAGATAAACAGCTGGGACTACATCAAATTAAAGAGCTTCTGCACAGCAAAAGAGACAATAACAAAAACAAAGAGAAACCCCACTGACTGGGAGAACATTTTTGCACACAACACTAATGATAAAGGACTGATCACAAAAATCTACAAAGAACTGATGAGACTCAACAAAAACAGAAAATAATCCAGTCAAAAAATGGGCAAAAGAGCTAAAAAGAAACTTCTCCAATGAGGAAATGCAAATGGCCAACAGGCATATGAAAAAATGTTCAACATCACTTGTAATAAGGGAAATGCTAATCAAAATTACAATGAGATACCATCTTACACCAGTGAGAATGGCATATATTAAAAAAGCTAGCAAGAACAAATGTTGGTGAGGATGTGGAGAAAAAGGAACTCTCCTGCACTGTTGGTGGGAATGCAAACTGGTGCAATCACTATGGAAAGCTGTGTGGAGATTCCTCAATCTGCTAAAGATGGAGCTTCCATATGATCCAGCAATTCCACTCCTAGGTATTTACCCAAAGGACACAGAAACATTAATTCCAAAGGGCACCTGCACCCCTATGCTTATAGGAGCACAATTTACAATGGCTAAGCTTTGGAAACAACCCAAATGCCCAAAAATAGATGACTGGATCAAGACAATGTGGTATGGAATATTACTCAGCAATCAAAAAAGTAAAATCATGCAATTTGCAGCAACATGGATGGAGCTGGAAGGGATCATGCTTAGTGAAATAAACCAGAAAGAAAAAGAAAAATACCGGATGGTCTCACTCATAGCAGGAATCTAGAAAACCTAAATAAGGGACCAGGAAAAAGAATAACTATAAGAAAGAAAAAATCAAAATCAACAAACAACTATAAACCAGAGACACACTATGGGGTGGGGGGCGGGGAAAGGAGGGAAGGGTGTCAAAATAAGGAGGGTGCAATTGCATGGGGAATATAAAAATTAAAAAAAATTAAATAAAATAAATCTTTAAAAAAAATATGGGTAGCTAATGTTGAGAACCACTGATGAACTCTCTGAGCCAGTTTCTTGATTTGTAACATGATGACTATAATGGCAGTAACAACCTTTTAAAGATTATTGCCATGATTAAGTATGATAATCTAGGCAAAGCACTAAGCACAACATCTGGTGTCGGGGAAACTCTCAATAAATGTGCACTGTTATCATCTTCACCATGAAGTGCAGTTGGGCAAAAAACTTTCTGATTAGCATAATAAGTCATGCTTACCTTGGCACACATTATGCTCACTCTGCTCGTAGCCTGTTGCACACTGGATCCGGTGAGAAGGGTTGGAAGGAATATGCTGAGGGTCAGCTGGGTTCCTCCTGATGACAAAGTTATTTCGGCCAGTCTGCACTTCAGGGCCTGCAACTGCAGCAGCACTGGCAACAAAACCGCCCCCAGGCATCACACCACTGGCTGCCATGCCACTGGCTGCTACGCCCCCAGGGGTTGCACCTGAGGTTGCAGCTGCATTTGCAGCTGCACCTACAGTTTCGGCTGCTGGTGTTTCTTGCTGAGGTTGTTCATTATTGACAATAATCTGGGCAGTTTTAGGAAGGCAGAGGTATCCTCCATAGTGGTTGACGCATTTCATCCCACCTTTGCAAGCGTCTGGGACAATGTCACATTCATCAATATCTATAGTCAGTAACAAAAGAAGTCAGAAGTCTTTTAGAGGGAAAGCAAAATAGGTAAATATATGCTCATGCCTTTTTGGTATAATACAAAACAGGACAGAAAGAGTAACATATGAAGTAGAGACAGAGAGCTATGTTCAGATGGGAAATCTTTGAAATTGGCTTACCTTTGCACTGCTGTCTTACAGGATCCCACTCATAGCCATCTGTGCATTGCTGTGAAAAAACATCAAAGACGAGGCTAGGAGTCAGTTAATTGGTATAGCTATTCCTTAATAAGTCACTCTAAAATCTTCATTATTTTAAAGATTTATTTATTTATGCATACAAGAACTGGAGGACAGGCCAGATGTGCGGGGAGGGTGAGAGGATTCACCACAGACAGAGCAGGGAACAGAACAGGTGGACTGACTGAAATAACTGCTGAGGGGAGCAGCGGCTGGGACAGGAGACATCTGCTGCGCCATGTGGGATTCTCGCCCACCAGCCGGGATCGAACCCACACTGCAGAGGCTGCGGACAGCTTCACAGCGCTGCACTCAACCCGCTGCGCCACCAGGGAGGCCCTGATTGCTCTTTTTTTTTGTTTTATTTGCTGCTTCTTCCGCATTGTAAATTATATCAAAAACAATCAATTGAGGGTTTTTTTTTTTTTTTTTGGTTCTTGACTCTTCCCTTTCTTTTTAATTCCTCTTAGAGCATTTCAGCACCTAACTTCCTTATCATTCCCTCATAAACCCCATGCCTCCCGCTACACCCTGGCATGCTTCTTCACTTCAGTTGGTCTTGCATCCACTCACTGAACAAACCATCTATTGAGTACTTTCTCACACCACGCACCACCCTAGTCCCAGCGCATGCAAAAATCAAGAAGACCTGGTTCCTATCCTCAAGCAGCTCACAGACTAGAAGAGGAGACTGAGCCAGGTACACAAGTTGGAGCAAGATGTCAGGTGCCATGACACAAGCATGGATATGGAAGGAGCCAGTCTTTGCCTGGGCCTGTGGGATGGACATGGCAGGGTGGAAGGGAAGGTTTTTGGGGGGAGACCACACAGGAACTGAGTTTTATAGGATGAGCAGGTTTTTCCATGGCGATGCAAAAAATCTAGGAGGAGGGGACCATGTGTGCAAAGGTGTAAAACTATTAAAGAGAGAAGGAGCTGCGAGGAGTCCTGGGTGGGTAGAGATGAGGTAGAGAGGTAGCAGGGCCAAAACTGGGAAGCCTGTGTTTGGGACCGGTAGGAATTGAATTCTATCTTGAAGGTCAGTGAATCTTAAGTTTTATTTTGCTCAAGAATTACCCAGAGTTCTTATAAAATGTAGACATCTGGGTCTGCCCAAATGATCAGGCATCTGGGTCTGATGCTGTAGTCTGTCTGATCTTATTACTTCCTGGATTCGACTTCATCCTGTTCACATCTTTGATTATGCCACTTTCTCTGATACAGGTACCTTTTCAATCTTCCTAGATTTATCTAAATTCATTATCATTTCCCTCAAGAATCAGCACAGAGTCCTGCCTCCTCCATTATGCTATTACTGACATTAATTACCTCCTTGCTTTTCTATTTATTTAGCAAGTTGCCTTATCTGTGTAGTAATATTATTCGTACTTGCTTAGAAACTTTAGTTTTCAACAGCATTTTTCCAAGGTGAATTCGCTGAGGTTAAAGTCTGATTTTTCTTAGTAAACAAATTCTTTTGATAGTGGTTAGAACTGCTTATGCATACAGTAGATACCTGACAAGTAAATAGATGAATGAACTTAATCTCTAACATGAAAGTGGAATATTAAGACTATCTTGTGGATATGAGCCCATCCTTCTGAAAGCATCTTTCAAGTCAGGCAAATTGACAGCTCACTAGAACAATCTTTTTGCTAGAGAAAGCAAACTTGCCATTTGTTTTGGTATTTAGTTCTAGTACATTTAATCTACTATTAAACAAGACTAGACTGATTTAGCTTTACTCCTTGCTGACTGTGTAGACTTAAATCAGCAGAAGGAAGATGATGCCACTTACTTCATATTTTCCTGTGAAAATAAAAGAATTTCCACCGTGAAATACTCAAAAAATTGTTACATCTTGTCTTTAAACCATGAATTATAAACCTATAATCTATGGAAAACAGACCTTGTCTTAGAATAAAAAGGTGTTACACATGGGAAATCTGTTTTAAAAAATCCCTAAAATTATAGTTTTTATTACATAGGGATTTTTTTCTGTAAAAGATGAGTAAGATTTAGGTGATTAATAAAGGGGGTATCAGGATAGGCACTTATGAAAGCAATAAAATCTTTTATTATATGTAATATGAAAGTGGGTAGCTAATTTAGTCTTGGTTTCCTAAGAAGGTAATAAGTTTAGCTTGAATAACAAAACATTTTAATTTGAAGATAAACAACACATGCATTCATTTTTCTTGCTTTATTTATCATCACCAGAGGAAGCAACTACGTTTACCATTAAGTGAACAAAATATTTATATTAAAAGCTATTTGATTTATAGTGTATCTGAACAACCACTAGGTCATTTGCCAGATGAAGGCAAACACTCTGGGGATAATCTGATACCAAAAAGTGAGATAGTATTTATTAACAGCAATTGACATTAGGACCTCCCTGGTGGTGCAAGGGGTTAAGACACAACCTATGAAGCTGTCTGCAGCCTCTGCAGCAAGAGTTCATTCCCTCGGCCAGCCAGGGAGCTACCCACATGGCGCAGCACATCTCTCCTGACTTGCCTGCTGCTCTCCTCAGCAGTGTACTTCGGTCAATCTGCCTGTTCTGTTCCCCACACTCTGTCTCTGGTGAATCCTCTCACGCCCCCCCCCCCCCTCCCCGCCAACTCAGGCCTGTACTCCAGCTCTTGTATGGATAAATAAATAAATCTTTGAAGAAAAAAACAGTAACTGACATTAGCTCACATCTAAGAGTTTTATTTTCCATTTTTTTCACACTATTTTGAGTAGGATTACTTAATTTCGAATTTGGAGCAAGTAGAAAAATATGTTTTTCATATTCTGATTCAGGACAAATGTCATTTGCCTCACAGCACTGATTAAACACTAGAAAACACAACGAAGGTGTAAAGAAACTCACCCGAAGTGAAGTCAGTACTGTTCTCTGTTCTCACCAATCTATTCCTGGCAGTAGGGGATGGGGTTGTCAGATTATAGTTTGAATATTTTATAAAACATTGGTTATGCCCATGCAATTAACTAATTAAACAACTATTATTTGGAAATATCAGATATACTAATTAGAACGTGCAAAACCAAATATTACACACTGCATTTAAAAGCCACTTGGAAAATACCACATGCTGATAACACGTAAAGTCTATCGGAGAGGTATGCATATGAACTGTCAATTATACTATAAATGAATATATAGACTTTATAAATTCCATAAAGACTACTTAGGTCAGCATATAAGCACATGCACAAATGAGGTGATGTTTAACATTCTTATCTGACTTGAGCCTTTTTCTCTGCAAGTTTTGGTTTATACGCATATATATAGGAATCCAGGCTTTCCAATTCCTTACACCCATTAATTTACTGGATGTGTTAAAAATATGTTACTTATTTTGTTTTTTGTTTTAAAAGGGTTCCCCTTTTGAAACCTTGAGCAAATCATTACATTTTGGTGTCCATCTCAATTGACCATCTAAATGAACTTTTGAAAGAATCACGGGCAATTTACAATTAATCTGAAAAGTGATACATACTAAAGTATTGTTTAATGTATTGTCCTCCACAGACTATAGTCCACATACACAGGCAGGAGAAGTTAAAGTCTCCCTGGAGTCACAAAATCCCGCTGAAGCATATTATCTCAAATTCCATCACCCCTTACCGTGTATGTGATGGTTTCTTCCGTGTCCTGTGACTTGACCAGCGCCAGAGTCAGCATTGTTAGGAAAATGGCTCTTAACATTGTGAATCTCAAAGAAAACATAGGGCAAATGGAAGCTTAGTATCTGCTGGGGGTCAACAGCTTAGTATCTGCTGGGGGTCAACAGCTTAGTATCTGCTGGAGGCAGGGATACAAGTTCTTAGCTATAACATAATGCAAGAAACGAAGGGCAGGGAGCCTAAGACTCCACCATACCCAACTTCCAATCTACTTTCTCGCCTCCCTTCCACCTCAGCTTTTCACTTGGGCGAAGGAGGCACCAAAGCCCATAAAAGGGCTGCAGAACGGTGTTTCACTTCACCCATTCAGTTGCACTGAATGCATGCAATGGACATTCAGCATGCACTTCATACTGCACCTACACAACAGGCTCCAGAAAGGGCAAGCTCCAAGAGTAGTTCATTTCAAAGGAGATGGTGCTTATGCTCCTTTTTGTAAGGGTGTAAGTGGGCAGCAACCTTCATATTCCCCTGAAGATTAAGGTTTTCCCTACAAGCTCACCTCCAGTTAGTTAAGGTCCTCGCACTGCTGAGCAGAATACCTGAGAACCAATATGAATCACTTTGGCCTCAAACTTTTTTTTTTTTTTTTGAAACAAAACACCAAAACAGAAACTAGGGGAGCAATCACCTCCAGTTATCATAGAATACCTGCTCCTCACGGTTCCTCCTCACCTCCCCCAGCACAAACTCTGAAAGTGCTATTTCCACGCTGTTCTCCGCACGCAGCTTTGTTTAAAAATTCCAGGTTGTGTGAAGGAGCAGCCAAAAGTGTTCGGTTCCCCTATCAATTCCCCTGTCTTCCGCATGCTACCTTCACAATCCTGGCTGCTAGGGCCAGAATCCGGGCACCACAGGGCAACCCCAGGTATTACTCCGGTAGCCACAGGGCTGGCCAAGGACCCCCAGGAAGGTGAGACTGTTATAGGACAGGGAGAGGGGCAGGACCACCCTGTTACAAGACCCTTTTTCTTAACCATAAACCAACAGGCGCGGTGCCCGGAAGCCGCACCGCGCTCCAATTTCTAACCAGCTCCTGCGGAGTCCAGGTGCGTCTCGGCTCTCGCACATGCCGCCCCGAGACAGCCCGCCGGGCGCTCGCGGCTGGGTCTCGCGGGCCGCTCGCCGGCGCGCACATGCCCCCCCCGGAGATTACACCCGGGAGATGCCACCCCGGCACCGCACGCGCTGGCGTCGCGCACCTTCGCCGCACTCTGTGCCCGAGATGCTGCACATTCCCTGGGAGCTCCTGGGGACACCCCTCAGGTCGCCCCACTTAGCACCCCGGAGCGCTGCCGGATGACCCCGGCGAGCCGGCGCGACCCCGCGTCTGCGGTTCCTACCTGCGCGGCGGCGCCGCAGCCACCGGCCCGGCAGCGAGAGGAGCGCGGGGAGGGCAGCCCGGCGGGTCTGCACTGGCGAGGTCTGGCAGCGGCGGCTGGAGCGGGAGGGGGGGGAGGGGGAGGGGGAGGGGGAGGGGAGGGAGGAGGAGGAGGAGGAGAAGGGGGCGGGAGGGGCAGGGAGGGGAGCGCGAGGGAGGCGCCGTGGGCTGAGCCCGACGCCTCCCGCCGCGGCGGGAGAGCAAATTGCAGCGTTAGGTCTGGGCCCCTCCAGCTCCCTCCTGCGCGCCCCTGATTCCCGGGGCGCCTGGAGCCGGAGGCCGTGGACGGCGCGGTGGGCGACCGTCGGGTGTTCGCCCAGCCTCGGTGAGCTCCCGCCTCCGGGCCAGCTGTCCTTGCCCCGCAGAGTCGAAGACATCGCTCCTGAGTTTCTGAGGGTCCTGAGAAATTGCTTAAGTTTTTTCCCCCCAAGAAGTGAACTCTTAGGAGAGTAAATTAACCCCTATAATAGAAATGGTTCCTTGGCTTTTTTTTTCTGGAGCCTTTTTTTTGGGGCGGGGGGTGGGGGAGAGGAGGAGGAGGAGGAAGTCTGCTTGCAAAACGTGTGGAGAAAAGAGCCTTCATTCAACTAAGTGTGACCCTCTGTGTGCCAGGAGCTGGAGATGGGCAAAGTCAAATTCACACTCGCGAAATTAAGAGGTTAGGTTTGTTCTGTCTCTCAAACCTCTCTCTCTTCGGCCCCCCCCCTTTTCTCATCTACTGCTTTTTTCCTCTCTACTTGTCCACTTGCTGGAATTCCCAATCCTTGCCTTTCAAAGTTGGACATTTCACTCTCACCTTTTATTCTAATGCGGAATTTCAAGAATCCGGGGAGAGAAAAATTTTCTTCCAGTCATACCACACAATTTGCTAACTTTATCGTTGAAGGCTCCAGCTCTCTTAGATGAATAGTTTGCTTCCAAGGAAGTCATGTGTTCTAAGAAACAAACTTCCAAATACAATTCCATGAATGAGACAATGTGCAATTGACGGTATTAAGGACTTTGACCCAAACTGGGAGGCAGAAGAGCAGCAGCCTTCTCTTCCCTGTGGACCACAGCCCTGGGCCGTGAGTTGGTAGAGTGTACAAGAGAAAGAGGCTGTCAGGTCAAAGCCTCTTTCCTTATCTATGGGGCATGCCTTGGATTACCTAGAACTTGACAGTTTGGTAGCAAGTCACACAATATCAGACAAAATCAGAGGAGCTTCATGATCCTGCACTTTCCTCAAATATATGCTGTTTTGCTAGTAGTATTGGAGATTTTTGCTACCAAAAAATTCAAACTAATCTGCTTTGCCAGCTATTACTGACATCCAAACTTAAAAAAAAAAAAAAAGCATCTTTCCTGCTTTTCTTTTTGAACTCATTCTACCTCAGCCTTTCCCCCCAGAAAAATGGGTAAAAAAATCCCAAATTCCTATCTCAGCCCGGAAATCTTCCTGTGTTTCCAACTGCTGTCTTGTTATTTTCATCTGAACACTTGTGCAGCTATGGGAATGAATGTTTCCCCAAATTGAGGAGGTAGTTTGAATACAAAGAACAAAGAAGACATGTCCGTTAATAACAAATGATGTTTATTAAGAGCAACTTATATACAGGGATCCTCAGCCCAGCAGCTGTGGACAGGATTTCCAGTCGAGGCAGGATCCATACCATCCACCCAGACAGAGGTCTTCTTATACCCTGCTTAGTACATGAGTACATGTGATCATTCCCGTGTAAGACTGATGATGGCAAATGTGGGGGGGGGGAGAGGGAGATGTCACACTCATTGTTGTGCTACTATGATTAATAGAATTATGTGTGATAGTGAGTATAGGTTAACACATGTGACGGAAACAGTGGGGACATTGGCTGTCTTCTCAGGATAGGGCAATTACTGGTCATGGGCCTAATGTGGGATCCATTTGATGCAGTCACTTTGGTTTTCCTACAGCACCTTATGGACATTTCAAGCTAAACGTGTCTGTTCATTCTCACTTTTTCCCCCAACCTACTCCATTCAGCTGCTTTCAACTGCATTCACCATCTAAATAGCAATTTCATCATTGTATTTGCTCACGTCCAAGATCATAGAGTTGTTGTTTTTCTTTTACATACAACATTCTTTTATCTGGAAATCCCTCTTGACTTCATTTTCAAAATACATCCAGAGTCAGACCACTTCTCATCTTTTCTTTTGGTCTAAGCCACTGCAACAGTACACCCTTACTTCTCTGTAGACTCTTTTCAGCAGACATTCATATAAATGGAACCCTAGAGTACGTGTACTTTCTTGTCTGTTTTCTTTCACTCAGTAAACTTTTGAAATGCATCCTTGTTAAGCGTAACATAAGTTCATTTCTTTTCATTGCCGAGTTGTACTCCCTTGTATGGATATACCTTGATTTGTTTATCTGTTCATCTTTGATGGATAATCAGCTGGAAGGAGAAAGATAAATACCAGATGGTATCACTTATAAATGGAATATAGAGAAACCAAACAAAGAGTCTGACAAAGACAAACTTAAAAACCAGGCCTTGAAAGCTAACCAAAGATCTGTGACTTTCAAAGGGGAAGGGAGAGGGGGGAGAAAGATAAAGGGGCCTTGGGGGGAGAGCACAGTGGATTATGGTAGAGGACAACAGGTGCTTTGGTGGTGGGAATTATATGGTGACTACGCCTGAGGGGGGAAATCCTGTACTGTCAAAACACAAGCAAAGATATAAAACAGTGGTAATTCAATAGCAATTAAAAATAAGTAAGAAATGACTTGTTTATAAATAAAGTTGTAAAGGGCATTAATGTAGAAATCATTGTTTGGACATATGTTTTCCTTTCTTTTAGGTAAATACTTAGTAATGGAACCACTGAGTCATATGTTAGGGCTATATTTCACTTAATAAGAAAATCCCAAGTTGTTTCCCAAAGTTACTGTATCATTTTACAGTCCTACCAGTATTATGTGAGATTCCATTTGCTCCACATCCTTGCCAACACCTGGTATTGCCAGTCACTTATGATGCTAGCTACTATGGACAATGTATAAGTGGTATCTCATTGTAGTTTTATATTTCTTTGCTGTCTTGTGATGTTGAGTATACTTATTATCCATTAAAATATCATCTTTCTTTTTTTTAAATTTTATATATTTTTTACCTCATTTTACATTTTTGCACAAAGTATGCATTTTCATCTTGGTTATAGTTCCCATACAATTCCCACCCCCCTTGTTTTGATCCTTTTCCCTCCACCCTCCCCCCCCCCCCAGTATGTCTCTGGTTTATAGTTGCGTGTTGATTTTGATTTTTACTTTATTATAATTAGTCTTTTTCCTGGTCCCTTATTTAGGTTTTCTAAATTCCTGCTATGAGTGAGACCTATGTTTATAGCAGCATATTTACACTAGCTAAACAATGGAAACAACCCAAATGGCCAAAAATAGATGACTGGATCAAGAAGATGTGGTATATATACACAATGGAATATTAATTACTCAGCAATCAAAAAAGATAAACTCATGCAATTTGCAGCAAGTACTTTGTCAGATATACATGTATATTAAAATGTTTTATCACAATATTTGCCTTGCCTTTTCATTGTATTAATACCATTTTTTTTTTCAATCTACCATCATCCCTTATGCCCTTTTGTCTACTACTCCTTCCTCTCTCCCTCAACCTTGAAAAGCTCACTTGGTTTAATATAACCTGCTAGTTTTTTTCCCCCCCTTTTTAGGGGAGAGTGTGAATGCAGTCCTCCAATACCACAAATTATGCAGTCGAGTTTCCCACATTTGGGGAAATCAAAGGAGTCAGCACATCCGGAGTGCAATGGATAAGCCTCGCCCTGGGAAAACCACCTTTGGGATCATGGCAGCTCCCCTGCCAGGTAAGTACATAACCTGCTAGTTTTTATAAGTATCTTGCTTTGTTGAATTGAATACTATGTAAATGTCCAATGTTTGTCCTTGTCATTCTGACTTGCTTCATTACACATGATTCCTTTGAAGTCCTTCCATTTTTCTGTAAATGGTAATATTTCATATTTCCTTATGACTGAATAGTACACCATTGTGTGAATATACTACTTCTCCTTGGTCCAGTCCTCTGTTAGTGGGCATATAGGTTGTTTCTTTGTAGAGCTATTGTAAATAATGCTGCAATAAATATTTTAGGGCATGTAATTTTTTGAGTTGACAGTTTCATGTTCTTTTGATAGATTAGAATTTTGGGGTCATATAGTATTTCCATTTTCGATTTTTTTTTTAAGATTGATTTATTTATTTATACCAGCACTGGGTACGGTCAGAAGCACGGGAGGGTGAGAGAATTCACCAGAGCCAGAGCAGGTTGCAGAACAGGCAGAAGGACCAAGGTACACTGCTGAGGGGAGCAGCGGGCGGCAGGAGAGGTCTGCGCGCCATGTGGGACCGTCACCCAGCGGCCGGGGATCGGACCAGCGCTGCAGACGCTGCGGGCAGCTTCGCAACCCAGCGCTCAACCGCTGCACCGGGGAGGCCCTGCATTTCTGATTTCTTAAGGTAAATAGAGATTGCTTTCCAAAATGGTTGCATCATTATTCATATGCCCATCAACATTTAATGAAGAGATTCCTTTTTCTCTGTGTTCTCTTCAGCATTTGTTGTTGGAGGTCTTTTTAATATGTGCCATTTTCATAGAGGTTTTTGATCTACATCTAACTTATTAAAAGTGATGATGAACATTTTTCCATATGTCTACTGGCCTTCTGGATATCCTCTCTGCTGAATTGTCCATTCAAATTTGCTGCCCATTTATTAACTGGGTTGTTTATTTATTGTTAAATTGCATAAATTTAAAAAATATTCATTGCATATTAACCGCTTATAAGTTGTGTGATATGTAAATATCTTCTCCCATTCAGTGGGATGCCTTTTCAATTTACTTATATTTTCTTTTGTTATGTAAAAGCTTTTTAATTTGAGGAATCCCAATTGTTTATTTTTGCTTTTATTTCCCTTGCCTTACTGGCTGTGTCTAAAAAATCTTTATCATTGATGTCATGAAAAGTATCACCAATGTTTTCTTCTATATATTTTTGTTGTTGCATATATTATATATGTCTTTAATTCATTTTGAATTTACTTTTGTACATGGAGTGAGAGAATTATCCAATTTCATTCTTTTACATGTGGCCATCTGGTTTTCCTAGCACCATTTGTTAAGGAAACTCTCCCCATTGTATAGTCATGACTCCTTTACCATGAATTACATATTGATATGTATGTAAATTACTTCTTAACTTTTGATTCTGTTACAGTGATCCACATGTCTGTTTTTATGCCAATACTATATTGTTTTCATTGCTGCTGCTTTATAGTATAACATCAGTTAATGTGCTGCCTGTTTCTCTCCTTTTTTCCTCAGAATTATTTTTACTATCAGAGATCTTCTATGTTTTCACATAAATTAAATTTTTTTTTTGTCCAGTGCTTTTGAAGAATGCAGTAGGCATTTTGTTGGGGATTGGGTAAAATTTATATTTTGCTTTTGGCAGAATAATCATTTTGACTATATTGTTTCTCATTTTTGAGCATGGAATGTCTTTCTATTTCCTTATGTCATAATCTAAATACTTTAGTTACTTCTTATAGTTTTCATTATATAAATCCTTTACCTCCTTGAGTAAGTCCATTCTGAGGTGTATGATTCTTTATGAAGTGATCATGAATGGAATTATTTTCCTTTCCTGGCTGATTCTTACTGTCCTTGAATCTAGAGTCATAGTTTAGCATACATCATTTCTAGCCCATACCACTTGCATGGAACTTGTATTTTCTCTCACTCTGTGGAAGAACATGTGACTTAGATTCTGCCAGTCAAAACATTAGATCTCCTATAGTTACAGTGATGGGTTCAGAAATGATAGATATACTCAACGAAAACCCCCAGTGAGGGGATAGTGGAGTGTAGAACTTGGATCAAGAGAGTTTGGGTATTAATCCTGACAGTACCACTCACTGATTATGTGAACTTGGGAAGGTTATTTTTTTTCTTTAGGTCTCAGTTTCTCATATGTAAAATGGTGAGATTAGTAATTCTTATTTCTTAGAACTTTTAATGGGTATTAAATAAAAAAAAATTAGCATCCCATACTTCTATCACTGTGGTTCAGTTCTAAGAAGTGATTGATTAAGGTGTAGGCTAGCTGAATTCCAATATTAACCCACAATGAGTATTTCTGGCCTTCTAAATATTAAGAAATGAATAACAGAATTAGCCTACTTTTTCAGTCCATGTAGTCAAACCAGGCAATATATATTCCCTTATGAAGCTATTGAAGGAGAAGTCAGTACTGGAGCAAAATTGACTGTATAAAGTCTCTGCCTTTCATAGAATGAGTTCTTCTGTTAAATACTAATATTTTTAGTGACATGATCAAAACTGATCACTGACTACTGATAGCCTGACAACATACTTCTGTGAGAATAATGTTGATTCAATCATTTATTTTCTTGGACTGTTTTCTTATTAATGCTTAAAAGTTCAATATTTTTGAATAGTTAAGTTTAACATTATTGTCCATGAAAATATTGTCATGGTGTATATACACATATGGGTTTCTGATTTACTTACCACTGTTGAAACAAATCCTTCTTCCAGAGACAGCCTCTAATAGTGTTTTTGTGCTAAAATTCTTTGATTCTGTCTCATTTTTGTCACCAAATTGGAGTCAACAATGCACCAAGAGAAAAGGGGTGAACCTTCAGCAGATCCTAAGTCTATTCTGGTAGATGCATATGCATGCATGCACATGTATACATACACACATATATATATGATTGAAAATTTGTATGCAGAAGATAATGTGTATTTATTAGGTTGATTGTTAAAATACCCCCAAACATTAACCCATGGCCTGTGTTTTAGAAAAGTTGTCAGTGAAATACATGGAGGTTGGAATGCAGCTTTGACCATAAAGAACACTGGCAAATTTGCATTTATGTGACATTAATTTGCCTCAAGTATGTCATTGATGAGTTCCTTGTTTTAGTGAGTGCCAGATGTACTCTTAAGAATATATTTGGTGAAGCTCTTTTTCTGAATGCCAAACAGACATGAGAAAACTTTCAGTCATCTGGAGCTTGTAAATTGTTCTGAAATTTTTGGAATTTTATTGATGGCTTGACTTCATCACAGAACAGAAAATACCTTGGATGAATAAAAAGCACATCAATATGAAATGATTGGAGCCAGTAATTAGAATTTCCCTGGAAAGAAAATGTATGATGTAAATCCATTGCCTTGCAAAAAAAGATTGCTTTCTAACAAGTTATCAGATCTTGCAGAGCAACTTCAGATGTAGACACAGATGTGAAACTATATTGTGTTTTGGGTTACAAGTCTGGATCCCCCCCCCGCCTCCCCCCGCTTCAAACTTAGTTTTTCTGGAAATTTCATTTGGCTAATGAAGGCTGATGGATTTTCAAGACAATTGTATTATGAAACATGAAATTAGAAATAATACCCCCTCAAAATTAGTAATTTTATTTCAATATGTAATTTAAAGTAATGGATCATTGCTTTCCCACTTTTGCTAGTTTGGAATCATTCCATAATATTTTGTTGACTTTTAGAATTTTCTATGTTCTATTTTCCACTTTGTTTTACCTTACTTAAATTACTTTTTCCCCTTCATTTTTTGATTTTTATAAAATAGAAAATCCTCCTCATCTTTTGTGAGTACTTAATGTTATATCTTGAAATTGATTGTAGATAACAAAATGGGTTTTAAAATCTCTGAAAATATTTAGATTAACTTACTTTAGCAAACAATGGTTCAAGCACAATTATAGAGACCTTAAATATGTTGAAATTTAGAAATGAGAAATGTGTAATAGCATTAGTAAGACCTTATCTCCCCTTAGTGCTTTATATCCTTCACAAATGTTGAGACCGAAGTCTAAAATGGAATGGATGTTATTAATTTTTCTCTGTTCTTAGAAGAATTTTAAGGCATAAACTACTCATTTTGATAAACTAACTTTAACTTCTTTTTTCAGTAGAATGTAAAAAGACTGAACAAGAAAAATGCAACTCCTTTCAACTTGGAATTTACAATACGTTGCTAAGTGAAAAACTATACAGAGTGACATATCTGACTTTTATTGCTGATTGAATAGAACAAGTGCAGAAACGCTATTCAAGGTAAAAGGTTAAAAGTTTACATATCCACAAGGGAGATATTGCAAGGATATTGCTTAGATTTAAGTGCGTGTGTTTATTTTCTTTTAAAAATGGCTCTGTTCAAGTAGATGCCTCAATTGTAATTCATTTTTTAAAGGGTCAGGAATTATAAAACACTGTTGAATTTGTTCAGTTCAGTTGGAAGAATAATAAGGTCAGAAAAGAGTTTCCAATCTCATTTAGGAATGAATGAATGAACTTTACAATGAAAAGGAAAAAGGAAGAAAGGGTGGATCTTAGCAACCATTTGCCACTTATGAAACCCAGAGCTTAGGTGACTTGTCCACATTAACTCTAGTTAGTGGCACAGCTAAGGACTAGATCCAGGTGTCTTTTAATTTTTTTCTTTTTCATTTTATTTTATTTATATATTTTTATATCATTGTTCATTTTTGTACAATGTTTGATTTCTTCTCTCAGGTGTTGTCCCCATAAAATTACCACCACTGTGAAAGGTCACCGGTGACTCTTGTGTAGAATCAGGTGTCTTGATTCCATGAGTCTGGATCTCTTTACTTCCTTGTCCTATCTCTTTGTCTATGGCTTCCTTTGTCTATTTGATATAATAGACAAAGTCTATTATCTATTATCTACCTATACAACACAAATTGAACAATTGACTAGGCATGTTTCCAGGCTTAGGGAGTTCTTGAGTGGAGCCAACATATACAGAATGAACTGGGTATTATCTCTCTTTTCTGCTAATTTGTGATCTTCTTGAAGGCAGGGACTGGGTTTGTCCACCTCGATTTCATGCTTTAGGGAGCTTTATGCAAAGTACACTTTGCCTCAGAAAATGTCTCCACCTCTCTCTAATTCTCTCTTCTGTTTTGATCTGTGTTTCATTGCCGCCTGCTAAGTGTCCTTATCTCAGCCAGCATCCTTGGGGCTGACAATTCACTTGGTCAGTCTGACTTTGATTTTGTCTTTTTCCCAGAGATGATATCTTATATTATTTTTGTTTAATACTATACTGGCAAACCTTGGGCAAGTCACTCCTTATGTGTCCCTGTGGCAAATGCCTAGGGCACTGCCTCCAGCCCATACTAATGCACCAGCCCTACCTGTCCAGGAGCTGAAAGTGATGGTCTTTGCATTGCTGATGAAACATAGATAATCTGGCACTTGGTAGATAGTCAACATATATTTGTTGAACAAATAGTAAGGCCACTTCATAGTGTCTCCTTTATCAATATTCTCATCTTTTTATTGAACACTTTAGCTTGGAGAGATGGTGTTAAGCACTGTGTGTGACATAAAATGGCTCATGGTTCAATTGATCACTCTCAGACACATAAATAAAACCTGTTCTTAATCTTGAATCTGTAGATAGCTGGCTTAACTACTGAAAAATTCTGGTTATTTTTTGCCTCCTCTAATATTGTGAAGACTTAGTGTGGATATGTTTGTGCTAGATTACTTTCTCTTCTCAGGAGCAAGCTAAGCAGTGAAGAAAGTAGGATTGTCTTTTATACACATGCTGAGTTTCTATCACTTACTCTTTCAGACACTTTCAGAAGCTCTAAGCTGGAACCACTAATTGAAAACTAGTAATTTGAAAATAATGTATGAGTCATCTGTATTTTAGACAAAATAGTACTTATGTTTATATACCAGAAGCGTATTAAAGGAGTACAGCAATAGGCTTAAAATCACAATCTTGATTAGAACTTATTTTCAGTGATTTTCTAACATTTTAAAGTGAACTTGTTCTTAAATATTCTGTGGTTTCCTTCTTCCTTATGACTCTTTTGGGCAACAGCATTTGTTTATTTTTCTAACTCTAAAGTAATGTATACTCAATGTAAACATATTAAAGTACTAGCGACTCAAAATAAGAAAATTTAAACCTGTAAATTTGAAATCATCCAAAATGAGAGTGACTTAAATATTGTTACTCTGAGGTTACCATTTGGTTGTATTTCTTTCCAGATTTGACTATATGCTCTCGCACTCTCTTCCCCCATATTTATTCTAAATATAGATGCAAACATAGATAATGTTGTTACTTTGAAGCATATACTTTACACATGTGTATAAGACCTCGTATATTGTTTTATTCTTTCTTCGATATTATTATATTTTAAATATGTCCCCATTTTGTGTAATATTTTTTCAACTTCTCTTTGCTTTTCTCTATAAACCACCTTTAACCTTGGATTTTGGTAATTACTGAATTAGATTGCTATAATTTCATGAATAATAATCATGATCACTTTAGTTAATTGAAAATGTTTTCATGGAAATATTATCCATTACTCTATATGACCCTTACAGATTGAGTTAAACACCTGTTTACACTGTAACAGCACATTGTGAATTTTCCTTCTCATTACTTTGGCCTGCAGTCTATAATTTCCATTTCTATGTGCCTCTCTCTTCCCTATGGGGCTGAAAGACCTTTGAAAGATCAGGGTATATTAATCTTGATATCCTCAGGACTCAATGGAGTGACTCTAGTTGGTCCTACACATATGTATATTAAAGAAAAATGAAGAAATATAGGTCCAGAGACATTGATTAAGCTTTCCCAGAGAGCAGGATTAATCTAGGCCTATTTGTTAGAGGGCAGGGTTAGTCTCCTTAGTTTTCTTGTTACTGAAGTTAATGTGGGCCACAGCAGGGCCACATTAAGAAGATTCTGCTTTCTGATCTTTGTGTCTTTTTTTTTTTTATTGAAGTGACATTGCATCATAACATTATATATGTTTTAAGGGTATATCATGAAAAATCAACAGGTGTATATACCACTTTAAGTTCAACAGTGAAATCTAATTCTACCCTTTGCCATGCAATTGACAGCTTTTACCCAAATTTGTATGTTTTTTTAACTGCAGGGCCTCCTGGGTGGGTCAGGCCTGAGGGGTCCCACATGGGCCCATGAATGCTGCCTTTTCACTTCTGCTGACAGCTGAGGGCTACAGAGCCTGCGAGATGGTATGACTCTCCTGTGGGATGCCCTCTGAGGTAATCCACTGGAAACTGTCACTCCCATGGCTGGAGCCTCCAATGCTCTGTAACCACCCTGGACCCATGCCGAAATGAAGGCAATGTCTCGTCCCTCTCTATTCCCCAGCTGCAATTTGTCACATGGACATCAAAGTGCCATTGCACTGAACATCAGTATTTACAAAGTCAATAGCTGAAACAGTTTCTTGAGTCTATTCTTTCTAGGACTCAGAATACAAGACTTTGGACAATGGGACAAAGCTGAGCGACAATACTACCCTTGGGTCATTTTGCTACTCTTTTCTCTTTCTTTCCAACAATGGTGTCTTTGTTACTGAATCAAGCTTGTGTTCTCCTTAGGAGGGTCCTCAGTCTCCCACCAGCTCACCTTCCAGCAGGCCGACTTGACCAACTGACCAGAAAAACTCATATGTCTGCACTTCAGTGGAGAACACAGCATGTGTATCTCTATATCAAATTATACTTTAGTCTGCATGGGTGATCTGTTGGTTGGTAGTGAAAATAAAAAGTGTTTTTGGGCCTCCCTGATGGCACAGCGGGTTGAGCTCTGGGCTGTAAAGCTAACTGCAGTCTCTGCAGCATGGGTTCAATTCCTAGCCGGCAAAGGAGATACCCACATGGCGCGGCAGACCTCTCCTGCCTCATCCTCTGCTCCCCTTAGCAGTGTCTTTGGTCTGTCTGCCTGTTCTGCTCCCAGCTCTGAATAACTGAGATTGAGAATTGAGATTGAGATTTGGAATTGAGAATTCTCTGGTGAATTCTCTCATCCTCCTGTGCCTCTGGCCTATAACCCAGTTCTTGTATAAATAAATAAAAAAATCTTTTAAAATAAAAGTGTTTTGAACTTCCACCACAAAGTGAAGAATCTTTGAATATTTGTTAATTCTAAACTTCCTTTTGGGTTTTCCCTGGAGGTTTTTTATTCTTCCTACATGCTGGCTTATATTTGCTATGCCCAATTATTATGACCTTTCTTTTCCTCCCCCATAGCATCTGCAGTGTGTCTTTCTTCCCTTACAGATTTTAGCCCCTCATTTATTTTTCTATTAGTCACTGAAGAAAACCAGATTTCTTAAACCAACATCATCGTGTTGACATGGGTTAGGTAATAACTGAGTCATAGAAAATAAGGGGACCCTTGTCCCTTTCTTACTTTTTTTTTCTATCAGTAACCTTGAAACAGGAGTTGAACAAGGCGTAACTCAGGCATTTCAGAATCGTGTAAAAGGAAATGGACTCCTGTCTTCTATATTTCAATTCGAGGTTCATTGCTCAGACCCTTTTTATTTGATATTCTCATGTTTATCAAAGATCCTGCACATTAAACTGAAACTAGAGCTTTAATTCTTTGACCTTCTAATCTATTCATATTTTTTATGTGATTAGACTTCAGACTTGGAGGTTTAATCCCACTCTTCTACTGTATAGAGGAAGAAATTTATTTGAAAACGGACATGCACACTCCTTTAATAGCAGAGCTGGTTTTGAAATCTTACGTTCTTGATTCTTAGCCTGTATCCTGTATTCATTCCTTCATTCCTTCTTAAAGAAATTTTGATTGCTTGCTATGTACCAGGCTTTGGGTTAGGTGTCAGGGATACAAAGAAAAAGTCCAGTTGTCAAGTTTCTGACTTACTCTTATTTAGTAGAGGAAAGAGATTATGCTTAATCTTTTGTGGAAGAGTCAAAAGTATTTTTTTTTTTGAGACACATAATACATGTTTATAAGATAATTATCCAGGTCTGGGAATTTAAAGGTTTGTACTGGAATAGAAGTTGAGGGATTCAATTTCTTTTTTTTTTTTGAAGTAATAAGCTGTTGTCAGACATTCATTACATGTGAATCTAAGCTCCATGAGGGCAGGAACTATTTTTGCCTATCCACATATGGGTCAATCCTTGCCATGGAATATGTTCTTAATAAAAATGTATTGAATTTGAATTAATAGTTTTCTCTTGGAAGCTGTGATTTAGTTGAAGAATATCACAGAACATCATGGGGTAATCAAGAATACGATTTCTACCCTGCTAAAGAATGGTTGGCTTCAACAAATGTTTATCAACTTGCCTTTATGATTGATGACCATTTTCTTTGGAATATTGAAACATCTAAAGAAAGTGCTTGCTTAATGAACTTGGCATTATAGAATTAATAATTTATGTATATTTTAGTCTTTCCAACTAGATTCTTAAAGTGCAGATTTGTAAAAGTTCATGTTTTGTCTTTAATTCACTATTTTATTTTGACAATAGTGAGATTTTAAAATACTTAGAATGTCTAAGATACACCTGAACTTAAAAGTCCTTTGTAAATATAGTGAATATGTATTTCCATTATTTGTAGGAAGTAGTACATTAAGTATAACTAATTTCTAATTTTTGGAAATAAAATTTGCATGAGAAAGCACTTCATCATCAATTTGAAATTGATTAATAGACTGCTCCTAAATTATTAAATCACTAGAAAGCCTGTGACTGTATGATCTTCAAGTAGCCTGTTCAGTCAGTAAATTCTGTGAAGAATAACTTAATAATCAAACTATTTCTAAGCAATAATATTAATCAAAAATAAATTACTGGGCCTCCCCGGTGGCGCAGCGGTTGAGCGCTGGGTTGCGAAGCTGCCCATGGCCTCTGCGGCACCGGTTCGATCCCCGGCTGCTCCCTGGCCACCAGAGGAGGGTCCCACATGGCGCGCAGACCTCTCCTGCCGCCTGCTGCTCCCCTCAGCAGTGTACTTCTGTCCTTCTGCCTGCTCTGCTCCCTACTCTGGCTCTGGTGAATTCTCTCACCCTCCTGCGCTTCTGACTGTACCCAGTGCTTGTATAAACAAACAAACAAATAAATTAATAAATAAATAAATCATGCCTCTATTAAAAAAAAAATAAATTACTGGTTTTACTACCATACAGAGATACCACCTTTTCATTTGGTTATTAGAGTTAATTAGATGATTATGTGCTGACTGATTGGTAATGCATTCTATTTGAAATTTATTAAATATATTTGGTTGTTATAATTGAATCTTATAGAAAGTAAAGCAGCCAAATGTCTATGTAAACTCATCTGAATGGTTTGCCTGCATGGATGTGTGCTATTTATTTTTAAAATAGTTTGTTTTTTAAATTTGTATTGGTCCCTCAGCTTTTCTACAGATATTTGTAAAATACACAGTATGTGCTAAGCACTGGGTTTACCACTTTGCCCCTAAAGATATTATATTCTGGAAAGATGTTAAACATCCAAGCAGGCAACTGTAACAAAATATGATGGGGCAGCACAGCTTTCCGGGAAGAGAAATCAATCCTACTTTGACGGAAGGCTATCTAAGGTCTGGAGGGTAAGTCCAGTTTGCTAGGGTAAGGGAGGAAATAGCCCTTTACAAAGGCTCAGAGAGCCTCCAGGAGAGCTGTAGTCAGTTTATTATAAGTGGAGGAGAGACATCAAGGATAAAAAAAAAGGGAGTTGAGGCTGGAAAGGGATTTGGCTGTGGGCTCTTGTTTATCAGACTATTTGAAATTTGGGTTGCATGTTGCTGTGTAAAGTGAGTTTCAAGTATGTTTGTCTTGAATTGAAAAGCATTAACTGGATTTGGAAACAGAGGTCATATTTGACTTCAAAAAGAGCAGTTTAATGGGACAGGTGGGAGTTAAAACCAGACTACAGCAGGTCTGAAGAGTTCATAAAAAAAGACGGAGGGCCTCCCGGTGGCGCAGCGGTTTAGCACTGGGCTGTGAAGCTGCCTGCAGCCTTTGCAGTGACTGTTCGATCCCCAGCCGGCTGGCGAGGGTCCCACATGGTGCGCAGACTTTCCTGCCATGCCCGCTGTTCCCCTCAGCAGTGTATTTCGTCAGTCTGCCTGTTCTGCTGCCTGCTCTGGCTCTGGTGAATTCTCTCACCCTCCTGTGCTTCTGACTGTACCCAGTGCTTGTATAAATAAATAAATAAATCTTAAAAAAAAGATGGAGTAGAGACAGTGGTTGCTGTCTATCAAGAAGTTAATTTGATTTGTGAAACAACAGCAACAATAACAATAACAGGTTTACCATCACATGCCTCCTAAAGAGTATCGTGAAAAAAACAATGTTAGACAATTAAAACCTTTCCTCCAAAAAGAAGTAGCTTTTTATGATTAAAGTTAAATGTCTTCTACTTAAGAATTATGGTGCAGACTACCTGAAACTAAAAAGCTTCTGTACAATGAAAGGCAATAATCAAAACAAAGAGACATACTACTAAATGGGAGAAAATATTCACATACCATGCAAGAGATATAGTACTGATATCAAAGATCTACCAAGAACTTACACAACTCAACAAAAACAAAGCAAACCACCCAGTCAAAAAATGGGCAAAAGAATTAAAAAGAAACTTCTCCAATGAAGAAATTCAAATGGCCAGTAAACATATGAAAAAAATGTTCAACATCAGTAGTTATCAGGGAAATGCAAATTATTATTTTTTTGGGAAATGCAAATTAAACCTGCAATGAGATACTACGTCACCCTAGTAAGAATAGCCCACATTAAAAAACAAAATAAAACACCAAAAACAACAAATGCTGGAGAGGATGTGGAGATAAAGGAACACTCTTACACTGCTGGTGGGAATGTAAACTGGTCCAGCCACTATGGAAATGTGTGTGGAGTTTCCTCAGAACACTGAAAATGGATCTACCATATGATCCAGCAATTCCACTTTTAGGAATCTACCCAAAGGACACAAAAACACTAATTTGAAAAGAAACCTGCATTCCTGTGTTTATTGCTGCCCTATTTATAATAGCTGAGATGTGGAAACAACCCAAATGTCCCAAAATAGATGAATGGATCAAAAATTGTGGTATATTTGTACAATGGAATATTATTCAGTGATCAAAAAGGACAAATTCATGCCATTTGTGACAACATGGATGTAGCTGGAAAGAATTATGCTAGCTGGAATTAGAAGGAAAAAGATAAATACTGGATGTTCTCACTTATATGTGGAATATAGAGAAACCAAACAAAAGCTCAAGAAAAAATCAAAACTAGCAGCTGACCCTGGAACTGAGGCATACAGCAAAGAAGAGGGCAGGAGGGGGTGGAAAAGGGAGGGAGGAACACAAGGTGATGATTCATGGGTGGTAGGGTGGTACAAGAACTATGGGGACTGCACTGATGTGAAAAGGAAAAAAAAGAATGATGGTTCATCTGAGCTTTAATAAATTTCTACAAAGTTCTATGTCATAGTGACTAACTGAACTTAAAAGTAGGTACTGTATAAACAAAGAAGATCCTAAGAATCTAATTTTTGAAAAAAGCTTTTACATTTCATGCAATCATTTTTTGAGGTAAATTGGTTTACAACACAACATCTATTTTAGGAGCATAGGTTTATTCTTCATATGTATGTTACTGCACCAAAATAACAATAACCTTCCACCACAGCCAGTAGTGCCCCTTCCATTCTTTGCTCCAATTACCCTTCCACCTCTGGTAGTGTCGGTTCTGCAATCAGAATGCAAGAGTTTGGCTAGGTTTGGTTGTGTCTGTTCCTTTGTTCTGTTTCTCTATATTCCACCTATGAGTGAAATCATCTGGTATTTGTCTTTCTGCTTCTCACGTATTTTGCTTACATAATCCCATCCAGAATAATCCATATTGTCGCAAATGGCAAGAATTCAATTTTTTTTGTATAGATTAGTTTTCCATTCATATAAGAATTCTTGACATTAAAAAAAAAAACTGCCTATAGGATTCCTTTGGCACTTCTATACATGTAAAAATATTTAACAAGAATCTGCTTTCATAATCTTATACAAAACAGTCAACCTCTACTGTAAGCACCATGTTGCCTACTTTTGTGTACCATTTTTTTCAGACTATAGAGATTAAAATTGAAACTATTATGTGATATTTCTAATTTTAAAATTGCTATTGGTGATAGATTTGCCATTAAGTCAATGAAACCTTAGATATTCCTTACTAGTACAGTCTTCTACTTAATTTTGTATCAGATTTTCCTTTATGGTCCCTTTGATTGTTGGTTTAACTTCTGACATCCTTTCCCTTGACCTCTTCAACTCAATATTAGATTTATTTATTCGCTCAACTAACATCTACTGTGTATGTTGCGTATTTATTTCAGCAAAAGAAAAAAGGAAGAATATATATGGGAATTTTTTATATCTTTGTGTAATTTTAAAAAACACAGTGGGATTAGGTGTGTGTGTTTTTTACTTAATTAGAATATTTCCAGTGTTTTTATGAATTCATCTATATAGGTATGTATATATGTGTATTTTTACTCCCTTTTTTAAACTTTGTACCACTTTTATATTCATAATTTCATATTCCTAAAAAGCATCATCAAATTGTATAAATTTCAAATCATCGAAAATATGGGTCTGCCCTGAACTCTATAATAGATAATCCCTAGATAACAATTTCAATATAAATATTGAAAACTACCATTTTGAACTTTATCAAGTAAACTGGAGAAACAGACCACTGTCAGGAGAAATATGCACACTTCAATTTTGAACAGTTGTTAATAAGTACAAAATATTCCTGAGAACCGACAAAGCAAAAAATTCCTACAATTAAATACTTTCATTTCTACTTGTGGCTTTGTTAGATAGCAAGATTTCACAATTTTTGAGGCTTACTGTGAGATAGGCTTAAATTAATCTTCACAGTAATGCTATAACATAGGGCCCATTATACAGCAGAGGAAACTGAGACCTAGAAGCTAAGACACTGATGTGGGACTAATGCATTGTTAAGGATTCATTTAATTTTTCCATATATTGTCAAATGGTCAGCATGTACTGTTAAAATGGTTGGGTTTGTCTGCTTGATACCTGAACAAATTTAATTATTTTCAGAGAAATACATCTAAAAGCATATGCCCTTAGTTATATGGGAATTATTAGAGGCCATAACTGGGTCTATGCATCTTCATAACCACACAGAAGAGAAGCTCTAAGCATATGTGCCTTCAAGAGTGAGTCTGTCTGTGGCATCAATGGCATATACAAGTGATGGTTTATTATTTTGGCTTATTTTTAGATAACTGTTCTAAATAAGGTATTCTATTGCTTTTCCACCCCAGCAGTACTCCAAGATTACTGACTGTCCTTTGAGTGGCTATCTGGACATTGACTTTGTAAGAAAGGAGTGGTAAATATATATATTCTGACAAAATAAAATGAAAGAGATGGGCCTAAATTAGCTATAGTCATAGGGAAAAAGAAGCATTTAATATAGGGGCTCTGGTGGCACAAGGGGTTAAGTCTCAGCACTATGAAGCTATCAGCAGCTACTGCAGTATGAGTTCAATCCCCAGCCAGGGAGCTAACCCACGCGGCGCAGCAGCCCTCTCCTGCCTCGCCTGCTGCTCGCCTCAGCAGTGTATTTCAGTAGATCTGCCTGTCGTGCTCCCTACTCTGTTTCTGGTGAATCTTCTTGCCCCCACATGTCTGGCCTGTACTCCAGTTCTTGTATGCATAGATAAATAAATCTTTTTTTAAAAATTTAATTAAAAAACCTCTTACATCATTTCTTATATGACCCAGATAGCTGTAGTCACACAAGTAGCCTATTTATTTTGTCACTAAAATACTCAGTGTGCATGGGCTTGTGGTATCAACAATCAGGAATCTCATTTATCTTAAGTCATCCAGTAGCTGAAGAACAGATCACCCCATTTTTTTTCCTGTCCAGTTGGCAAAGTATTTAAATTATCCAAGTAGAGCCATGTCATTCCGTATATCTAACACTGTGTTTAATTGGATTGTTCTGTGGTAATTGTGTTTTTCGGTTGGTTCCTCATCTTCAGTTATTCTCTGGAAGCCTGAAAAGTGTTTAGTTGTTTATTACAGGCATTTTCCAGACTAGTAAAACCTCCCTTACTACCCTCCCACCCTTGCTTCTAGTAATATTTTATTTTTAAAGAGTATCTAGTACTCTGAGCATGGTTTATTTTCACCTTTCAAACCTAAAATCTTGGTTTTTTTGGGGGGAAAAAACTATAACAGTTGGGATAGGATAAAATCTACTTAGTTTTGGAAACATTTTTCTTTTAAGTAGTTTTAGATAATCTTGTCTTTTTCCTTATTCTTTTCTGATTATAAAATTTTCTTTGGAAGTTTGAAAGGAAAGGGGGCTGAAATTCACTACAAGTGAGTCTTTGAGGGCTCTTAATCACTCTACAGTGTGACTATATCACACTTTTTATGGTCTCTGTATTTGGGAAGTCACACACAAAAAAGCTCCTGTTAGAGAAATACCAGATTAGTATATACTTGAAAGAGCTGCTTCTGAAGGTTATATTTAACTTAAATAGCTGACAGATTTATCCTTCCAATAACCTCCTACCTCTGCCCCTCTAACCCCCTATCTATTAATTTTGTCTTATTTAGTCATGAATAAATAACATTTATGATTATAGTTTGTGATGGCTCTTGGGAACTGTGAGATGCTCTCAATTGGAATTTAAATTTCTACAAGCAATAATCCAATTTGTCAGATTTTGGGATCTTAGCCATGTATACTTAGCATTATTCACTCACCAGAGTCATCTCTCTAGGGAAGAATGGGTTTTGCCACATAAATTCAGTCTCTGAATGGAAGCCAGTATGAGTCAAACATACAACTAATGGGTCTTCCCTATAAAGAACTTAAAGAACAATTGTTAGCAAGTTGTGGCACAGTTGTTCATTCAATGATAGAAAACTATTAGGAAAATGCTTTGCTTTGAAAATATAAAATATTTGAGTAGGGAATACTTATTGGGAGGCGTGCATTGGAAGTTTAAGCCATGCATTTAAATGTAACAGAAATCTTGGACTTTTGATGTGAGAGTATAAATTTAAAATATTTTGGACTGATCAAATCTGTCTTCTAATTAAGTCTGATTTACTATGTTAAATGAAAACTTACAAGCACTTGTGTGAAAGTTCGAGCTGGATGATTTTACTGGCAATTTAAGCCACCTTTATCCTGAATTTTTCACTCTCTCATTTCCTCTTCTCATACATGCATGGCTATTTAAAGAACGGTTAAAAATCAGGGTTGATCTTTAATTTTTACAGTGTTTATGGGGTCATAGAAATACCACCTCGGTGGGAAGCTCTTCAGATTGAATGTTTTTTCTCCAAGAAAGGGGGACCATGCATCCATTGGGAATAAAGTGTAGGTTATAATTCTTAGTCATTTGTTGATATAGGCTAAATTCCAGACAATGAACCAGAGGTGAAAGTCCCTAGGTCCTATTACTAATCCCCATAGCCTCTTAGGTTCCTTTTGTTTTTCTTCTCATTACTTTATTAACTGTATAATGTCAGGAGATACATCAAACTCTCACAATAAAAGCAGAAAGTATAAACAATTTATAACTTAGAAAATTCCTCATCCTAAGTGTAGGATTCTCATATTTAATGTATTCATCTTTGAACTCTAGCTAACATTTAAAAATTTGTGAAATCTCTGTAGATTTTTAAATTTCTTCTGTTACTGGATTTTAGTTTTTATGACTACCTTACTCTGTTATATTACTTTGTGGCCACATTACAATAGGGTATTTAGAAATCCTTGCAGTAGTGACTTAAGTTCTGTAGCTGAATAATCTCATGCTGGATTCCAGAGTACTTCTTGAACATCAGCATCTTTCCCTTGAAGTGATTGAATTTATCATAAAGGAGAAGGTGTAATCTTAAAAGTCGTAATAGTATTATCTCTGGCACCATTGACACATAAGATTTTCTAAGTAGTAATTTATTATAGTTTAAAATTAGTAAGTACTAATAATAAATATGAAATAATTATTTATTTTAAAAATTCATTATACATGTCATTATTGTAAAAAATGACAAGCAGAAAACCCAGTCACTTCAAATCTTGTCATCCAAGAAGTAGCAAGTGTTAACATTTTCATTTTGATATATATATTTAATATTTCATTTGATGTATAGACTTTAATTTGATATACAGATATATACATATATATTAAATGAAGTTATACCATGCCTATTTATATTAAAGCTTTTATTCATTTAATATTATCAATGCATTTTCTTATCCATAATTAAATAATCATATTATCAACTGGTAGCTGTTTAATGTGATGTTGTATAAATTGCTATAATTTCTTTCTTTAGCTAGTTCCTAGTTATTGGACATTTAAATTGTTTCCAAGTGTATGTTGTTATCAAGTATTTTCCAATTAGATAAATCTTGTACATTTGACTGACTACTTTCTTAGGATGAATTTCTAAAATTGTACTTCTAGGCTAAAGGGTAAGTACATATAAAGACTTTGATATCTGTTGCCAAATTGTTTCCTGAAATACTACATCAATATGTAACCTTTCCTATTGAGTATGATTAATCTTTTATTACATACTATCACTCTCTTTTTAAACTTTGGCATTCTCATAGTAGAAAATGGCATTACTTACATGGTTATTCTCATTTGTTTCATTAATTGCTAGTGAGGTTGAATGTCATTTTATATATTTACATGTACATCTCTAATGTTTTTAATGGATTGTCTGCTTCAGTGTTTAAACTATTTTTCTATTAAATCTATTTGTTAGATCTGGGGTACAGGCCAGATGTGCGGAAGGGTGAGAGGATTCACGAGAGACAGAGTGGGGAGCAGAACAGGCAGATCTACTGAAATACATTGTTGAAGGGAGCAGCAGGTGCAACAGGAGAGGTCTGTCGCGCCATGTGGGATTCTCGCCTGCAGGCAGGGATCGAACCCGCACTGCAGAGGCTGTGGACAGCTTCACAGCGTTGCACTCAACCGCCTGCACCACCAGGGGAGCCCTATTTGTTAGATTTAAAAAATGCAATAACTAAGTTTATTAGACAAGATAATTTTGTCATTTACATTTTAATGTTTATGATATTTTTGATATAGTTTAAACCTTTGACTTTTGTTTTAAAAATTAAATATATTATTTGTACAAATGAGCATATAAATACTATAAATATACTGTTTAATAAAAATAACAACTGAGTAACCCTGTACTTTAATCCAAAACTTTAAAGATTGAGCTCATATATTGTATTTCCTCTTCTCTCCACAGGTTAGCAGTTTCCTTCAATTTAATTCTTATTTTTGTCATAGTTTTATCACAAATGGACAATTCCTAAACAACATGTTATTTAAAATTTTGCACATTTTGGAACAATGTATAGCAAGAATCAGACTAAATTCTTTTGTGCCTTCCTTTTTTTTTTCTTTTTTTATATTAACTTTTTTATTTTTTTACATCACTGTTCATTTTTAAACAATATTTGCTTTTCCTCACCCCCTCAGGTATAGTCCCCATAGCGTTTCCTTCACCAGTGCATCCATGTACCATCACCTCAGTCCCTTATGCTCCTCCCTCCGTCCCTCTGATCTCTCTCCTTCCACCTCCCCTGCAGTATGTCTCTGATTTATAATTGTCCGTTTTTGCTTTGTTGTGTTTTGTACTGTTATTATTTTTTTAAACTGATGTCTTATTTGATTCCCCATAAGTGAAACCATCCAATATTTTCCTTTTTCCTTCTGTGTGCCTTCTTTTTTTAAAAACTAAACATTATCCATGGAGAATCATTCATGCTGATACTTCTTTTAATGTATGAATAGTATTTCACTACATAGCCATATCATAATTTATTTATTCAGTCTTTTGTTGGCTCTAGGTTTTTACTATTACTATAAACGTTCTTATGCATATCTCTGACTACTTATGTGCAAAAAATGTATTCGTGGTATTGGAATCTCTGGGCCATAGGCTAGGCATATCTTCTGCTTTAAAAAAAGTCAGTTTGTTTTCCAAAGACTTACTATTTTGTACTCCACCACTGGTATTTAAGAGCATCTATTGTGCCACATTGTTCTTTTCTTTTTTAAAGATGTATTTATTTATGCATAGAAGAACTGGGGTGGTATAGGCCAGAGGTGTGGGAGTAAGAGGTTTCACCAGACACAGAGTGGGAAGCAGAACAGGCAGATCTACTGAAATACATTGCTGAGGGGAGCAGCAAGCTAGACAGGAGAGGTCTGCTGCACCAGGTGGGTTAGATCCCTGGGTGGGGATGGAACTCATGTTGCAGTGGCTGGCAGCAACTTGACAGCTCTGTGTCTTTAACCCCTGTGCCACCAGGGAGGCCCAATTGTGCCACATTGTTTTTAACATTTTATATTACCAGATTTTAAAATCACTTTTGGTTGTAGAATGCTATCTTTTGTGGTTTTATTTTACATTTCTCTGATTGTTAACGAGGTAAGCATTTTTTTTCATATATTTATTGGTCATTTATGGATACTCTTCGAGCAAGGTCTTTATAAGTCTTTTGACCATTTTTCTATTGGATTGTCTTCCTCCCTTCATCTATTCCAAGGTATTCCTTATTTATTCTGGATACTGATCTTAGTTTTACGTGTGAAATGTCTTCTCTCAGTTTGCGACTTTTTTTTCACTGCCTTTTATAGTAACATCTGAAATTGATTTTTGTGAATCACATGCTGTGGTAGGTTGCATTATTGGTCCTAATTCTTCACCATTCCCTGGATGCCTGCCCTTTGCTATGTGGTTTCAAGTTCTTCCCACAAAATAGGATAGTATTTCCTCAGATCTTGATTTTTGGATCAGTTATGGGGCTTGTTTTGGCCAAAACAATGAGTGGAGGAGACATCATTTTCAAGCCTAGGCCTTAAGAGGTCAGTGGGTTTCTTCCTCTTCCATTTGTATATGAAAAACATTTCCTGATAGTCCCATAGACCCCAGAGGAGGACAGTTATTCCAGCCAAGCAGCCTGAGCTAAGTCCAGTTGATTTCAACTGAATCCCAGTGACTCAAAGACTGTCAGTGGTAACAAAACCATTGCTGCTTTGAACCACTGAGTTTCAGGTGTTTAGTTCCATAATAATAGCTAACTGATACATGTGCTGATCCAATTTTATTCTATTTTTTTTCTGTATGAAAGCAATAATCTCTGTTAGCATTGTAAGTAATGTCTCTAGTTTTTTTTTTTTATTGTCTTATGTTAGTTTTTGCCTAATATGCTCTTTTCCCATCATTTTATTTTCAATTGTGTGGTTCTTATCTTTTATTTTTAAATTCCAGCCCAACAATTTGTTCTTTGAAAGAGTTTGGACATTTTCACTGACAGTGATTATTGTTACTTTTGAATTCATATTTACCATCTTAACTTTCATTTTCTTTTTGTCTTACTTTTTCTATATTCTTTTTTCTTCACTCTTGACTTGTAATTATACTTTTTTCCTCAATGTACTTTTTTTCTAGTGTTTAGTTACGTGTGTTTCTATAACTTTATGCATACTATTAAAATTATAGTATTTCTATTACTTGTCATCTTAAAACTTTTAGTATGGGTATTACACTTAAAAATGTTGAAAGGTGAGCCTCCCCGGTGGCACAAGGAGTTAAGCACAGCACTGTGAAGCTATCCACAGCCTCTGCAGCATGAGTTCCATCCCCTACAGGCCAGGGGGCTACCCACATTGTGCAGCAGATCTCTCCTGCCTCTTCTACTGCTCCCCTCAGCAGTGTATTTCCGTAGATCTGGCTGTTCTGCTCTCCACTCTGTCTCTGGTGAATCCTTTCACCCTATCACACCTCCAGCCGGGTATCCCAGTTCTTATATGCGTAAATAAATCTTTGAAAAAAATGTTAAAAAGTAATCACTGTCTTTACTTTGTACAATATAAGCTCCTTGGAACACTTTAATTTTGACAGCCATAGGATTTCCTTTTATTTTTATCTTTTTAAAAATTACACAAATTAGACATTACTGTCAACCACAGTCAATGTTTATTAAATTTGTCAACATGTTTAGTATATTTTCTCCCAGTATTTCAGATTTTCTAAAAATCTTTGTTCTAAAGTGTTTTCTTTATTAGTTCTTTTAGTGAGCATCCATTGGTGGTAAACTCTCTTCATTTTTGTTTATCTGAAAATGTCTTCATCATATTGAACTTGAGAGATGCCTTTGCAGGTATACAATTTGAGACTGAGAATTATTATTATTTTTCATATTAGACATGTAAAAGTTATTATTCCATATCTTCTAGCTTTTATGGTTGCTCTCAAGATGTCAGCATTCTTTTAATTGTTAATTTGTAGATAATCTCTCTTCTCCCTGGCTTCTGTTAAGGCCATTGTGAATAGGTATGCTGCAGTTTCTCATGATATGTCTAGGTCAGGACTTATTTTCATCTGTCCTTGGCATGTTGTATTCTTGAATCTGAGGCTTTATGCCTTTCCACAATTCTAACAATTTTCTTCTATCTCCTCGATTTCTTTATTATTGTCCTTGGATCATCCTATTATCCTATTAAGACATATCACTATCTTCTCTCTCCTCCAAGTTTTTTTTTTTTTTTTGTTGCCTCCTTTTTACATGTCAGTTTTTTATCTTCTTTGCTGCAGATGGGTAATCAGGTTTATTTTCTGATTCACTGATTTTCTCTTCAGCTCTGTGCAATCTGATGATTAACCTGAAAATTAAATTTCTAATCTTAGTTATTAGAGATTTCATTCATAGAAGTAACTTTTTTTTCAAGCTTGTCCTTTTTTATAGTCTTTTCATAATTTATATTCTCCTTGTAATTTTCAAGGTGTCTTTTCTTTAAACACATTAAACTAATATTTTAAAAATTTAATATCTGTACATTCCAATAACCAACAAATTTTAGTCTGATTGATTTGCTTGGTTGTTCTGCTGACTCTTGTTCATGGTGGTTTGATTCAATATTCATTTTATGAAATTTATTCGTGAGCTCACAACTGTTGGAACTCTGTTTGTGAGACCAGGATTATTTTTACATTTGCTTCTCAAAGCAACTTGGGGCACTATAAAATCAAGAATCACTTTAGCCTACTTTTGTCTTTAAATTATTTTCAGACTGCATAGATAAGTTCTGTTACAAAGCCAAGTGAAAGTTAACTTGGGTTTATGATTTTTAAAGATTCTCTTCTTTCCTCTCCTTTATGTGGAATTTCAGAATCAGAGGCCTCTCTCTGTGGGGTGAGGGGCAAGTTTTATTTTGTTTGCTTTTTTCAGTTTTCCTTTTTCACTGAGACTCTCTCCTCTCATAATTTCAGCTTTGTGGAAATGTCTTAATCTTAATTTCTGACTTAACTTAACCCTGTCTCCTTTCTTCATTAAAATTGAAACCTTTAATTACAAAGGCCACATATGCTAAACCCATAGCCAATGTCATACTTAATGGGGAATAAGTTGAAGGCTTTTCCTCTAAAATCAGGAACAAGACAGGGATGCTTCCTCCCACCACCATCATTTAGCATAGTATTGGAAGTCCAGCAGAACAATTAAGCAAGAAAAGGACCCAAAAGGTATCTAGATTGAGAAGGAATAGGTAAAATTTTATGCAGATGACATGTTATACACAGGAACACCTAAAGATTCCACCCCCCAAAAAAAACCTATAAGAAACAATAAACAAATACAGTAAAGTTAAGGGCTATAAAATCAATATACAAAAAAATCTGTTGTGTTTCCATATGTAAACAACAGAAATGAAAAAAATAAAAAGTATAAAATAGCTAGGAATAAATTGAACCAAGGAAGAATGCATACACTATAAAATACTTTTGGAAAAAATTGAAGAAGACACAAAGAAATGGAAAGACATTACATGCTTATGAATTGGAAGAATCAATATTGCCCAAATTGCAAATCTACCTAATACAATATACAGATTCAGTGCAATCTCTATTAAGTTCCCAATGGCATTCTTCACAACAATAGAACAAAACAAGTCCTAAAATTTGTAGAGATCTATAAAATACCTTGAACAGCCAAATTAATCCTGAAAAAAGAACAAAAATTGAAGGTAGCATACTCCCTGATTTCAAAATATACTGCAAAGCTACCATAATCATAGTAGTATTATATTGGAATAAAAAGAGACACTGTTTTAATGATTACTAAAATAGAACTGAGAGTCCAAAAATAAAACCACATATATGGGCAACTAATTTATGAAAAAGAAGCCAAGTGCATACTATGGAGAAAGAAAAATCTCATCAATAAATGGTGCTGGAAAAAAAACTGACAGCCACATGCAAAAGAATGAAAGTAGTCACTATCTTATACCATATACTAAAATCAAATCAGAATGGATTAAAGGGCCTCCCCTGGTGGCGTAGCAGTTGCGAGCTGGGCTGCAAAGCTGCCCGCAGCCTCCGCAGCACTGGTTCGATCCCCGGCCAATGTCGAGGATCCCACAAGGCGCACAGACCTCTCCTGGCATGCCTGCTGCTCCCTTCAGCAGTGTCCTCCGTCTGTCTGCCTGTTCTGCTCCCCGCTCTGGCTCTGGTGAATTCTCTCACCCTCCCATGCTTCTGACTGTACCCAGTGCTTGTATAAATAAATAAATAAATCTTTAAAAAAAAGAATGGATTAAAAACGACTATAAAATTAATGATTTGAACATAAGAAACCATGAAACACATAGAAGAAGGCATAGGTAAAAAGCTGTCTGACATTCGTGTTAGTGATGTCTTTGTGGATTTGTCTCCAACAGCAAGAAAAATAAAAGAGAATATAAATAATATATTTATATTTTGGTTAACATCCAAAATATGTAAATAATTCAAACAACTCAACAATAACAAAAAGTATAGCCTGACTAACAAATGGGCAGAGGATTTAAATAGCCATTTCATCAAAAGAAGCTATATAGATAGCCAACAGACACAGGAAAATGTATTCTACATTTTCACCTCATCCTGGTTAGAATGATTTTTATCAAAAAGTCAAGAAATAATAAATGTTGGTAAGGATGTGGAGAAAAAGAAACCCTTGTCCACCTTGGTAGGAATTTAACTTGGTGTGGCCATTATGAAAACAATGTGGACATTCCTCAGAATATTGAAAATAGAACCACCATATGATCCAGTAATTCTACTTCTGTGTATTTACCCAAAGAATATGAAAACACTAACTTGAAGAGACATAGGTACCTCTATGTTCATTGTAACACTATTTACAAAAGCCAAACTATTGAAACAACCCAAGTGCCCAATGATGGGTGAAAAGATAAAGATGTGGTATGTCTACTCAAACACAAACAAAATGATGAAATCTTGCATCTGCGACAAGATGGATGGACTGTGAGGGGTTTGTGCTAAGTAAACTATGACAGAAAGAGAAAGACAAATACTGTATGATCTGTTTGCGGAATATAAAGGGAAAAAAACCTCAAAAACAAACCCTTAGACTCTTGACGGCAGCATGATGGTTCCTAGAGGGAAGAAGGGGGAGAAGCTGGGTAAAAGTGCCAGTTGGTTGGTGGTGAATGGTGAATGGACATTTGGTGGTGGGTGTGGTGAGAAAAAGGAATTTTTTTTTTTTTTAAGATTTATTTATTCAAGCACTGGGTACAGTCAGAAGTGTGGGAGGGTGAGAGAATTCACCAGAACCAGAGCCAGAGCAGGGAACAGTACAGGCGGAAGGACTGAAGTACACTGCTGAGGGGAGCAGCAGGCGGCAGGAGAGGTCTGCGCACCATGTGGGCCTCTCCCGGTGGCCGGGGATCCAACCGGCACTGCAGAGGCTGCGGGCAGCTTTGCAGCCCAGCTCGCAACTGCTGCGCCACCAGGGGAGGCCCAGAAAAAGGAATCTTGAAACCTATACAGTGTTGTAAACTAATGTTACCTTAAAAACAAACAAATAAATAGAAATCTTCAACTACCAGAGATTAAAAAATATCAAATGTTCCAGGTAACTTCACTTTAGTGAATGATTAATTTTCTAGATTCTATCTTTTAAGTCATTTTTGCTTCTGAAGAATTACCTTATTTTCTTGCCATTGAAGCTATGTTTTTAAATGTATCTTAAATTGTTTTCTTCAGAATTTTTAGGTATTTTGTATAGAAACAGTACTTGGTATATTTTGGGAATATAAACCGAGAAATTAAAAAATTTGATGTAACCAAATATCAATGTTTCCTTTATGGATTGTTCTTGGTGTTATTTTTGTTTTGCAATTTTTTGTTTTAGTTAATTCATTTTGAATTTATCGTGATGAAATATGAGAATTAGAAATTTTATTTTTTCTCTTATAATTAACTTGTCCCGGCATCTAGGAATTTATTAAAAAATAAAAATATGAAAGAATAAATGTTGAAGTTATTATCACTAATTAAAAGGGTTTCATTTGAATAAAAGTTATAAGCATACTTATTAGTTGCTTGATATGAACAATCTATTATGAAAACAAGTAGTTTTGTGTTTTTAAAACTAACTTAATTTCCTTTTTATTTTTGGAAAAAGGATGAGCTTTTAATTCCTTGGTTTTATTTGAAGTTACTACTTCAAAAATTCCCAGGGCATTCTAAGGTATTATTCTAAGATATTCTAAGGGCATTAAAACAGGAAACCCTGGGGAGCTAAACATTTTGCTGACTTCATGGATATATTCTGTTTTTCTAAAGTCAGAATCTTTCATATATTGAATTTCTCCATTGTGACACAATTGTTGGTGGTCTAGTAGAGAATGAGAAACAGAAACTCATTGATTTGGGAGGGAAAAATGGAACTTTCTTATATCTCCAGGGATGTAAACCTGAGGATTGAGAGAGAACGGGTGCAAAATCTCTATAGAAGAGTTTTAGGCTCTTCTTCATAGACTAATTGTGCTTTCTAGTAAAGTGTCCCTGTATCCTTAGAATCACTTCCCTGAAAACTAGAAATTCCGTATCCTGAGAAGTAAAATTAGACCTTTAGTTGCAACTTGTAGCTCACATGTTCCCAGACTTGTATGGGAATAACATGAGATTTGCATTATGTACAAACTCAATCATTCAGCAATTATTTGTTAACCTTTTGACAGCCCATGCTGGGTCTAGTATAGGATAAGAAAATGCTTCAGTTATTTATAATGTGGGAAAATAGATTCTTTTTATTAATAGAACATATAAATCATTAGTCATATTTTTAAAAAGTCAAATAATAGAAATACATTTGAAACTAAAAGCAGATGAAAGATACTTGACGATGTTTCCAGGTTTAGTGCTTTCCAGTTCCTTTCAGTGCATTGGCTTTACCCCCGTGGTTAGAGGTGAACAAAGCAGTTAGAGATTGAACCAGGGTGATTTCTCTCTCTCTCTCTCTTTTTTTAATTCAAAATAGTTTTTTAAAATAAATTTTATTTTTATATTCTCCATACAATTGCATCCCCCATATTTTGACCCCAATCCCTCCCCTCCCCGCCCCCCACCCCCCATGGAGTGTCTCTGGTTCATAGTTGTTTGTTGATTTTGATTTTCACTTTCTTATAGTTATTCCTTTTCCTGGTCCCTTATTTAAGTTTTCTAGATTCCTGCTATGAGTGAGACCATCCGGTATTTTTCTTTTTCTTTCTGGCTTATTTCGCTGAGCATGATCCCTTCCAGTGCCATCCATGTTGCTGCAAATTGCATGTGTTTAACTTTTTTGAATGCTGAGTAGTATTCCATGGTGTATATGTACCACATCTTCTTGATCCAGTCATCCATTTTTGGGCATTTGGGTTGTTTCCAAAGCTTAGCTATTGTAAATAGTGCTGCTATAAACATAGGGGTGCAGGTGCTCTTTGGAATTGATGTTTCTGTGTCCTTTGGGGAAATACCTAGGAGTGGAATTGCTGGATCATATGGAAGCTCTATGTTTAGTAGGTCCAGAAATCTCCACACAGCTCTCCATAGTGGTTGGACCAGTTTGCACTCCCACCAACAGTGCAGGAGTGTTCCTATTTCTCCACAACCTCGCCAACATTTGCTGTTGCTGGTTTTTTTTAATATGTGCCATTCTCACTGGTGTAAGAGGGTATCTCATTGTAGTTTTCATTTGCATTTCCCTGATTGCTAGTGATGTTGAATATTTTTTCATATGCTGTTGGCCATTTGCATTTCCTCTTCAGAGAAGTTTCTTTTTAGCTCTTCTGCTCATTTTTTGACAGGATTGTTTTCTTTGTTGTTGTTGAGTCTCATCAGCTCTTTGTAGATTTTTGTGATCAGTTCTTTATCATTAGTGTTGTGTGCAAAAATGTTCTCCCAGTCGGTGGGGTTTCTCTTTGTTTTGGTTATTGTCTCTTTTGCTGTGCAGAAGCTCTTTAATTTGATGTAGTCCCAGCTGTTTATCTTTGCCTTCACTATCACTGCTTTGGGTGATGTGTCTGTAAAGATGTCTTTGTTGTGCATATCACGTAGTGTTTCGCCTATATTTCTTTCTATGTATTTTATGGTTTCAGGTCTTATGTCTAGTTCTTTCATCCATTTTGAGTTGGTTTTGTGTATGGTGTGAGTTAGTAGTCCAGCTTCATTCTTTTGCATGTAGCAAACCAGTTTTCCCAGCACCATTTATTGAACAAACTTTCTTTGCTTCAATGCATATTCTTTGCTCCTTTGTCAAAGATTAGTTGACCATAAATCTGTGAGTTTATTTCTGGATTTTCTATTCAATTCTATTGGTCTGTGTGTCTGTTCTTGGTCCAATACCACACAGTTTTGATGATTATGGCTTTGTAGTATAGTTTGAAGTCTGGGAGTGTGATGCTTCCATTCCCTTCTTTTTTTTCAGGAGAGCTTTGGCTATTTGGGGTTTTTGGTGATTCCATATGAATTTCATCAATAATTGTTCTATTTCTTTGAAGAATGACATTGAAATTTTTATTGGAATGGCATTGAATCTGTATATTGCTTTTGGTAGGATGGCCATTTTAATGATGTTTATTCTTCCAATCCATGAGCAGGGGATGTCTTTCCATTTCTTTGTGTCTTCTATTTCTTTCAACAGTGTTTTATAGTTTTCTTTGTATAGGTCCTTTACCTCTTTTGTTAGATTTATTCCCAAGTATTTGACTTTTTTTGTTTCAATAATAAAAGGGATGGTTTTTTTGATTTCTTCTTCTTCAGATTTATTGTTTGTATATAGGAAGGCTGCTGACTTTTGCATGTTGATTTTGTATCCTGCCACTTTACTGAACTGATTGATGAGTTGAATTAGTTTTTCTGTGGAGTTTTTGGGGTTCTCTATGTATATTATCATATCATCTGCAAATAGTGATAGTTTGACTTCTTCTTTTTCTATTTGGATTCCTTGTATGTCTTTCTCTTGTCTTATTGGTCTGGCTAGGACTTCCAGTATTATATTGAAAAGCAGTGGTGAGAGTGGACATCCTTGTCTCGTTCCAGATCTTAATGGAAATGCTTTAAGCTTTTCGCCATTGAGAATGATACTGGCTGTTGGCTTGTCATATATGGCCTTTATGATGTTGAGGTATGTTCCTTGTATTCCAAAAATTTCAAGGGATTTTATCATGAATGGGTGAACCAGGATGATTTTTGATTGTGGAAACTGCTTTGTGGACAACATTTTTTACTTGCTTTTTTTTTCCTCGTAAAAGATAATGTATACAATTCTAAGCAATATTTGTCACATATTTCATATGCCCACATCATCTAACATAAAGTTAGGAACATAGTAGTGTTATAGGACAGGGAGAGGGGCAGCCCAAGCCCCGCAAACCTGCCTACTCTAAATGGGTTCTGCCATCCGCCGCATCAACACAAAACATATGACACTTTAATGGGAAGGAACTTTAATAAAAACTAAAAAACAATACAGGTAAGGCAAAGAGTCTAGTTTCTAAATGAAGCACCCAAAGTTACCCGTCCCCTCGTGGGTAAAACTCCATCCATATGGGGTCGGCCCAGAGCAAGGCCCCAAAGCCTGCCACAAGTCTAAAACATCTTCCAGTGGGGACCCACAGAAAAGGGTCACAAACAACCAGACAAGCCCGGAAGGAAAAGAGCAAAATCAACATCAAGATAAAAGCTGCCATTGTCACCTCCCCATGGGTCTCACCCACATCTGTGTCACCCCGTCCACGACCAAAAGACAAGCGCAGCTTCTTCACGTGTCTCTAGGCTCCATGTGCCTCCTCCAGGTCTCCTGGCTCCATCCTGCTTCCTTCCTCCGTCTCTTCTTGCAGCTTCTTCTCTTGCTGCTCAGCTCCACCCTCCCTTGGGTGGGGCAGGGAACCTCCCCCTTTCCTGGGGACCACCCTGTTGCAATCCCCCCTTTTAATTTTTATTCCACCATATCTATGGTGGCACAAATGTTAGGGTGTAGTCTTAGGAGACAGTCTTTTTTCAGGGTTCCAATGTGTGTAAGAGAAGCAACAATTAGTCAGCAGCATTGTCCATGAATGTCCAGTATGACAGTTTCATTACTTAAAAATAGTCCATTATCCAAGCCAAAAGAAAAAATTTGGAGCATTGGCTAAAACAAGATAGCAAATATATCAAAATCACAGGGAAAAAATGTTAAAATGGTTCAACTGATGTAAAAAACCACAAATTTTCTCAACCTTGATTCCAAACTTTTAACAGCAAAGCAAAAGTTTGCAAACTAGATTTACTTTTAAACCATTTTTCTATGTTTGCATAAAATCTGTTATAGGACAGGGAGAGGGGCAGCCCAAGCCCCGCAAACCTGCCTACTCTAAATGGGTTCTGCCATCCGCCGCATCAACACAAAACATATGACACTTTAATGGAAAGGAACTTTAATAAAAACTAAAAAACAATACAGGTAAGGCAAAAAGTCTAGTTTCTAAATGAAGCACCCAAAGTTACCCGTCCCCTCGTGGGTAAAACTCCATCCATATGGGGTCGGCCCAGAGCAAGGCCCCAAAGCCTGCCACAAGTCTAAAACATCTTCCAGTGGGGACCCACAGAAAAGGGTCACAAACAACCAGACAAGCCCGGAAGGAAAAGAGCAAAATCAACATCAAGATAAAAGCTGCCATTGTCACCTCCCCATGGGTCTCACCCACATCTGTGTCACCCCGTCCACGACCAAAAGACAAGCGCAGCTTCTTCACGTGTCTCTAGGCTCCATGTGCCTCCTCCAGGTCTCCTGGCTCCATCCTGCTTCCTTCCTCCGTCTCTTCTTGCAGCTTCTTCTCTTGCTGCTCAGCTCCACCCTCCCTTGGGTGGGGCAGGGAACCTCCCCCTTTCCTGGGGACCACCCTGTTGCAGTAGGCCTTCAATAAACACCTATAATTACTGAAATGGGTGCATAGAAAAACATCACCATATTTATTTCAACTTTCTGCTTGATTGCATTCTAGATAAATGACAGTTTATTGCAGAGAGAAAAACAGGACCTGATGGAATCTAGGAAAGATGTGGAAAGAGAAGGTTGGCCAGCAAGTCAGGGAATGTGAACCCGTTGTCAAGAATTCTGAATGTTTTGCCTGTTCTATGTTGTGAGGTGCTTACCCATCATTAGTTTTAGTTTGTTTTTATGTGAGCTTAAGCTTTGGGTGATTTCTTGACTAGCACTTTTTAATGTAACATCAGGGGTTTTCTTTTAATGATTTGCATTTCGTTTCACAAGTTTCCCAAAATATCCTTGCAAAAGGAATGCTGTGTTCACCTTCAATACTTAAAAATCACTTGGAGGGAGTTCAATTGAGCATGAGTGTGTTTACAAGAAAGTAAAACATAACCAAAATGAGTAACCTCTGTTCTCTGAGGCTTATTGCATATCATTTATGCTTGAAAAAACAGAGTGAATTTATTTGTTTTTATGTCCCAAAACTTTGACCCAAGAGTTAAAAAGGAGCTCACTGACCAACACAGTAAAAATAGCAGCAAACTTACTTTTTAACTGGGATGATATTTAACCTTACATCTCTTTATTACAGAACATGTTGAAAACAGTCTGAAATAATTTTCTAGTGTCAGAAGCACATTTAGAATGTCTACTCTGGTAACATCAAGTGTAGGTCAGCCAAATTATCTGAATAACTCAGGTCCCAAAACCCACCCTGGAAATAAACAAGAGTTATTTTTTTAGTTTAAATTATCCAAATAGCTTATCTTTATAATCCCATGACACTCAGTAATTGCTCAATCTTCACCAGATCCCTGCTGCCTTGTGGACAGAGTTATATTAATAAAATGAAAGGACTTAAGAAAAGACTGTATCAAGAATCAGCCACAAAAGGCTCATTTTACTTTAAAAATGTTGTTTTAAAATTAGAGATGACACATGATAATTTAGTTCAACCCGAAGAATTTCTGATTAATCTCCTCACATATCCATATTTTGTTGATTAACCCTGGGAGATTTTTTTCTGTTGTTTTCTATTTTCCCTAAATGAGTCGGTGAGTCTTTACTTGATTTGATGGTCCTTCCCAAGCCACTAATAAAGGCAGGCCTCTTTCCCAAATGATTTTTTTATGATCTTTCTAGAAAAATGCTGATGAAAATGTCTTTTTTTATTACCCTTTATACTGAGCTTGGAAACAGTCAATTATTTAATATTTAATGAATAATTTTGGGTCAAACAAAGGCCTTTACTCTCCCGGCAGTCATTTTACAGCCATAAGTATATCACAGAAAGCACAATAAAGAATAGGAAACTCTCACCTTTCTTTCTTTTTTTATTATTATTTATATATTTTTTACATCATTGTTCATTTTTAAACAATGTTTGCTTCCCCACTCCTCCCACTCCTCCCCATAGAATTTCCTTCACCAATGCACCTGTGCACCATCACCTCAGTCCCCTGTGCTCCTCCCTCCCTCCCTCCCTCTGATCCCTCTCTCTCCTCCTTTCCTGCAGGATGTCTCTGATTTATAATTGTCTGTTATTGTTTTGTTCTGTTTTGTATTGTTATTATTTCCCCTCCGATGTCTTATTTGCTTCCCCTATATTCCTCCTATAAGTGAAACCATCCAATAATTTTCTTTTTCCTTCTGACTTATTTCACTGAGCATAATTCCTTCTAGCTCCATCCATGTTGCTGTGAATGGCATGAGCTTATCTTTTTTTTTTTTTAAAGATTTATTTATTTATTTATACAAGCACTGGGTACAGTCAGAAGCGCGGGAGGGCGAGAGAATTCACCAGAGCCAGAGCAGGGAGCAGAGCAGGCAGAAAGACCGAAGTACACTGCTGAGGGGAGCAGCGGGCGGCAGGAGAGGTCTGCGCGCCATGTGGGGCCCTAACCCGGTGGCCGGGGAGTGAACCGGCGCTGCAGAGGCTGCGGGCAGCTTCGCAACCCAGCACTCAATCGCTGCGCCACCTGGGAGGCCCGAGCTTATCTTTTATGATTGCTGAATAGTATTCTATTGTGTATATATACCACATCTTCTTGATCTAGTCATCTATTTTTGGGCATTTGGGTAGATTTCTTTTAAACTCTGAGTTTGATTATAGGGAAAATGACATTGATAAAATGACCTTCAATAATTAAACATTTTCCTTTGCCATGTTATTCTGCCACATATATTGTGGTATAAAAACTTAAGATATGATTACTGTCACCAACTTACAGTCTAGTTGAGGTGATCATATTTATATCAGAACATATGGCATTTAAATAGTGGATTAACACTGCATACCACTGTCAAAATAAGTAGTATTGTCAGCAAATATTCTAAGGACATTGGACAGTAAGGGCATTAGACTTAACCAGTAAGTCATATCTACTTTGGGGCTAGGTGCTTAAGTCAATATACAATATAAAAATGATGTGAAGTCAATATCCTGAAAAGTGTTTTTTCTTCACTGTATAAAGAAAAAGAAACTGACTTAATCCTCACACAGGAAGATCAGCCTCAGCATCATGAGTTGCTTATATTGCAAGGGGTGCATGGGGAGCAGACCTGTGGCACTAGTTATTCTTTACTCCTTTAATGGAATAGTGAACAGAACTGTCCACATGTCACAGTTCTTTCTGTCTCAGCTTCTCCTTTCTATGAAGTTTCTAGAGGGGACATTACTTAAGTTAAAATGTGATGTGTTCCTTTGTATATAAGTTATATATACTCTTGCCATATCTCTATCTGTAAATGGTAAATTCTGATTTGTTTTTATATGAGTAAATTTAACTTCTGTGTGGGACACTTAGCTTAATACATTATTTTCCCATGACTTTCTATTTAATAAATTTGACACATTACATTTCATAAATTTAAGGTTTATGGTATATTACTTTGATACATTTATATTAAAATGATTCCAATTGAAACAATATTTATTACATCATTATAGTATAAGATTATAGTATTTATTATCCTGTACATTAGATCTTTGGGTTTATTTACTACTTGTTACTAGTTTGTACTCTAAAACACCATCCATCATCTGGATCCACTGCTTGACTCTCTCTCTTTCTTTTAATAGTTTTTTTTTTTTTTTAGAGTCCACTTTCAAGTGATATCATGCAATACTTGTATTTTTCTCTCTGACTTATCTCACATACATAGCATGATGTGCTCAAGGTCGAGCTATGTTTTTCTAAGATTGACGCTCTCTTAGGACCTTTGTATTCTTCTCTAGCATTTTCCTAAATAATCCTTCCCATCCTTGTAGTTTAGTGGGAGGAAATATACCCTATCTTCCTACAGCTAAAACTATCATGTTGCCTGAGTTCAATTCCTTTTCATTTTCTCCAGGATCCATCCTCTAAAAGTTTTCCCAATTAGTAAATACAAGGAACACCTACGATGGTACAAAATATTAGTCTGAATTTTGGAAAAGAAGCTTTGAAATGAATCAGAAAGGAAAACACCCTGTTGTAAATGCCAAGCTGGTGATCTAGAAGGTAAGTGCCATGAATATGGCAGAGGAAGGAGACATTCATGGCCTAAAGTAAGGTGCCTGAATAAAATCTAAGGTGAAATTAGAATTGAGTTAAGCCCTGAACCTTGGGTGGTTGGGGAGTGTATTTATAATCATATCTATTCAGGCTGAGAGAAATGAGTACTATCTGGTACTAGTCCTCTGCGAGTTACAGCTTAGTGATGGACACAGAAAAGTAAAAGGTAAATTTTAACATGATGTGGTAAATGTGCTTGTGTAGAAATTGAAACAAAAAACCTGTGCAGGCAGAGGGACTCTGTTGGGTTCTGATTGGAGATAAGGAAGGAGAGCTCATTTGAAACTGCACTTTAAAGATAGGTAGAGGCTTACCAGACACAGAATGGAGAAAATCACATTAAAGAAAACATTCTAGGCATAGCTCTGGAAAGATCTAAAAGCCCACCATGGAAGAAAGAAAATGCTGGAGGTAAGGGTGGGGGGGGCACATATGGAAGCAGTTTGTCAAAGGTCTCTTGTAATTAGGGGTGAATTTACATTTCATCTTGTAGAAGAAAGGGTGTCAAAAAAGAGTTGTAAGCCACAGGGTGAAATTATCAGGTTTTTTTTTTTTAAATAAAAATACATTAAGGGAGAATAGCAAAAACAATGAAGACTAGAGAAGGGCAAGATTGTGTTTTACTTCTCTTGGTGTGCCATGTACTATCACTTGGGAGGTGTTTGATAATGTTTTACTCAATTGAGCCTTTTTATTGCCTGAGAAGTCTAAAGACGGTTGAGAACCCAGACTTAAATCTTAGCAGTGGAAGTTGAAATGGAATCCCTATGTCTACTATCTGATAAAGTGTGTTGGGAGTTGATAGAAAGAAGAAAACTTTGATGACAATGGCAAAGCTTTTCACTTGGGAGATCATGGATTTACCATGAATTAAAATAGAAACTTCAGGAAGTATTGTAGAATTTAGGCTCTCTTTTAGGAGTGGACACTAATGGATTTCCTGTTCAACTGTGTTCAATGGACAATGAGAAATTTGGCACTGGAGTCTAAGGTTGAGATTGAGTCTGGAGATGAATATGAGTCATGAACAGGGAGTAAATGGACTGGGAGTAGATGAGACCATACTGGAATGACCACTCTTTAGGGAATGAAGGAGGATTGTACTGCATTGAATAGTGGCCAAACATAATTTGTGTCAACCCGAACTTCACCTTACGTGAACATAGGGTGTTTGGAGATTTAGTGAGTTAACACTAGGTATTACTGGAGTAGAGTGGGTCCTAATCCAATGACTAGTGTCCTTACTAGAAGGGAAGAAAGGAAAACAGAGACAGTGAAGAAGACCATATTAAGCAGAGGCAGAGTCATGCCCATGTAAACCAAGGAACACCAATGATTGCCAGGGGCTGTGGAAAGTTGTAAAGAGATAAGGAAGGAGCCTTCTGTAGACTTGTCAGAGAGAACATGACTCCATCAACATCTTGATTTCCAGACTTTTGACCTTTGGAATTGTGAGATAATATGTTTAGTTGCTTTAAACCATCCAGTTTCTGATAGTATATGATGGCAGTTTTAGGAGACAGATACAGGGACAACAGATGGACCATCAAACCTAACATTTCAAGGTAACAGCTTCAAGGCATGAAAGAAGCAAGGAAGGATATTCTTTGAGGGAGGGAAGAGTTATGTGAGCACAGGTGTAGATAGTATATGCACATTTAATCAAATGTAGAAGAGACAATTTATATCAAAGAATAGCGTAGTGGCAGAAAGGGCACAGGGCAGGATCTATGTTCTCAGCAGACCAGCCTGGTAAAGGAGAGTCCTGGAGCCCTTTCTCAGGCTTTTGTCGAGCTTTTGCATGTAGCGCAGCAACCAGGTACACGGCAGGCAGGGGTGCTGTGGGGGCAGGAGACCGGCAGGCCTCCAAGCGCCTGCCAAGTCTTCACTGGGCTTCTCTGGCATTCTTTCTCCCCTTCTCTCTCTTGCCTCTCTCTTGCTTCTGCTTCTTTTAGTGAATATCTCAATCCTGCTGCCACCACCCAGAGAAGTAAACAACATAATTTACAACAATATAACAAAATACAGGTGCCCCATCAGGCAGAACAAGATTAATGGCTGAGGGCAGAAAACCCTGAAAACCATTTACCCTACAAATGGTTTAGAGGTAGGATTTCAAAGGTATATAGACTAAGTTTGAGGTGTGCTTCTGTGCCAGATGCAGATATTTGGCGGGCAGCCTCTGACTGTTGGGCCTGGTTAAGGGGCCGGATTGTTCTGGGCTATTTCCATATCTTGAATCTTATGTCTCTTACAGTTGCCTTCACTCAGTGGTTTACTGTTTTGTAAAGGACAAAAAGGCTATGTTATTAATCTATTATTAATGACCCTGCTGCCTTTTTTCATTTCCCTTTGCAACAATCACCTCCATTTCCTTGCCACTAAGCCGCTGAGCTTTGATTTCTCTTTAATTAGTCTTTAATTTGTTAAGTCTGGTGTCCTCTCCCCATTTTCCTTGACCTCACTGCATCTTTGCCTCATTAACATTTCTAACCTTCTTTGCCTTGTTGAAAGTTGCTCTACCTATGAATTTTCTGCTGCTGTATTTTTCCAGTTCTTAAATGATATGTCTCCCAAGGTTCATTCTTCCTGCTTGCTGTTACAGAATATAGACTAAATGATGCTCTGGTTTGATCTGCGTTCTATGATTTCCTTCCTCCTTCAGGAGTAAATTTATAGAACTATTAATTACTGAATTAATTATGAATTAATTAAATACAGTTTAATGCCACCAAAATCCCTTCCTGCGATCTGACTTTCCTCAGGCCTAATCTAATTTTGGTCAGGAATACTGAGCATCAATTTTAATGTGGGTCTATTTAGAAGTCCCCCTTTTTTTTCCTTTTGATATATAAGGTTTCCTAAAGGGGCTCCTTGAAGAAAAGTTAGAAAATACAGAAAAGATGAAAAAAGAAAAAACCCAATATTTTCTTTGTCTTTGACTTGTAAAGATTTATTATTTATTTGTACAAGCATAGTTAAAGGCAAATATTTTATATGTGTGTATCTGCCATATGTAATGTGCTTGTCCTCTGCTTTTTAATTTGATATTATAAGCATTTTCATATTATTACCAATATTCATAATTATTTCTCATGGCTGCATAGTATTCTGTTGAGAGGCTATGTTATTAATTTTTCTTTCACCTATGTTCAATATATATATTGTTTCTATGTTTTTCTATTATAAATAATGCTGCAGTATCTTTGTGCACAAATCTTTTTAAGTTTAGATTTTTAAAAATAAGTCTCCCTCCTGCCCCATAACTTTTTTATAATTAGGGTTTAAACATTTAAAACCTTAACATATATTGACAAGTTATTTGTAACCATCCTATCAACTTGTAGTCGGCAATTTATAAATACTCACTTATCACAGCCTTGCTAAAATATTTACTGAAAATTTCCACTCTTTAAATACTTTATTTTTTCCCTTCCATGAATACTGATGGTGTGTCTTAATGAATAAACCTACAACTCAGATTTTTTTTTTGATACATGCATATAAGGGCTGATAGTAGAAATTTCTTCCTCCACAAAAATAAGTAATGACAAGAGTTTGTCTTTTACTAACAAAAGCATGTTTACTCGGAAAGTAAAATCTCAGGAAAGGAAAGATCTGATGTAGTTTTAGAGGCAATTTGATGTAGTTTTAAAGGCAATCTCTTTGAATCTGTGGGATTCAAATTTTGGCTTGAATTTCTCTGTAGTTCTCCTGCAGAATACGAAAATATTCTTAACTTTAAGCAGAAAAACAATTCCAACAGAGAGGAAACAACTTTGTAAATAAGAGATTTGTGCATTTTTATAGAAAATGCCTTCCCAAAGGCAGGTGCAGATGGAGCATTTTTTGATGTGCTTATCTGCTCATCAAGTGAAGTGATTGTTTAGCAAAGCTTATATGAGAGGAGCATGCATTACCCTAATGTACAGGTATGTGCAAGTTGTGGTATGCAGGGTGCACTAGTACATTTATTAATTCTCCCTGCTGTTTATACAGAACGTACTGTCTGTTTATAGAAGAGATGTTTATGTGTTTGTAGAGTCCTTTCAAAAACTCTGTGATCTGATATTTTACAGAAAATAATCCATGTCTTACCAAATCTGATTTCTGAAGTCACTTTCTCATAACTCCCTGGGTTTTGGGCTCATGATATGAAAGTCAGAGAAGATATAGGTGCAACATGTTGTTGGTATGTTCTGTTTTCCAGCTTATGGAAAAATCAGAACAAAATTAATATGCTAAAAGCTAAATTTTGCAGAATATTAACATTTATGAAAGGAATGATGAAAGAAAGGGTAGGTCTCCTGCCAGCATTGCGGTCAGCAGCAGTACGCTGGCCTGATTACTTAAGCTGATGTTTTTCCTAAATCAGTCATGAATTAGTAATTATCAGGTTTTGCAATACTGGAAGATTCTCTTGAGAATAGCAAATGATTTGTAATATTAAGTTGATAGCTTTTTTTTTTTAAAGAAATAATTTGACTTCTCTTGATGGGGTTCCCTGGGCACTGGGCAGAACCCCTACTGAAGTAATGGGGCTTTGTCTGTAGAAGCTTTGTAGATTTTGCAGATTGATTTCTCCTACATGATCAAATACTTTCTCTCCTCACAAAAACAAGAATGTTACTGGTGTGTCGCATATTGGTTTCACTTCCATTCATTTAGCTTAACTATGTAAGCCATCATTTAGTTCAAAAAAAAAAAAAAAAAAGGGAAGAAAGTCTTAGATGAAAATTCAGGAATCAAGGTTTTTCTGTTTCTTCCCACATGTATCAGGATGACCTGTTTTATAATTGTCTTCTTTTGTTATAAAATGCTCTCTTTTATGCAGGGGGCTTATAGATCTTAGAGTTGGAAGGGACTTTGTTGCAGATTTCTAATTCAGCCTCCTGTTTTCCCAAGCTCCTAAGAGTTAAAGTGTCTCAGTTACAAAGCCTGGAAGTGGTTAAATAGAAATGCAAATGTAGGCACTTTGTCTTACTTGATAGTACATTAGTCAACACATCTGTACTGACACAATGACTTTGTTTTAGATACAAGAAGCCTGGAGCTCAGTGAATTATAGCCTTTGCAATTTGTTCTGATGTGCCACATGAGAACAAGATTTTAAAAAACTTGTTCCTTGGTTGTTCAGTACCCCAGGCTGTTGTCTTTTTTTTTACAATCACCATCCTGTGATAACATATTTTACTCAGGAGCCTTTGCTTTTTCTATGTCTGCTGTTTCACTTTAGAGATGTTCTCTTCTTGGACACATCTGAACAGTACATTTACTTGGCACTTCCTAAAAATCAATGTCTTAACCTCCATGTGGTCCCTTCAGTGTGAGACCAGAGATCAAGCATTTGATGAGATTTTCAAAATACTTTAGAATCCTATATATTTCTTCTTCAGGGGCTATCCTTTTATGTCTGTAGTTAGTCTTTGTCATGGATTGCTAAAAGCCACGATCCCCTTTGAGTAGTAATGAGTGTTGGCGTCTGAAGCTTTCCTCAAACACTCTGACCCCAGAAGTTTGGTCAGGTTCCTGGTAAAAGTTACACATTCTCATTTCTCCCTTTCGTCTCCACTGCTCTGATTGGGTTCTGTACCCTGAATGAGCCTAACTCATGGCTAATCTTCAACATTGTTCTGCAATGTGGGTTCCCAGATTCATCCATTGTGCTATCAAGGGGGAGCTACAGAATTTCATACAATCACAGGCTTGGAAGGGAGCCCACTGGTCATTGAATGCTTGAGTCACCCCCTACAAAATCACTGCCAAATAATTATCTAGCCTGACGGGAAACTCATTGCCTCCCAAGGCAGTTCATTCTAATTTGGACAGTTCTGACTGGTAGGAAACCTTTTTCATACCTTCAGTGTTGTTTCATCAAAGTATGTTTCCCATATTGAGCAAAACAGAATTCCTATTAATTAGACTCCCCCAGAGTCTTTCCAGAGTTGACTTTGGGAAGAAAATTTATTTGTATTTACAGAACTTGGTGGATACTTCCTTGTGAAATTCAGAATGCAGCCTTACATCATCAACAGACCTATCGTGGGCATTTAATATAAAACATTTGTTGAACTAAACTGAATTATTCTCTGAAAAAAAAAAAAGCAGCAGTGGCTATAGTACTAATAACATGTGTCATTCTTTGGCTTCTTTGTTATTTTATATGCACAAATCTTGCCTATACAGATAGTTGTTAAACCCCTTGGGGTGTGGACCTGTGTAGTATATTAAGTCTATAATAAGCCTTACACATGACTTTGTATTTACAGGATCAGCTAGAGTTTTGCAAGACACAGAAACCTTGAATTGCTCCTCCTGTCACTGAATTGCTTTTCTTTTTTGCCCAGAGGATTAGTGGTAGTGTTGGTGTTGGTGTCAGTGGTATGATGGTGGAATGTGTGTGTGTGTGTTTGTGTGTGTGTGTGTGTGTGTGTGTGTGCATGTGTTGGCATAAGCCCAGGGCAAACTCTTCTTGATGATTTCAATTTTCAACAGAAACAAGTTTTCCCAGGTCGGCCTACAAAAATCTATTTCTTTCTGTCTACAGCAGTGCTGCAACACTGGCAGGACTACCTTAGGTGTTAAATTGATGCTTGGGTGTTGATCTGGCAGGCTGCCAAGCACATACCAGAAACACCCTTCTCCATTCATCTGCCTAATGTACACTTCCTCATTCTTCAGACCTCAGCAGGAGTTTCTCTTTAAAACCTCCTGATCTGCCCAGGCAAAGGAATCACCACTGTTTCCTTACTCTACTGTGGATCATTATCTACTTTACACAGCCTGTTTTATATATATTATATAAGTTGCTTTGCCACCATTTTCTTTGTTGTTTCATAACCACTGGAGGAAAGGAACCGAATCTCAGTTCTTTGTTTCCCTTGGGCCAAGATTAGTGACTAGTACAAAGTAGGGAGATAACGCAATGAATACTTTTTTAAGGAATGAAAATGGATGAGTTGTTTGGGATGGCTCAGGAAATGCGTTCTCAAGTGCTAGAAAACCTATTTACAAACAAACTTTTCAAACATAACATTTTTTTGAAGTTGAGTATTGCTTGCACTGTTTTGTATGCTAACAGAACTCATGACTAAACAGCATCTTTTCATTTAATTACAATAAGGATCCCATGGTCTGGGTTAAACCATGAGTTGGAACTGGAACAAAGTAAGCAAGGCCTTTAGGATACAAACCCACTTTAGATGTTCTGAGCAAGCAGAGTGGCAAGTGGAACATGGGATTCACTGGACATGGCAACTGAGAACAGATCAGGCAAGCAGTTGGTTTTACAAAGTCTAATAGAATAAGTGAGAAGCCCCAAAGATGGTTGAATATAGTGGTAGGAATTGAGAAAAAGTTGCTCCTCAGAGGCGTAGACTACTGATTGGTAAGCCAGCATCAGGGAATCTATCATAAGGTAAGAGGTGTCTGTGTAAAGGATAATACTGTCAAGGGCCTGGCAGAGCTCCAAACATAGGGGACACTGGCATAAAGATATTTATCATTTATTCATTCAGCAAATATTTTACTGAATATTGTTATAAACAGAATACTTGTGTCCCCCCAAATTCATATGTTGAAACTTAACTCCCCCCTCTCCTTTTCCCCATGGCCGAGGTAGTATTTGGAAGTAGAGTCTTCGGGGAAGTACTTAGGTCATGAATGGGATTATTATCCTTACACAAGAGACTATGTGAGGACACAATCACCTATAAACTAGGAAGTAGGTTCTCAACCAGATACTAAATCTGCCAGCAATTTGATTGTACTTTGCAGCTTTCAGAACTATGAGAAGTAAACTTCTGTTGTGTATTAGTCCCCCCCAATAAAAGTATTTTGTTATAGCATCCTGATGGACTGAGACAAATACCTCTGTGAGAATGCTTCCAGGAGGAAGTGAAAACAAGGAAGACACTTAGTTATCAGCTTTGGGACAGCTGATCATGGCTGAACTAACTGCTGGACATTATATGAACTTCAGTTATGGGGCAAGAACTCCTTTAAATGCCTTCTCTTTCCAATTGGGATTTGTCTTAGAGACAGGATGGGGCAGAGCTTCCAGGGTGAAATAAATTCAGCTGTGGTGGGAATACCATGGGGGGCCCAAAAACCTGATAGAACTTCATTGGACTCACACTGGTGGCATTACATAACAGAAAACAAGAAACACTGTCTTTAATAAAACTTGAAAAATACTCCATACTTATAAAAACACTCACCTTTTACTCTTTCTTGGAAGACCAAAATTGTTTAATATAGACAAGGATGGTGTTATACCCACTCTTTTTATTTTTTTAAGTAAATTAAGACTTTCACAGTAAGTAGGTAATCTCACTCTTGATAAGCTAGTGGCAGTGGGAGAACTAGAACTGTAAGCTCCTTGCTCTCCTTGCTGCTAAGTCACTGCTTTTTCTTCTAGGTCACTGTTTTGCTCTTTGGATACTATGACAACTCTTGTTCACTAAGAATTCAGTCCAGGTTTGATTGATTCCTGGGAAATAGGAACCAGCTGGGTCTGAACAGTCAAAAGGAAGCTCTCAGCAATAATCATGAGTACAAGTATTATTTAAAATATTTGTTTTAGGAAATATTTACCTCTCTGATTGAGTGGCTTATTATCTATTTTAAGGAGGTCTCCTTGGATATGCTTAAGTAGCAATACAGTAACAGAGATTTTAAAATATGAGTTCTAGTAAAAATGCTCCAGGGCCTCCCCTGGTGGCGCAGCGGTTGAGCGCTGGGCTGGTTCGTTCCCTGGCCGCCGGTGAGGGTCCCACCAAAAAAAAAAAAAGCTCCAATTTTTGTGATTGGACCCTGTTGCTGAATTGAGTACCTACAATTTGTTCAACACTATTTGGACTTTGAGAATGTGGCAAAAACCAAAACAAAGAAAATTTCCTTTGTCATAGGGCTTTTGCTCCAGTTGGGGGAGTATTTTGGAAGAGACTAACAGAAACCGAGTAAAATATAAAGTATGAGGTGATTGATAAGTGCTATTGAGAAAAATGCAGTGGGGGGTAGTGACAGGGTAAGTGGGGGTGAAGAGGAGTTGCAAGTTTAAAAGGATTATTGGGGGAAGACTTCATGAAAAACTCAAAGAAAATATATTTCTATGCAATCTTCAAAAACTGCAAAAAAAATTAGTAAATATCCAAACTATCAATGGCAATAAGTTAGTACACACACACACCACACCTGATATTTACTTTTTAAATTAACTCCCAATTCTATTCACCTAGAAGAAAATGAAAGAAATTTTATGTTTTTATAGAACTGAGGATATGGAATATAGGTATCATTAATCTTTGTTTTTCTGTTTGCAGACCTCCCACTATTTAACTCAGTGATAAAATTCCATAATAAATTTTGACTTGAAAGATTTCAGGATATCACAAAAATGGGAATGACGAAGAAGGCTATGAGATGAGGCAAATATTTGGCAAATCCTATGAAGCACTTAGAACAAAGTTTATTAAATGTGGCGGAATCAGATGATCATTACTGTTTTTATTTTTATATGGGGTCAAACATAATTAAAACATTTTCTGTGGGTTTCCAAATTAGCTTAATGATTTATTGGTCTCCAAAGATATTTGTAGATGGTTATCTTGGCATAGAGTTCTAAAAGAGGCCTTTAGATCTGGAACAAAGTTGGAAAATAATTTGTTTGAAAACAAAACAAAAAATGTCCCAAGAAACACCAAGAAAGAATGTTTGTGACATATTGAGAATTCAGATGAAAGGTGTTATCAGTGATTCTGTGGCAGAGTTAGTCCTGAAATGCCCAGCTTAACAGTTTAGAATTGCAAAGATCAAGGAGGAAATGTTGTAGCTGCCCTCTTGTGGCCAAACCAGAGTTTTGGCCTTTCTGTTGCAACACTAGCAGTAGACAGTAACACACAGACACACACACAACACCACCACCACTACCCCTCTCCCCCAAACCGGCTATTCATGAAATAATGTAAGAGTAATAAAACATTTCAAGTATTGAGATGGGCTCAAAAGATCATCACCCAAACAAGATCCTGCAGGTCATTCAACACAAACTTTTTAGTTAAGGAAAACCTCTGGTTATTGGTAGATTACCAATAAAATTAGATTTTTGGGAGGATTTTCAAGATGAAATCTTCAAGCCTACAAATACTTTATGAGGGGGTTGAAGCAGTGGGAGTTAAGTGTAGAGATAGGTAGAGGAAGTAACAGAAAGGGCTCTGGCACCACCACTCAGCTAGATAATCAAGGCCATGTCACTAAATCTGAGAGCTTCAACTTCAGTTTCCTCATATGTGAAATGGCAGAGTTTATTTTATTTATTTATTTTTTTAAAGATTTATTTATTCATTTATACAAGAACCGGGGTTCAGGCCAGATGTGCGGGAGGGTGAGAAGGTTCACCAGAGACAGAGCTGGGAGCAGAACAGGCAGACTGATGAAATACACTGCTGAGGGGAGCAGCGGGCGAGGCAGGAGAGGTCTGCCGTGCCATGTGGGACCCTCGCTGGCGGCCGGGGATCCAACCAGTGCTGCAGAGGCCGTGGGCAGCTTTGTAGCCCAATGCTCAACTGCTGCGCCACCAGGGAGGCCCATTACTTAAAATTTTTTTTGATTCAATTTTATGTGACTTTCCCATCTAGTCCATATTTCCCATTTCCCATCTTGTCCATATTTAGGAATTTTAAAATTTTTTTACATAATTTTTCATTTTTGCAAAATGTTATAATAAAGGGAAAATCAAAATCAACAAGCAATTATAAGCCAGAAACTCACTAGGTGGGGAGGAGAGGCGTGATTAGGGTCAAAATAAGGGGGGTTGGAATTTATGGGGAATATAACTAAGGTGATCCATTTTTTTAGCATAAAAAATCCTAGTAGGTGCTATGTCTTTTGGAAAATGTCCTTTCTGTGTTATGTTTTTGCATTCATACCTTGCTATAAAATGGTTAATTCAAAAATACTGTTTTAAGTAACTTATACTTATTAATTTTTTTTATTTTATTAGGCTAATATTTTCATTGTTTTGTTTTCTCCTTACATACCTATGCATGCTCTGATGTCTAAAATAGAAAAAAAAATCATAAATTTTGAAATACTAATTGTTCTGGTTGTAGAAATCTTAAGCTATCCATTACTATAATGAAAGTTGACTTATGTTATTAGTTATATGGTTATACACATGTGTGCTATGATCAGGTTATAGGAATTTGATATAAATGATTATTCTTGATTTAAAAAGTTCTGGGAGGACTTCTTGATGACATAGTTTTTTCTGTTGCCTTGGTATTTTCGGAATATCTTACACATCATCTACTATATGTGTCACTCTTGTAGATTAGAGTTTGGTTAAATAGAACATTTGAACTCTATTCAACTTGGCAGTATGAAGAGCCCGGAGTCCAATGATTTGTCGTTAGGGCAGTATTTGGGGAATAACAAAATATTTCAGAATCATTAAGGGTATTACAAGAGGGAATTTGGGAGTGGCTGAAATGCTTTTGTGTACTTCTAAGAAGGCAAAATGGGAGAGATTAGAGAAGGAAAATGATTTCAAATTTTCACATAGAGATTCATAAATACAACAAGCATTGCTGCAGGTTCATAATAAAAATAAAATAATAATAAACTGGTAAATAGATTATGCTCTTTCTGATCTCAGTTTAATAAAACTAAGTAAACAAAATGAGAAGGCAAAACAAACAAAAAAAGATTCACATGTTACAAATGCAGGGCCATTTATGAGTATATTAGTGCTCTTTCCTGGCCAAATATAACTATCTATCTCTCTATCTATCTATCTATCAATCAGCTCCCTACTTACCTACTATACAGGTGTGCATTATCATTTTGGTAAAAATGATAATACCGTAGATGACTTCTTTAAACTTGATTTTCTAGTAGATAAACAGATAAAGTTTGCGTGAAGTTGTGGATCTCTGTAATCTTGGATAACTTTTTAGCTTCAGTTTCTTTGCTTATAAATTGAGCTGACTCCTTTTCTTTCATTGGTTTATAAAAGAGGGGTGGATGCCTTTTCCTCCCCTACACTTTGCAGTTTCTAGGAGAGTTCTGCTAATATATCAGTTTGTTCTTCAAGGTCATGCCAATCAGTAAGGCATAGAGAACTAAAAGATGAAAAAAAAGATGGTTTAGATGGTTTTGCACATGAAAATTTAAACTATGTTTTCTATTTCTGTCAAATAGAGAAGAATGTTTTTAATGTTGAAGGCAAATGGGTCTTAGCCTAATGGTCTATAAAGTAACCTGCATTTTTGGCTTTGTGTTTAGGTTGTGGGTTGTGTGGAGAGGAACAGCAGGGGCTTACAATTCTGCACATGTGACTCGAAGGCTTACACAAGCATGCAAGTGGTTGTGAGTTGAACCTGATCACTTATTTATTTTTATTTTTTTAATTTTATATTTTTTTACAGCATTTTTCATTTTTACACAATGTATGCATTTTCATCTTGGTTATAGTCCCCATACAATTCCCACCACCCCTTGCTTTGATACCAATCCCTCCTTCCCTTCCTACAGTGCTTTCCTACATTTATATGCTCTTTTATGCCCTTCATTTCAAACACTATGTGCACATTATTAAGCATAGGTTTTTTGTGTCTATGGATAAGACTATATTCAGAACATTGCCTATTTCTTTATCAATGTGTGCGAGTCAGACATGAAGCAGGCCCTTCTTAATGCAACTATAAATACTGGCAACTCTGAGAGATAGGAGAACATGTGCTCAGTCCAGCAAGTAGCTGCCAGTCAGCAGTTTGTTGCCATACCAGGATATGGGCTGCATATTGCCAAATTAACAACATTTTCTGGAGATAAGTCAAAAATATAGGCTTTACTGTGAATTTTCTTGATTTTCAAATCACAGTACAAACACAACAGAACCCAACATCTGAGGACTTCCCATTTGGATACTTCAATTCCATCTGGGTTAGCTCTCCTCCCATGACCTGCACCTTTATAGTCTGGCATTAAGAACTAGATAACTCATATATTAGCAATGTACCTTGGTAAATTCCTTGCCATCTCTGTGCCTTAATTCCTTATCTATGAAATGGAGATGATAATAGTAGCTCTCATCTGATAGGGTTTTAGGACGACAGAGAAGGAAAATAAACCTTCCTATGCACCAGGAATTATGCCAGGTGCTTTGTATGACATTTTCTCATTAAATTCTCAGGCCAAACTCTTGAAGTTTCATTTCCACTTTACACTAGTAAGAACTGATTCACTGAGATTCAGTAACTTGTCAAGGCAGAGTTGGGATTTTGATTTAAGTGAATCTGTTTTCAAGACCCCATCCTCTTACTAGAAAATTTATAACCCCTGACCAATGGAAATTTGTGAATTTGATGCCTGAAAAGACCCCTTCAAAAGGGATTTAAGAGGCACTGCCTTCTAAGTGAATCAATTTGGGTCTAGATTAATTAGGGAGAATTTTGTTATTCATAAACCTACTGCTCCCTCCCACTCCCCACCCCCAGGCAAGCATGAGCTCCTTGAGGGCAGGGACTGTTTTTTTGATCTATTTAAAGCTCCCAGAATATTCAGTGAACTCAAATGCTTACAAAGAAATGAAGGAAGGACACAAAATAACAGGCTCTCAATCTACACAGTTCTGAAGAGTCAAAACACAACATGTGATGACAAGTCTAGCCCGGCAGGGTTTAACAGGCCCTTACTACTGCAATAAAATCTTCCCATATGTTATAAAACCTTAGCTTCCTTTCCTAACAGTGTTCCTTAGGGGGGTCAATGAATAGAATCAGAGTGGATGAGAGAAGTGGAGGCAGGTGTGAGGGGAAGGAAGGAATAAGAGAGAAAAGAATGAAAGTGGGAAATCTGTCTGTGGAGATAAAGAGGGGGTGGAGGTAAAAGGCAAAAGCCATTGAGCAAACTTCCTGACAACTGCACAAAATGAGCTTCCCAAATCAGGACAGAAAAATCACACACCACAATTTCTTTGAAAAGCTCTTTCACCTCAACATGCTGTACTGAAAACAGCTTTTGTTTTTGGTAGATGGAATGAAAGAGAATAAAAAGTTTACTTAAAAGGGTATCTGTCATTATAAATCACATGAAGTCTTTCCCAATTAGGACTTAAGTCACATCCATCTACAACTCTGAAGCAGAAAAATACGATACTCTTTCTGCTGACTGGTGATATATTTATAAAGGATTTTAATTCCTCTTCTATGAGAAGCTTGACTACCCATAGATCTTGCTAATCCTTGCGTCACATGTGTTAGTGAAATGACCAAAACCACAAACTACATGATTAATAGGTCTGTTTTTAAGAATCAAGTGGAAAACAAATAGGCAAATAAAACTATAGCTCCCACTCTGTCCTTGTATCACTTCGATCTCTGCCTCGCATGAGGTGGAGGGCTCTGTCAGGTCTGCTGTGTCATCACTGCTGCTGTTCTGTCCCAGTAGAGCGCCAATGCTATGAGTCTGAGACTGTGCCGCCCCGCCCAGGGCTCAGGCTGGCTCGCAGATGGACCGTTGGGACTAATCCAGGTGCCGAGCAACGCTGAGCCCATCCATTCAGAGCTAAGGTCTGAGTCCAGCCGAGTGAATGTTTATTGATTTTGAATAGGCTTAGCCTAGTGTCCAGAAGTAGTTCTGGCCAAGTTACTTCACATCAGTGAGTCTTAGTGTATTTCCTCTGTGAAATGGGAATAACCCTGGAACCTACACCATGTTTGTGATGATTGTGTTTTACTGCATGTAGAATATTTAGCGTAGTAACCAGCACCTGTTCATTAATATTGTTAATAACGATAAAATATTTTAGATGTGTGAGCAAGTGATCATATTTGCCTGGGAAATAACCTCTTTTCAAGTGTTTTGGCTTTGTTAAAAGGACTTTAGTTGGAAACTAAGTACCTTTATTTACCCCAGAAAATTAGCCATTTCTTTTATAGACAGACTTCTATTCTTCTCTGTGAATTATCTAAACTTCCAAAATGAAATGTGGTATACTATGTTTTTTTTTTTTTCCTCAAAGGGGAACATGGTGTACCTTAAATGTAGATAAAAATAAATCAAAAGTGTGTGTGTGTGTGTGTGTGTGTGTGTGAAATTGGAGTTGTTTAAAGAAGTAACTTTGTTCTATGCTTACAGTTTCCTTAGACTAGGTTATTTCTCATTTTCACTAAATAGGGTGCAAAATTGTCAAATGCAAATGAAAATTTCACAAAGCTTGAATTTCTTGGTTTTATCACAAGGTGTTTTTTGATAGGTGGAAAGTACCATTTTCAAGTCTCAGGGACTGTCCTTTGGACATTTCTCTGTAGCACATTATCGTAGGTAGGCGAACTGATCAGGATTACAGAGGAGAAGCAGAATTCAAAATTGTGCTCTCTCTTATCACACTTCCTTCAAAATAGATTCCACCCCCAGGGCTGCCCCTTGGTAAAGTTGGGTTGGGGCAGGATAGTGCAGCAATAGTGACAGGGCCACAGGATTTGGAAGCAGTCTGTATTTGAATCATGGATATATCGCTTATTCAGGTTTGAATATATAAATGGCTTCAATAAATTTATAGAATAAATCATTCTTAAATTTAGCACAGATCATAATTACCTCTAGACATGTTAAAACACGCCTGGGGGATACAACTTTAGAATTTCTGATTCAGTAAGTCTGCTGTTTGGCCCAAAAATCTACATTTCTTTGAACGTTAACAAGTTTCCAAATTTAGATGGTGACGATGCTGTTTATACTTTAGAACAACTAGCATACATTATATGCAATAAAATAGGTTCAGATGGTAAGTTGTGAACAGCTACTGAATATGAGGCTAGAATTTTCACATCTACAAGTGGGGAAAATACTGACTTGAAAGATTTTCTGTGAATATTAGAAATATTGTGTAGATGAATCTGGCACATACCAGGCAGTCAATAAATGGGAGCTATTATTCTCTAGTATAAGACAACCCTGAAATCAGGTTTAAGTTCTAAGGTTTGCTGAATGAATGACACATTGTAAACTCTATAATCTCTTAAAACATTTATTTCTAAAGTAGATGCTTGTAGGGTAAAGAAAATGTCAGGCTTTTCTGCCCTCCCGCCATCAGGATAGATGATGGATCCTTGTCCTGAATGCATGCCTGATGGCGGGCACCTGGAGTAGGGTGTGGGCATAGGTAGATGGGATTCACCTGGGCTAAGACTGTGCTTTTAAGGGCAGCGTCACGGGGATGACAGCAGAAGCCAAGAAGCCGAGAAGCAGCAGAACAAACAGAAGAGCAGAGAAGTGGAGAGAATGCCAGAGAGCCCAGATAGAGTGAGGATTTGCTGGGGGCTGGGAGGCCTGCCAGCCTCCCGGCCCCCCAGCACCCCTGCCTGCTATATGCCTGGTAAACCCCAATAAAAAGCTTCAAAACCACTGAGGACTCTGACTCCTCCTTTACCTGGTCTGCATGGGATCAAAGAAAACCTTCACTGTGCCCATTCCTGTCCTTACAATGCTATAGATTGAATTGTGTCCCTCAAATTCCTATATTAAATACCTCCCCTTTTCCCACCCCGGTCTGTGATAGTATTTGGAGATGGAGCTTTTGGGAGGTAGTTAGGTTGAAGGGTGGTACAGGGTAAGCAAAAAAGTATCAGGCTTTTCTGCCCTCCCGCCATTAGATTAAATGCATGCCTGATGGCAGGCACCTGGAGTAGGGCGTGGGCATGCATAGGTGTGTACACCTGGGTTTATAAGGGTGGCATCACAGGGATGCCAGCAGAGCAAAGGAGACCGGAAGAGAACCAGCAGAGAAGCAGAGGCCACGAGAGAACGCCATAGAGCCCAGGAAAAGTGAAGACTTGCCAGGCGCTGGGAGGCCTGCCAGCCTCCCCGCACCCCTCTCCCCATCCTGCCGTGTACCTGGTGTAGGGTAAGGAAAAAGTATCAGGCTTTTCTGCCCTCCCGTCATTAGGATAGATGAGGGAACCCTCCTGGCCCCCCAGCACCCCTGCTTGTTGTTGAGTAAGGGTGAGGATCTGAGACCAGACAGCCTACCGTCTCCCCCTCATGCCCCACCCCACTTTCTCCACCATGTGAGGACATGGCAAGAAGGTGGTCATTGGCAAGTTAAAACGAAAACCCTTATCAGCTGGCACCTTTATCTCATTCTTTCCAGAAATATGAGAAATAAATTTCTGTTGTTTAAGCCACCCAGCCTCTGTATTTTGTTATTGTAGGGTAAGGTAAAAGTATCAGCGAAAAGCCTGATACATTTTTGCTTACCCTGTACCACCCTTCAATCTCCCTCCCTCCCAAAAGCTCCATCTCTAACTCCTCCTTTACCTGGTCTGCTGGATCAGAAAACCTGCACTGTGTCCATTCCTGCCTCTACACTGGTAATCCCAATAAAAGCGTGCAAAAGTCACCCAGGACTGAGGCCTCCCTGCTGGTGCAAGGGATTAAGCACCGCATTGTAAAGCAATCCACAGCCTTTGCAGCATGAGTTCGAGCCCTGGCCGCCCAGGGAGAAACCCACATGGGGCAGCAGACCTCTCCTGTCTTGCCCCCTGCTCCCCTCAGCAGTGTATTTCAGTCTGCCTGTTCTGTTTCTCCACTCTGTCTCTGGTGGATCCTCTCACCCCCCACATCTCTGGCCTGTACTCCAGCTCTTGTGTGCATAAATAAATAAATCTTAAAAAAAAAAAAGTCACCAGGACTCCAGGACTCCTCTTTCACCTGTCTGCTCCAATCATAAAAGATCCTGCCCTGTGTTCTTCCTGCCTCTATAGGGAGGGACTAGTCTCACTATGGGACTAGTGTCCTTATTAGAGACCAGACAGCCTATCGTCTCCCCCTCATGCCCCACCCCACTTTCTCCACCATGTGAGGACATGGCAAGAAGGTGGTCATTGGCGAGTTAAAACGAAAACCCTTATCACCTGGCACCTTGATCTCATTCTTTTCCAGAAATATGAGAAATAAATTTCTGTTGTTTAAGCCACCCAGCCTATGTATTTTGTTATTGTAGGATAAGGTAAAAGTATCAGGCTTTTCTGCCCTCCCGCCATTAGGATAGATGAGGGAACCCTGTGGTCCTGAATGCATGCCTGATGGCGGGCCCCTGAAGCCCTCACCTGGGCTGAGAGACTGAGTTTATAAGGGCGGCATCACGGGGACGCCAGCAGAAGCCAAGAACGAACGGAAGCCGAGAGAAGAAGAGAAGCAGAGAAAACGCCAGAGAGCCCAGAGAGAGTGAGGATTTGCTGGGGGCTGGGAGGACTGTTAGCCTCCGGCCCCCCAGTACTCCTGCCTGCGATATGCCTGGTAAAGCTAAATAAAAGACCTGCAAAAGCCGCTGAGGACTCTGACTCCTCCTTTACCCGGTCTGCTGGATCAGAAAACCTGCTCTGTGGTCTTCCTGCCGTACAGTTATGCCAGTCTGAACTAATACACGGGAGAGAATCCCTACCCCTGAAATCAAGGCTCTAATAAGATATTGTGTGCATGGCACTCAACAGTGCTGGTTACCGATAGTAAGAGGCAGCTAATGAGAGTGTTATTATTTAAGAGACAGGCAACACTATGCCATTTCTTCCACATTTGCTGAAGCGTTTTCACTCATGTTAACTATGCTAAGAACTCACCAAGTCTGATTGTAAATTGATAGCAGGCATGTGGATGAGATGATAAGAATAAGATGATAAGTAATGGCTTTCAGTTTTGTTGCTACAGGTTAATTTCTGTTTCAGCATCTCATCGTTGGATCAGTACAATCACATACAAACTAAAGATCCCATCAGTCCATCAGTCCCCTTTCTGGGTTTATCCTGTGTAAGAGTCACTATAGGGTAAATGGTTTTCAGGCTTTTCTGCCCTCCTGCCATTAGGCTTGCCAGTGCCTGAGAGGGTACCTGTATCTGTTACATTGTTATAAGTTATGTTGTTTACTTCTGTGGGCCGTGGCCATAGTAGTGAGATATTCCCCAAGAGAGAGGCAGAACAGGAGAGAGAGAAGGGGAGAAAGAAACCCAGAGTGAAGACTTCCTGGGGGCTTGGAGGCCTCTGGCCTCCTGGCCCCCTCCCTCTGCCCCCTGCACCCCTGCCTGCCATGTACCTGGTTGCTACACTATATGTAAAAGCTCAGTAGAAGCCTGAGAAAGCCACGGAGGGCTCCAGGACGCTCCTTTACCTGCCCGTTCCAATCATAGAAAACCTGCTCTGTGGCCATCCTGCCACTACAGTGACATCTCATGTGGCTTGTTTCCTGGTGATATCTAATATATTGCCCAGAGCACACTGGTGAGTTGTCTTCTGGGTGGTATCTTGCTCATGTGTTTCCCATTAAAGTACTGAAGAGTACTGAAGAGTGGCAATTGTGAGTGTATTCTGGCTGGTGCTTATGTTCCATTTTCTTCTGTAATTAGTCTGGGTTGGACCTTTTCAGAGGGCAGGAGGGGTAGGTTTATTTATGAATTTAAAATTGAACTTGATGCACATCCCCTGGGTTAAAATGCTCAAACTTCGCTATGATGAAAACTTTTGTGTGCTTCTGCCTCTCATTACAGCTTCCTTTTTTATAAATAGATCCCTCAGGCTTTATGTTTCTATATTATCAAGCATCTCATTTTGTTTTTAAAATCATGTTAAAATATTAAAGATTTCATTGAGCTTTTGAAAGTAAAAAAAATTGAAAAGTTTCCAATTATTTTAGGGATTATTTTATTATGGGTGAATAGCATTATTGGAATTATTTTAATATGAGTGAACACACTGTTGGTGAACAGTTTTTATTTTTTTATTTATGAGAAAGATATTATGTACAGCCACTCTGAAAAAACTTTGGCAATTTCTGATAAAGTTAAACATACATGTACCATGTGACCCATTAATCCCATTTCCAGGTATTTGCCCAAGAGGAATGAAGACTCAAACTCACAATAAAATGTGTGCGCAAATGTTTGCAGCAACTCTTCTCATAATTGATCCAAAATGGAAATAACTCAAGCATCCTTCAGTGGGTGAGAGCATAAACTATGATCTGTCCCGACAATGGAATACTACCCAGTTGAAAGGAACAAACTATTAAGACATGCAATGATTTAGATTAATCTCAAAGGAATTTTGCTGTGTGAAAAGTTACATGGTAAAGATTCTGTAACATTCTTGAAAAGATAAAACCACAGTAATAGAGCAGCCTAGAGGCTTGCTTGCCTGTGCTGAAAGGTAGGTGGGGGATTATAAAGAGCCAAAGAATTTTCAGGGCGATAGAACTATTTTGTATCCTGATTGCAGTGATGGTTCTATGTAGTAAAAGACATAAAACCATCGCAGAAGAAAGTCAATTTTACCATGTGTAGGGTAAATGGTTTTCCAGGCTTTTCTGCCCTCCCCCCATTAGGATTGCCTTGCTTGTTGGGGCACCCACAGTTGTTATATTGTTGCAAACTGTCTTATTTACTTCTGTGGGCCATGGGAGGAGTTTTGAAATAGTCATGGAGAGAAGCAGAAGCAGGAGAGAGGCAGGAGAGAGAAGGGGAAAAAGAATGAGAAGCCCAGAGTGAAGACTTGCTGGGGGCCCGGAGGCCTCCTGCCCCCCCGGCAGCCCTGCCTGCCATGTACCTTTTTGTCACACTACATGTAAAGCTCAATAAAAGCCTGAGAAAGCCACCGAGGGCTCCAAGACTCTCCTTTACCCGGTCTGCCGGATCATAGACATCCTGCTCGGTCCCATCCTGCCCCTACAATTGGTGTAAGTCGGCAGGATGATCAGATGCAGATGGGTATGGAGTCCTCCAAAGATCTCCAGGAGGGACTGAGGAGTAGCGGACTGAGGAGTAGCAGACTGTGTTTGCCTGGGACAATGCTGGACAGGCCATGGCAGCACACGTGGTGACCAGAGTCCAGGAGCTGTGGAAAGAGCTGAAGATGCTACAGGAGCACAGGAGGTGGACAAGGTCCTGGAGCTGTGGGAGGAGACCTCAAGTGGAGGAGGAAATGGCCGGAGAGGACTAGCCCATGATCCCTAAGGCAGCAGGGATCTCCCTGGGGGAAGAAAGGACTATAATTCGGTGCTCGCCCAGTGCTGATGCAGGAAAAGACTGATGGACTTGGACTGACAATCGCGTCAGAAGGTGGAGGAACTTTGGCAGGGTAATGTTATGTTTCGAGGACCCTGGGGGAGGATGGTATTGTTTGTACACCCCAGGAGAAGGGAATCTGGAGGTGGCCAGTGGGCCTCGGTGTCAAAAAGCAGCCTGTGTACTGCCCAGCAGCTAGGCAGAGGAAAAAAAGCCCACTTAGAAAGGCAAAGCTGGTGCTGAGATTGGGAAGCCCTGAACGGCTGTCAAGCAGCATAAGTATGCTAAAGAAGGCCAGTGAGTCTCTTAAAATCACCTGTGGGTGATCCCCTGCTTACGGTTGAGTAAGGGTGAAGAGCTGAGGATCCCGTCCTTGGGGGACGGGTGGGGAACATGGCTTGGGGTGGAGCCCACAGCCAAAGGGGACCCAAGAGAGGCCGCATGTGGAGCTTGTATCCATGGATCCCTGACTCGTGCTTGTGCAATGGGTTGGCCTAAGTGCAAGGGTCTGCGTGTCTCATTGGTGGCTATGAAGGCCGAGTGTTGGAGCGAGCGCAGACAGAAACCCTGAGGATTGGGCCATTACCCCTAAAGAGTACAGAATCTCCAATCCAAGAGTAAGTGCATCCTGGGGGTGGATGCGGTGTGAGGCTTGTGGCCGAGACCATAGCCAGAGAAGGCCAGGAAGCCTGAATCCTCCTGGTGTGTGACAGCAGATGCCTGAGTGGTTCCCCCTTTGCATGAACAGTGCCTTTGGCAGCAGAAGTGGTGGTTCATCTGCTGGTGCCAATAATTGTCTTTTGCTACTAGGTTGGTGCCCTGCCTGGAATTTATGTTATATTTTATTGTTTCATGGTTATGTATTCTATTTTCTTTTGTGGGCTATGGCTCAGTGTTTATGTTTGTTAAGGGAAAATTGTATATAGGTGTATATAGATTGTATGGCAGAAAACCCTGAGGGGATGGATTGTAGGATAAATGGTTTTTCGGGCTTTCCTGCCCTCCGACCATTAGGATTGCCCTGACTGATGGGGCACCTGCAGTTGTTACATTGTTGCAAACTGCCTTATTTACTTCTGTGGGCCATGGGAGGAGTGTTGAGATATTCACAGAGAGAAGCAGGAGAAAGGCAGGAGAAGGAAGGGGAGAAAGAAGGCCGGGGAAGCACAGAGTGAAGACTTGCTGGGGGCTTGGAAGCCTTCTGGCCTCCTGGCCCCCGGGCACCCTTGCCTGCTGTGTACCTGTTTGTCACACTACTTGTAAAGGTCAATACAAGCCTGAAAAAGGCACCAAGGGCTCCAGGACTCCTTTACCGGGTCTGCTCAGATCCTAAAACCCGCCCTGTGACCATCCTGCCACTACACCATGTTAATTAATAAGAGTGGTGGTGAGGACTGGGAGACATTATATCACCTTTAGGAATATTAATGATTGTTCCAGTGTGGTATGCAGTGAGGATTTTAAATGTGTGTTGAGTTGAATCTATTATGGAATTTCAGTACAGGTAGGAAATATCAGGAAGTTTTTTTATTGTTGTGCATAATAAAGGGGAGGAGGAAGATGGGTTCAGATTTACTCTCAGTTTCACATAAAACCACCACCAAAAATCATAGAACAATATGAGTCAATAATATTCATAAGTTGCTTTTTGAAATCTCTAATTGTGTTTTCAAAAATGAATTGCATCTGGATTCTGTGTCTGAGATGCCAGAGATGGGAACTAGTTGGGTCAAGAGTGGGAGTTCACTTTCCTTTACACTGCACATCAGTTCATATTCTGCCATCTGAAACTAATCTGTAATGTGTAATTTATTCCATAAAGCTGCTAGAATAAACAATGCATGCACAGTTCCTTAGATGTGTATTCAGCAGGAACTTGCTTGCCTGTGTGTGATTTTTCAGCTCTCAGAACTTTTAAAAGTACCGTCCAGTACTTGGGTTGTCACGTGAATTCTTGGAGGGCCTATTACTTATAAACTAGGGTGCTCGTGTGTGTGGTTTGTTATCTGTGAGTGATAAGATATGGGTCATGGTCCTATTCCCAAATTGTTTCTAGGTCCAGTTCAGTGAATAAATAACAGGGAGTAGATATGCCCACTCTGTGGCAAGATTTGGACTTTTGGGTCAAATGTATGAGAACTTACAGAATTTGTGATTTGTCATTTGAAACCTTGAAAATGAGAAGTACCTCCATATGGGAGCATTTTGATGGTGGTAGTTCGCTCTGGTTATCGTTTGATTTCACTTCTCAGATGTGTATGCTAAGGCATTTGAGAAAGTCCCCCAAGCCCTTCCATCTCCCATCCTTACTGTGAGGAGCTTTGCTGGGTCATGGCATGGCACAGAGGTAGAGGACATAGTCCATCTCAAGACTTAGCAACTTTTTTTCAGAGTCCTTACAGTGCAAACCTTAATCAAACTACACATTCCAAACTGCATTTTGTCTCTTTAAAGAGGCACTATTTAGGGCCAGTACTGTCCACTTTTACTGCTCTTTCTCTCAAAAATTCATATTTTTATCTTGCCATCATAATTAAATCAAAGTACTAGGTTTTATAGATTTTCCTTCAAATTCATATATCATCATTATCACTTTAAGACAGAGAGTAAAAAATCATTACAGAATATTTTAGGATGTTCTTGTTAGTTCTAGACATAAACTTTTGAGTTCCTTTATATAGTGGAAGGAATCTTTCTTTTTTTTTTAAATAATAAATTTTATTTTTATATTCCCCATACAATTGCAACCCCCCATTCTGACCCCAATCCCTCCCCTCCCGCCCCCCACCCCCAAAAAGTGTCTCTGGTTCATAGTTTTTGGTTGATTTTGATTTTCACTTTCTTGTAGTTATTCATTTTCCTGGTCCCTTATTTAAGTTTTCTAGATTCCTGCAATGAGTGAGACCATCCGGTATTTTTCTTTTTCTTTCTGGCTTATTTCGCTGAGCATGATCCCTTCCAGCGCCATCCATGTTGCTGCAAATTGCATGTGTTTATCTTTTTTGAATGCTGAGTAATATTCCATGGTATATATGTACCACATCTTCTTGATCCAGTCATCTATTTTTGGGCATTTGGGCTGTTTCCAAAGCTTAGCTATTGTAAATAGTGCTGCTATAAACATAGGGGTGCAGGTGCTCTTTGGAATTGATGTTTCTGTGTCCTTTGGGGAAATACCTAGGAGTGGAATTGCTGGATCATATGGAAGCTCTATGTTTAGTAGGTCCAGAAATCTCCACACAGCTCTCCATAGTGGTTGGACCAGTTTGCACTCCCACCAAGAGTGCAGAGGAGTTCCTTTTTCTCCACACCCTCGCCAACACTTGTTGTTGCTAGTTTTTTTCATATGTGCCATTCTCACTGGTGTAAGATGGTATCTCATGGTAGTTTTGATTTGCATTTCCCTGATTACAAGTGATGTTGAACATTTTTTCATATGCCTGTGGGCCATTTGCATTTCCTCTTCAGAGAAGTTTCTTTTTAGCTCTTCTGCCCATTTTTTGACGGGATTGTTTTCTTTGTTGTTGTTGAGTCTCATCAGCTCTTTGCAGATTTTTGTGATCAGTCCTTTATCATTAGTGTTGTGTGCAAAAATGTTCTCCCAGTTGGTGGGGTTTCTCTTTGTTTTTGTTATTGTCTCTTTTGCTGTACAGAAGCTCTTTAATTTGATGTAGTCCCAGCTGTTTATCTTTGCCTTCACTATCACTGCTTTGGGTGATGTGTCTGTAAAGATGTCTTTGATGTGCAAATCACGTAGTGTTTCGCCTATATTTCCTCTTTATATTTTATGGTTTCAGGTCTTATGTCTAGTTCTTTAATCCATTTTGAGTTGATTTTTGTGTATGGTGTGAGGTAGTGGTCAAGCTTCATTCTTTTGCATGTAGCGACCCAGTTTTCCCAGCACCATTTATTGAACAAACTTTCCTTGCTCCAATGCATAGTCTTTGCTCCTTTGTCAAAGATTAGTTGACCATAAATGTGTGGGTTTATTTCTGGATTTTCTATTCGATTCCATTGGTCTGTGTGTCTGTTCTTGTTCCAATACCATGCAGTTTTGATGATTATGGCTTTGTAGTAGAGTTTGAAGTCTGGGAGTGTGATGCCTCCACTCCCTTCTTTTTTTTTTCAGGAGAGCTTTGGCTATTTGGGGTTTTTGGTGATTCCATATGACTTTCATCAATAATTGTTCTATTTCTTTGAGGAATGACATTGAAATTTTTATTGGAATGGCATTGAATCTGTATATTGCTTTTGGTAGGATGGCCATTGTAATAATGTTTATTCTTCCAATCCATGAGCAGGGGATGTATTTCCATTTCTTTGTGTCTTCTTCTATTTCTTTCAACAGTGTTTTATAGTTTTCTTTGTATAGGTCCTTTACCTCTTTTGTTAGATTTATTCCCAAATATTTGATTTTTTTTGTTTCGATAATAAAAGGGATGGTTTCTTGAATTCTTCTTCTTCAGATTTATTGTTTGTGTATAGGAAGGCTACTGACTTTTGCATGTTGATTTTGTATCTTAGTGGAAGGAGTCTTTCTCCAGGAATTTTTTGGCCCATTATTGAACTTTAACCCTTGGTTACCTGTGCTTTATGCCCTTGGAGTTCTTATGTTGTTCAATGGTATTTTGGGAAGTCTTACATTATTCAAAAGTATTTTGGGGGCACCTTCTAAACTGGGTATTGCTTTAGGTACTGAAGAAACATGACAAAGTTGCAGGCTTTATGGAGTGGGGAGAAAGTTGAATAAACAAGGAAATAAATAATTTCAGAGCATACAAAATGCTATGAAAAAAATAAAACATGCAATATAAATTGTGACTGTAGAGAGAATACATGACTTTAGGCAACAGGTGGTTACAGAAGACCTATATATAGGAAGTCACATTTGAACTGAAGCCAGAAAAAATTTCAGCCAGGTAAAGACTGAGGAAAGGACATTTAAGAACAGACTGTTCGTCCAACAGAAACTATGCACTTCTTGTTTGAGTTGAGGGCTAGAGGTAGGAATTGTCTCACTTTTTACATAGTAACTACTTCAGAAATTGCTTTTTGGGTTTGAAAGTCCTACTGTCCAAGAGAAAACAACTTCTACCAGGGATTTATGTTATATTTCTGTGAAATTAGATTGCTGCAGTTCTTGCTTTTGTAGCTGGTCACCAAATTGTCAGCTATCCAGTTGACAATCATGACATCAGTCCTGGGTTTCACCTAATCCATATTCCTTACTCTCTGCCAGAACCTTGGCTGGTCAGTAATTTTTACCTATTGGTGTGAATCAAATATGTATATGTCATCGCATATATATTATGTATATATATCATATACACATATATACATATATTTCATATATATGATATATCATATATATCATATATTACAGGCTTTAGTGATCTTGTCTTTAGTGGATCATCACAATTTCCACTGACCAATGTTTCTGAATTTAGGAGTACTAGTCTGTGCGCCAGTGAATCCCCTGGGTTCTAGATATAGTCTTCCTTGCCCCTACTGTGTAGCAGCAACCCAATTTCCCCTTGATAATTGAGGTCAGTCATCGTGTCTAGTACAGGAAAGCGCCTTTGGCTTAGTATACTGAGTCCCAAGGAGTCTCAGTGCTTAATTTAATGGAACTATGTTTAGATGTTGTTTCCCCTCCCACCCCCTTTTTGTTTTTTTGCTACCACATTTGAAGAGCAATGATGGTGACTAACTTTTGAAATTGGGGTGTGACTGAATTGACATCATACCCACTGTCAATACAATGATTATAGGAATTTCTGTTTTGGATATGTTGGGTATGGACATCCAGATAAAGAACAGAGAGGATGTTGAGGAACAAAAACAATGAATTGCACTGGACATTTTTCATTTGCTCCTCCATTTCTAGTTTCCATGCTGTTCTATATACCAGTAGACTCACTTCTAAGGTTGCATTACCTGGGCTCTTTTGACTTTTGGCTTCCAGATGAGTTTGACTAATGTGATACATTGGATGAAATTCCAGGAGGAGAAGAGAAAAGATGTCAGAGTATTTTTTCAGCACTTCCCACCCTATGAGGTTATGATTTGACAATGATTCTCTCACCTCCTCTCAGTGACCCCTTTTTAGGGCTCCAGTTGTGATGACCATTTTTATTTTTACTCTCTCGAGTCTATGAGTGGCATTGGTTTTCTGTTACTCCTATAGTTAAAGGTCTGTCACTCCATCAGTCTCTTGTTTTTGATCCCTTAGCCCTGGTATACACCTAATTGAAGTCTCTTTAATCATACTTTAGAGTGTCTATCAGGTCCTTGCTGGAACATTGATTAATAGAGGGAGGAAACTGTATTGTATAAAATAGGAAGGGTAGATAGTCATTAAAACATGAAATGTCATATAGGCAGCAATAACCAACTTTTATGCATTGCAAATTTAATAGAAAGTTGCAGATTTCCAGTAGGGGGATGTCATGGCTCCTCCATCCCTTGTTTAAAGATTACTCTATTTGGGGAGAGAATGTGTTGAAAAAAATAATACAATAACAATGTAATAAACCTACGCAGCATGACATGTACAACCAAAAATGCACTAATCCCTTCCCCAGAAGTAGATCCTTGAGTGATACTGTTTCCTCAATTTGATTTCCCCTTACTCAAACACTGTCATGTAAAATTAATGTGATATAGTTAATACATCTTATGTTACATATTTGATATATATACTTTTGACTTTGTCATATATCACAATTTCCACACATGATTCTAAATATATATGTATATGTATGTATATATATTTATATTCATAATAATTACAGTGCCCATTTCTGTCACTTGTCATGTGGTCATAACTGGCAATTGTAATTACCTTCTTCCACTACCTGTTCTGTGTTTTCTTTAACTTCAATAAGAACCTCAGCTGCTCATGGTTCTTTTATTTAAGTTGTATGTTTTATTGTGGTAACATTGGTACACAGCACCACTTACACTTCAGGGGTAGAGGTTTATACTCCTTCAGATATACGTTACCACACCAAACAACAAAGCACCCACAGTCCTCTTCTCATATTTCCTTAGGTCCCCTCCATACTTTGCTCCCACATCCTATACACCCTTCTGGAAGCCTCAGTTCTGCAATCAAATTTTAGAGTTTGTTTTGGTTTGGTTTTGTCTGTTTCTTTGTTTCGTTTCCCTAAGTTCCAGATATTAGTGAAATTATCTGATATTTCTCTTTCCCCTTCTGCCTTATTTCACTTAACATAATCCCTCTAGTTTAATCCATGTTGTCATAAATGGCAAAATTTCATCTTTTTCCCTCTTGAGTAGTATTCCATTGTGTATACCATATCTTCTCAATCTACTGATTTGTCATTGGGCTTTTAGGTTATTTCCATAACTTTGCTATTATAAATAGAGCTGCAGTGAACATAGGCGTACATATATCTCTTCAAATTAGTGTCTCTGCATTCTGCAGATAGATACCTAGGAGTGGGATTGCAGAATCATATGGTAGATATATTTTTTTATTTAATTTCATATATTTTTTACATCATTTTTCATTTTTACACAATGTATGCATTTTCATCTTGGTTATAGTCCCCATACAATTGCTCCCCCCTTATTTTGATCCTAATCCCTCCTTCTGCCGCACCTCCCCCCTCCCCGTAGTGTGTCTCTGGTTTATAGTTGCTTGTTGATTTTGATTTTTACTTTACTATAATTAGTCTTTTTCCTGGCTCCTTATTTAGATTTTCTAAATTCCTGCTATGAGTGAGACCATCCAGTATTTTTCTTTTTTTTTCCTGGCTTATTTCACTGAGCATGATCCCTTCCAGCTCCATCCATGTTGCTGCAAATTACATGATTTTCTCTTTTTTGATTGCTTTAATGTTCGAGCCCCTTCTAACTCCTGACTTTGCAACAATTAATGCCGAATCTCTAGTGTGTCCATATCAATAAATTTATTCTTTCATCCATTATCCCTCACTTTTACTATAAATTTCCACACACATTCCCGGGACGTCTAGCTGTATAAGCTAGAAAATGCAAGTTTTTTTTTTTTTTTTTCCGTTTGTGTTCCTTCTCATGGATCATACTTCATTCTTTTCCTCTAAGGGTATGGTGGTATTTGTGTCTATAACTAGACACAAAGACAAAGCAGGTGGTGGGAGCAGGTCCTGAGGAGACTCAGCATTTTCTTGAATAGAAACTGCTTCAGTGGAGGTCATTACCATTTCCTTAGGCAATGCAGGTTAATTCCTGAGAAGGGGCATGGACCTGGAGAGTGGTGATGGGCATGGAGGTGGGGGCAGAGAGCCCATGCCCACTGGCAAAGAAGACTCCTCAGAATTTAGGGACTTAATGACTGTTTCCAGCTTCATTAGGGTTTTCCCATATGTTCCATTTTCAATTTTTAGGATTCTATTTCAATCAGTCCAATCTAGGAATAGGATATATTGGTCAGAAACTCAGGGAATAATGAAACTTAAAGGGATGAATTGTGATTCATTAACATATATATAATATTTAGAGATAAGGGCCTCAATTCCAAAGCCCCCCAACCCTTTCAGGAGAAACAGTAGAGGAAAAAAAGGCCTGAGGCCCTAATCAGGAAGGTTTGTAAACTTTCATATTCAGTTATACACTGCATATGTATATTGCTCTGGAAAGAATTAAAATGATACTTTCCAGGCCAAGCAAGTCATTTATTCAAACAATTACTAAGAGCCTGCCATGTGCCAGGAGATCTTCTAGGTGCTAGTGATATCCCAGTAACTACTACACAGTTTCAGTCTCAAGGTACTGCAGTCTGGTAGGAAGACAAACAGAAAAGCAAACAAAACCAAGTATAAAACCCAATGTCAAGGGTCTCCCCTGGTGGTGCAGCGGTTGAGCGCTGGGCTGCAAGGCGCCCGCAGCCTCTGCAGTGCCGGTTCATTCCAGGCCACCCGCGAGGGTCCCACAAAAACAAAAACAAAAAACAGAAGTGTCAAATGCTGATAGGTACTATGGAGAAAAATAAAGTTGGGTGGGAGAGAAAGTAATGGGCTGGAATGGCTTATTTTAAGTAAGGTAGGTATTTGGGAAGGTGTAAGGCTTTACTAAGGAGGATAGGCCTGAATGAGCTAACCGTGAAACTGGAGAACTAGTTATGTACTTGAGTGAAGGGGAAGCCAGGTGCTAGGTTCTGTAGGATTGGGGTAGGGAGCACAGCAGAGGAGGAGAAAGTGGAGAAATGAGGAAGAGGCAAAGAGGAGGGAAAAGGGAAGCCAGGCCAGGCAGACCCCTGGTGCTGGGAAGCGGCCTTCTGACTCGCCATGCCATGTTAAAATAGGGATCTTTGCCTTTGCGTCCTGCACCACTGAGACTGCTTGGAACTGGGAAAGGGCTGCACCCACAGCCAGAGATGAGCTAAAAAGCCTCCACACGCCAGGCCCTGTGCCCAGAGGGGCATCCTGCCACCACTGGGGCAGACCGTGGGTGCAGGGAAGTGCCTTCTGACTCGCCATTTTAGAATAGGGATCTTTGCCTCCAAACCCACTGAGACTGTGTGGAATTGGGAAAGGGCTGCCTCCACAGCCAGAGGCAAGATGAAAGCCCTCACAAGCCAGGCCCAGCCTGGCAGGGAGTTGGAGCCCAGAGGGGGATCCAGCAGGCAATCCAGCCACCCCATCTCAAGGGCAGTCTGTGAGACCTCAAGACATGCCTTTGGAATTAAACAAATATAGAAGGAGGAGATATTCTATGACAGCGATCATTAACATATTCATAGTACCACTGCCCTACTGGACTTCTGGCATAACAGTATTTGACTCGATTGGACCATGAGTTTCCAACATCCCAGAAAGAGAACACCAAAAATATGCCGGCCAGTACCAGCGACACAGTGTCCTAACACATAGGACAAATTAGAAAACATCAGCAGGGACAAGAAAAACTACAAGCAACCAAGCAAGTCCTCAGGGAAAAGATACACCATAAAAAGAAAATCACCTACCAGAATGTAACAACAGTGACTTGGAAGAACTACTTTTTTTTTTAGGGTGTCGTAAGGTGTTTTTGTTCTATTTTTTAATTTAAATTTTATTTTTATTTTCTCCATACAATTTCAACCCCCTTATTTTGACCCCAATCCCTCCTTTCCCTGCCCCCCACCCCCCATAAAGTGTCTTTGGTTCATAGTTGTTTGTTGATTTTGATATTTTCTTTCTTATACTTTTTCCTGGTCCCTTATTTAAATTTTCTAGATTCCTCCTATGAGTGACACCATTCGGTATTTTTCTTTCTCTTTCTGGCTTATTTCGCTGAGCATGATCCCTTTCAGCTCCATCCATGTTGCTGCAAATTGCATGTGTTTATCTTTTTTGAATGCTGAGTAATAGTCCATGGTGTATATGTACCACATTTTCTTGATCCAGTCATCTATTTTTGGGCATTTGGGCTGTTTCCAAAGCTTAGCTATTATAAATAGTGCTGCTATAAACATAGGGGTGCAGGTGCCCTTTGGAATTGATGTTTCTGTGTCCTTTGGGTAAATAGCTAGGAGTGAAATTGCTGGATCATATGGAAGCTCTATGTTTAATAGGACTTCTGAGCCTACCAGAAAGAGAATTTAAAATTGCCATATTGCCGGTCCTGCCTGCAGGCCGACGGGGTTCAGGAACACGGCGGAGGGGCTGGGGATGAAAAGATGCTTCTACTCACATGGATGGCTGCAGGAACTCTCTTTATTTTAGGGGAGGGGCTATCTCTCGGAAAGCCTGCGCATGCACTTTACGTGGATTTGCAACATCCGGTTACTGTTGCATCAGCCTCCGCTTTGGGCGGAAGTGACTCATCTTTGGGCGGAAGCGACCACCACCCCAGGTCCCCCTGCTGGTGTAAGCCTGGTACTGACATCTCCCCCGTTTTTACTTTATTGATGGGGGGGGACACACACTGGGCCTGTCTTAGGTTGTGGCAGTCGTACTCACGTGCTTACCCGTCATAGCCACCCACTACCAGGATCCTAGGTAAGGTAGTGGAGCTGTCTTAGGTTGCTGCGGGTACACCACCATCTTACCCGTCATTGGCCTACAGGTGGTCAAGGGCAATGTTTATCCACACCCTGGGATTTTCAGTGGGCTGTAATGGAGAATAGCGCACGTTTTGGAGAGCTACTTGCAGATTTTTCGTCTATTCCACTGGCACCACGTCTATTCCACTGGCACCACGTCTATTCCACTGGCACCACAGGATGTAGAAAATGATTTCCAGGCAGAAGAGGATTGTACCTAGGAGTGATATTGCTTCCCCCAAGGATTTTGTACTGAAGCACGGATGTTGTTAATGGTTAGAATTTGATTAGCCAATTGTGCAGTAAAATTGAGAAAGTTTGGTTCCACGGGCCGTGCAGGTAGGCATTAAGGGTATGAACTTGAAAGGAATAGTTGAAAAGGATGGCAGTTGTAACACACATGAAGGCATAGGTAGGAATACAAGGAACATGAGCAGTTAAAGTCAGTAAGTCAATTTCTTCCTGTATTAAGGAAACTTGTGGATTCAACGGGAGTAGTCCGACTGCGAGATCGTTGTTGATGGAATTTTGTGTGAGAAAGGTGCTGGAGACTCTGGAGTAGTCCAACTGCGAGATGGTTGTTGATATCTGCATTGAGTACGAAGTTGGATAGATCTAGGCCGCCAACCACCGCGGCCGCAGCTGCCAGCGTCGAGAAGACGGAGATCAAGGCGCCAACAACCAATGCCGGACCTGCTAATCGATTTCGGATGATTACCTGAGAAGTAGACTCAGACACATTGACAGGCATAATAACGACCTTAGGGAAACGCATGACAACAAAGGAATTGCTGAGGGTTCTGGACCAACAAGAGGAAAGGTGACAGCTACAATTGAGGGAAGATTGATTGTTGAACGATAGATTGAAAGACACTATAGAAGGGAGTCCAGTGGTGGAATTGGTAGACAAGAATGTCAGGAGAATACCCCCCTTTCTGGAAACTTGCAGAAGGAAAGGGGGATTATTAGCTATTGTCCAATGAATCATGTTGCAAAGGAGGGGGGGTGCTTGCAGTTGGAGGTGGAAGAGTAGTAGCAGGTGGAGGATCATTTTCAGAAGGTTTGGAAAGCGCCTCTTCATTGGGCGGATCGGAGGGCGGACTATGAAGTAAGCGAGTCAGCCGGAAGAGAGATTCATTTACTAGACCCAGATGCCGTTGCTCGGTTTAAGCAAAGGCATCCAGATGGTATCATTTCTAAACCTAAGAATCTCTGAAGCACTTCCTCAGAGCTAAGCAATTTAAGGCCATGGCTTTACAGGCTGCACCTGAAGAGTAGTATTGTACAGTAGTCTTTTTTCCTTATTTAAATAAAAGTTTGTATTGTGGTTGGGATTTTGAGGTCAAATTTTGGCTTTGCTATTTAACAGTGGTGTTTTTGTGTAGCTTATCTCAGTCCGACTCATACATAAAATGGGATTATTGCCTACCTCATGGGTTGTTGTGAGGGTTTAAACTAAACAAATGCATGTAACACATTAAAACATCGATTATACACTACAGGATCAAAGTGACTAGCAATCAGTACTATGTGAACATGGTGGTTAATACGGAAGTTTTCTGGAATAGCATTTCTTAAGGTGAAAGGTTTGGTTGAATTTCACTTAACGTATCACTGGGGACTATTACCCTCTGAATATTTTTTTATTATGTTAAAATTTTGTGGCTCTGTTAGTCTATTTTTTAACTTACATTTAGAAAAGAAAAAAAATGAGCACACTGGGATGAAATAAGTAGCAGAGGTATGCAGAGAACTAATCTATATGACGGCTAGGTGAAAACACCTTTTGCCTATTTTTTAAGATACTTTATTAAATATAAGTGAACAGACTTTTTTAGATTATGGTAAAGCTTATTACATTAATTTAAGTATGTAGATAGCCTTTTACAGCTATGGTAATACAGATAGAGGGATATCAACTACAGAAATAATATGTAAAGAGAAACTCCTAGGTGTTTTCCTCGCGGGATGTTTGAGAAGGGCTTGAGGAGGTGAATTTTGAAAGAGCAGAAGTGAGGGACTGCACAAGCCCCCGGAAGTAGAGCCAGAAAGGGAGGGATACAGGTGAAATCATATCATCCTAGAGTTTTCTTAGTTGAGCATTTTGGGGGAATTTTGTGTGTGTGTTTGTTTTTTTTTTTGTTTTTTTTTTTAAATTGCTGATTCAATCTCCTTACTAAAAATCTATCTGTTCAGATTTTCTATTTTTTTTTTTTTTTGAATCAGCCTTGGAAGAGTACATATTTCTAGGAATTAATCTATTTCTTCCAGATAGCCAAATTTGTTAATGTATATTTGCTCATAATAGAATATTATGATCCTTTACATTTCTGTAGTATCAGGTATAATGTCTACTTTTTCATGACCAATTTTATTTGAGTATCTCTATTTTTCTTGGTTAATCTAGCTAAAGTTTTCATATTTTGTTGTTTTTTTTTTGTTTTGTTTTGTTTTGTTTTTTTTTTTAAACTTAGTTTTGCTGTATTTTTATGGTCTTTTTAGTCTCTATTTCATTTGCTTTCATTCTCATTGCCATATATTATTTCCTTCTACTAAGTTTTAGCTTAATTTGTTCTCATCATCTGTGTATAATTTCTTCAAAGTCATGTGAAATTTAAAGGCAATTTCTTTCTCATAAGGAAGATATTTAGATATTAAATGCTGATTTATTTAGATATTAAATGTATTAAGTTTGTACAGTAGAGTAAATGTCCATGGTATTTTGAAGGAAAGAATGGAAGGAGAGGAAATGAGGAAGGCGAGCTACAAAGTCAGCAAATGGCTCTGAGGGGCCCTGGAGGATTTTTGTAAGGGATTGGTGAGGCTATCCCCTGTATCCCAGTGCCTTCCAAGCTGATTTTGCAGCCAAGGCTACTTGTGCAAAAACAACAGGGTTATATAAACATTGTTGCTGATTGGTACTAAAATTGGGACCCTCCCCGGTTAACATTTCTTTAGTTTGTTGGGGAAAACCTCTTTGAATATTGGTTTGAGCATACTGGTCACAGAGTTCTGTAAACTGACCCTTCCACAAAAGATAATACCCCGGGCTCAAAATCGCGCGGAAAGTGTCCTTCCAGTCATTAGGTGTCATAATAAAGGTTTCAAAGGTGTCTAACATTTGGTGAACAAAATGGCTCTGAAGTCCATAGTCTCTGATAGATTCTTTCAAGAGCTTGAGGTCTTGGAAAGGCAGTGCCGAATGTTGCCGGACCTGCTGTCCCTGATCATTTTGAACAACTGAGACCGGGCAGGCCAGAAGGGATTCCCGAGAATTTTCAGAGTTGGAGGGTACAAATCTTGAAAGAACAGAAGTTAGGGACTGTATAAGCCCAGGAAGGTCTGGGTCAGAGCCATGGGAGTTGGGTGGAGGGGCAGAGGGGAGAGTGGTGGGGGAGGGATGCCGCCGATTTTTGGTTGATGGGGGTGGTCTATCATAGGGAGGTGGATAGTCTGTATTGTCCTCCACATTCCCCTCGTCTGAAGAGGAATCTACCCCCGGATTTGAGGATTGAGAAGGGAGGGTTTCTGTGGCTGAGCTTGCTGCAGCCGAGTATGTGGCAGGCTTTTTGCTTTCGGACTGAGCTGCAGAGTGCAATACCTCAGCCACTAGTTCATAAGCAGCTGCTCCCCCATCACTAAGGGCATCATGGACTAGCTGCCACACAGAAAAAATACAGGGGGGGATAGTTTGGGGTCCATAAAGGTCCCTGTAAAGAAGGAAGTCTGCTTTGACCTTTTCCCAGTTTCTTACTGAGACGGTGTCCTGCTGAAAGAACCATTTGCTGGTATTTGCGAGGACTGAGACTAGATCATTAAGGGTTTGAACCTTAATGGGAGTTCCATAATGTTTAAGCAGAAGTTGTAGGGCTCTAACAAGTTGGCCCTTGGACATGGTATTGCCCATGATGCCGATCACTTACCTAATCCTTACCTTACTGATTGATCGGTCCCTCAGAGGATCCCTCGTACTCGTGTCCCACGTTCGGGCGCCACTTGCCGGTCCTGCCTGCAGGCCGACGGGGTTCAGGAACACGGCGGAGGGGCTGGGGATGAAAAGATGCTTCTACTCACATGGATGGCTGCAGGAACTCTCTTTATTTTAGGGGAGGGGCTATATCTCGGAAAGCCTGCGCATGCACTTTACGTGGATTTGCAACATCCGGTTACTGTTGCATCAGCCTCCGCTTTGGGCGGAAGTGACTCATCTTTGGGCGGAAGCGACCACCACCCCAGGTCCCCCTGCTGGTGTAAGCCTGGTACTGACACCATATTTAAAACTGACAGAAGTCATAAAGGAAAACAATAGTAAGGGAAAAATAATCAATGATCAGAAGAATGAAATTGAGTCCCTAAAGAGGGAAGTGAAAGAAATGCAGAAGATCAAGGATTAATGGAGGAGCTAAAGAACTATGGGTAAAGCAATGAAAACAGCATAGATAAAATGGAAGAACAAATAAGTACTCTCAAAGACACAGAAATAAAAAGAACCAAAACAGAAAAGGAAAGAGAAGTACGAAGGAAAAAGAATGAAGAAAGACTTCGGGAACTATCTGACTCCATGAGGAAAGGAAATATAAGAGTTATTGGAATCACAGGGGAGAGGACAGAGACATAGGAACAGAGAAAATGTTCAAGGAAATAATTGAAGAGAACTTCCCAAACATGAAGAAACTGAAAGCAGACATACAAGAAGCAAGAAGAACACCAAACTTTCAGGGTGAAAGGAAAAATACAGCAAGATATATAATAGTAAAGCTCCCAAGAATCCAAGACAAGGAAAAAATAATGAAACTGACAAGAGGGAAGAAACAGAGAACATACAAAAGAAAACCAGGTTGACATCAGACTTCTCTGAGGAAACACTATGGGCAAGGAGAGAATGGAGGGACATAGTCAACAGACTCCAAGACAACAAATGCCAACCGAAAATACCCAATCCCGCAAAGCTTTCCATCCTCTATAAAGAAAGAGTAAGGACCTTTTCCAAACAGACAGAAGCACCAGAATTTCATCATGACTAGACCCCCACTCCAAAAAAATACTACAAGGAGTCCTAAAGCCAGAACCAACAAAGGGACAAATAAAAATGAAACAAGACAAAAAAATTTAAAAATTAAATAAATAAAACCAGAGAAAAGACAAACAATGGCAAATACAGATGCTAACATATCAATATTAACTCTAAACAGACTAAACTCTTCAATAAAAAGACACAGAGTCGCAGGCTGGATTAAGAAACAAAACCCAACCTTTTGCTGTCTCCAGGAAACTTGTTTAACTACAGATTGAAAGTAAAAGGATGGAAAACAGTCCTACAAGCAAATGGACCAAAAGTGAAGGGAGGAACATCTATACTTATATCAGATTAAATAGATTTCAAACTCAAAAAGGTAACAGGAGACCCAGACGGTCACTACATTATGATCAAGGGGACAATACTTCAAGAAGAAATCACACTCATTAACATATATTCACCAAACGAAGGAGCACCAAAATATATCAGACAACTATATCGTCTCTGAAAAAAGGCATCAAAGAAAACACATGTAGTAGGAGACTTCAGCACACCACTATCAACAATGGATAGCTCAACGAGACAAAATATAAGTAAGGACATTAAAGCTCTAAATAAGGATCTAGACCTCATGGACTTAACAGACATCTATAGAACACTAAACCCAAAAAAATCTGAGTACACATTTTTGTCAAGCGCACACGGATCATTCTCCAGGATTGATCACATACTGGGACACAGGACTAACATCAACAGATACACCAAGACTGAAATCATACCAACCATCTTCTCACCTTGAAGGCATCAAACTAGAAATAAATCATAAAAAGAAGGCAAGGAATGCTCTCACCTCATGGAGATTGAAACCCACTCTACTGGAAGACCACTGGATTGATGAGGAGCTCAAAGAAGAAATTAAAAAATACTTTGAATTGAATGACAAGGAGGACAGCAATTTCCTAAGTCTATGGGAATGCAGCAAAAGCAGTAATAAGGGGAAAGTATATAGCAATGCAGCTCACATCAAGAAACAAGAAAGAACTCAAAGAAACAACCTAATTTCGCATCTCAAAGAACTAGAAAAAGAACAACAAAAAACTCTAACACCCAAACCATTAGAAGGAAATAATAAAAATCAAAGCAGAAATAAATGAAATAGAAACTAAAAAAAAAAAAAAATCCGAAAGATCAACAAAACCAAAAGTTGGTTCTTTGAAAAAATAAATAGACAGACCCCTAGCCAGGCTCACAAAGGAAAAATGGAAGAAAGCACAAATAAATAGGATCACAAATGAAAGAGAAGAAATCACAACAGACACAGCAGAAATCAAAAGAATAATCAGAAATTACTATGAACAATTATATGCAAACACATTCAACAATCTAGAAGAGATGGACAAATTCCTACAACTTTACAATCACCCAAAGCTAGATAAAGAAGAAATAAAACACCTAAACAGACCAATTGCAAGCAGTAAAATTGATGTGGTAATCAAAACCCTCCTCAAAAAACAAAAGCCCAGAACCAGATGGATTTACAAATGAATTCTACCAAACATTCAGAAACAAACCAGTACCTATCCTTCATAAGCTCTTTCAAAAAATTGAGAAGGCAGGGATAATACCAAACACGTTCCATGAAGCCAACATTATGCTAATAACAAAACCGAACAAGGACAAGTAAGGCACACGTGTATTGTAGGCATAAAAGTGCAACTAGATTAGCTTCTCTGGTTTCCGTGATAAATTTTCCAGATTGGTAGACTAATGATAGGTGTTTTAGTATCTTGGGACCACCTCTCAAAAATATTTTTTTCAAAGTTTAATTAAATGTGTCTATTTTATTGTATAACTATAAACACATTACAAAGAGTCCCACTTGAGGCGTTCTCGGATGCTTGTTTAGATGCTGAAGGCAATGCATTAGGAACTGATGGTGGCTGACTCTTATCCAATCAGTTCCTGATGCAGTATCTGCGACATCAAAAACCCAGTAATAATTATATGCAACATAATTTATTTCTGAATGTTACTTTTTCCCTTCTCCCCCTACATATGAAATTTGCAATTAAGTAATTCTTTTTAAATATGTGACATGATAAATCAATCTGAAGTCATAGTAATGAATAATTTCCCCACTTTACCAAGAAAGATACTATAAGTAAAATGTAAGACTAAATTATCTCATGGCAAGCTAGTGTGGATATGTAATTTTAAGAGAGGATATTTTAAAAGCAGTTTTCCTTAAGCCACTCATTTCTATTTTTTAATAATAATTTTAAACCTACTAAAATCCTAAGGTGAATATGAAAATGACGCAATCCAATGATCATTTAATTTCACAACCAATGATTAGGATAAACTACATTAATGTTCAAGATAAGTTTACCTTGAACACAAAATAAATTGGTTAGAACTGAACATAGTAGGCACATGACAGCAAGAAGCATACAATGGCCAAACATGTAATGCCTCATACCTTACTGATTTCTTACCTTATCGATCATTTTTCAGGTCAGCTTTTGATGATTTAATTAGAAAATCCTAATTAATCTTCTAGAATTCCCACAAATGTAGAAAAACAAAAGCTTCTAGTATTACATAGCAAAACTATCCTCTGTCCAATAGACTTCTGGCTCACATGGGCTATTTTGTACATAAAGTGTAGGAAAGAATTGCAATTGGGATTTGGAAGTAGACTACACATGGAGCCAAAAGGTGGGAGGGAATCACAAAATGGAGATCAAGAGTCCACTGGCTTTTGTCTCACCGTCGTTTATCTGGATCCCAAATAGGCCTGAGAATTAATATTTCACCATATTATCATTTTACAGTGGTGAATTTTTGGGGTTTTTTTTGCAGATGGTAAAAGTATTCCAGGGTTATAAATTCCAGCTCCTTGTTTCTCTTTCTAGAGTTTTTATTTTTGAGCAAATAGGGTATCTCAGTTGTTTAATAGAGACAGCCTCAAGGTTTGCAGGCCTTTCTTAGAGTATTTAGTATAGTCAAAGGACTTATAAGCAGAATTATATTAGAGGCCATAAACACCTCCCAGTTGGAAAAGGAACCTCAGGAGAAGGACTACAAAAATCAGTACCATCGTGTACCCCTATAGTTCTCATGGTCTGTTAAGTGTAGTGTCTGGTTCTTGCCAATAGAGCTAACAGTTCTAGCAGTGACTGGGAAATTAGTTGATATGGTATCATTTTTGTGAGTTAGGAGGAATATAAGAAAAATGGACCGATTGAAGCACCTATAGAAGTCCAAGTCCTAGTAACTACTGGAATTGAGGAATGTTTCTTGTTAGACCTATTACAATGAACTTTTTAGGAGATTTGTAACATTCTATTCATTGCTTTCAGCCCCAGAAAAATCATAGGATAGACATTCTACAGTTTTATTAATTACTTAAGTTTGGAAATATAGCTGGTATGCTTGTAGACCACACAAAATGGTTGTAGAGGAAAACAACTCAGAGATAGGACACCATACATAACAGAAGAATCCTAAAATCCAGGTATTGTTTTTGAGCAATATTTGGAGCATTATATACCTAAGGGAATGTCCCAGTATTTGAGGTATCTCTGATTAAATTAAAAAGCATAGAGTCACCTTTTCCAGAGTATCCCAAAGGTTCTATATTTTTGTTGCAGAGAGATCTTTCTGGTATGTGTATTCCAGGTGATAAGACTGTCAGCCAGCCAGCAGACAGCCTTATCTGATTGTAAAGTTGATCAAACCCTGCTCCCAAGATTTTCACCTTACTGTTCCTATAACTCCTATTCATTCTTCAAACCTTTGGTTTAGATGAGGTCTCCCCATCATTTGCTCAGAGCAGTTAACCATCTGTAATTACAATGGAGATAGTTGACATGATTGGCTTAACAACAACTCCTCCACTGCATGGAGGGCAGGGATGACTTGTTCACTGCTGTATTCCCATGAATAGAGTGTGGTACCTCTTTGGTATTAAATGCTTGTTGAATGGAAAAATGGAAAGCAGTTTTATTTTATAGGAAGCAGAACTTGAAGCTAAGATTTCTTCTTAGTCAAGCTTGTTGGTTGAGCTTGGTACCTTATTCATTCTTTATCTCTGCTAACCATCACATTCATTACAAGTAGAGTGTGGGGCATGAGTGCAGCAGGTTTTGAGAATATAAATTAAATAATGCCATAACCTCCAAAGGAGAGTGTTGTTATTTATAAGTTTGGGCTTCAAGGAAGAATAGGTTTGATAGACCCAAATTGGGTACCTGCCAGGGTTACTGATCTTGGCAGGCCCTAGCTGAGAGGGAACTGAGTCTGTTACTCGGAAAGGTTTCTTTAATCCTTTTCTGTGTTAATGGAAGACAACTCTGGCTACATAACATGGGTCGCTTTAGAGTTCAGGGAGATATTGTAGAGAGTACTGAAAACATAAGCCAATTTTGGTTTATAGCTGTTAGATTTTGAATTTTTTTTGAGGGGGGTGGTTGCCAAAAGAAGACAAAGATGCCACTTTATGGGCATTCAACAACTGTACATTCTGCGGTAGTACAGTATGGGGAGGGTAACTGAAAGTTCTACGCTGGATGTCTGCAGAAGTAGACACTGCAAGCCTGGAACAACTTTACAACTTTTATGGGGCTGCTGCTGCGATGTCTCTGACTGCCTTGACTCTGTTACGGACTTCATAGGCCTTCTCTATGATAGATGAAATTTTTGCTGGTGTCATTTAAGCCTACCCACATTCCTTACTACATTAATTCAACTGCAGAAGAAAAGAAAGTCTTTTGAAGGCAGGAGAGTGGCTAGCTAGATGGCCTTTCTCATTAGTGGAGTAATACCTGCTCTCAAGCTGGGACTCCTCATGGCACAGACTTCCCTCTCCAACCAGGTGGTTAGTTCAGCCTCATAAGTTAGTTGAGCTACTTGTGCTAGCTGTCACACAGGTTTGTATTTATGACGAATATGGCAAACAGGGCTTGATTTTTAGGGCAGGACTGAAATGTTGATTTTTTAGCATTGAGAAGGCTTAGTCAAGAGTAAGTAAGCTCAGTAGGAGGCCTTTGCTCAGTTAGAAAACTGACAGGTAGTATGAAAAATCAGGAAATCAGTGGAGAAATTATCTGACCTCTGGACTTCTGTCACATTGGTAGGGAACTGGGCTAGATGGTGGCGGGACACCAGGGAGCTGGAAGTCTGTGCCTGAGGAAGAGACCAGGGAGGCTCTGAAAGGGTTGGGCACCAGTTTGATGTGCTGTAAATGGCAAGACACCTGGCTGGAACATAATCAGAGGTAATCTTGGGATGCTCTTGTCAAAGACCTGACCTCTAGATCAGGTCTGACATGAGCAGAGCCCATGTGAGCTGGGATATGTGGTCAAACAGGCACTCACACTCTGCAGAATAGAGAATACAGTCATCTGTATTGAGCAGAGACAGAATGCAGCTTTGCAGTGATGCTTAGGACCACAGTTTCAGCACACATCTAAGGTGTGGGCCTGCAAACTGCCAATAAACTCTACATGTTTGCTCTGGGGAGAGGCTGGATGCTCCAGCTTCTCCTTTGATTTACATAATCTTCATGGTATAAGCAGAGAGGGAGTAACAAGTGCCATAATACAGGTACTGGTGATTGAGGTGAGAGCTTATTTCCCAGGAGTCCTCGTAAGGTCTCAGAGAGTGAGCAAGACAAGAGTTTCACTGCAAACAGGCTGGAAACCCTGTCATAGGCCATTTTCAGTTAGGACTGGTATAAACATATCCCAGCCAGCAACAATATTTTGAATGTCTTACTGACAGAGATGCCAAATCTCCCCTTTATATTTTTTGCTAACTATTGCAACTAATAGGATGCAATTCTAGAATTTTTAATTTAACACAAGAGTCTATGTGGCTGAAAAGACAGGTGATTTTTCTCCTCTTAAAATAGCAAGACAGCTAATTAGCTGCCAAAAGGAGTTGAGACTCCTGATTCCTGGGCTAGTTTCCTTTTTGTTTTTACATGCTAGTTTTGTTAGGAACCTGCCTATCCTGTGGTCTAATTTCTAAAGTTTAATCACAAGGAAGTTATTTAGAGCCCACAATAAGTACTTTTCTCTAGAGAGAGTTATAAATGATTAGGTTCTGAGACAGTCCTATCTGATCTATCTGTAAACAATTCATGCCACTTCTCTAATTAAAACTCTCCAATTGCTTCTCAAGTCATTCACATAAAAACCCCCAAATCCTTATCACGCCCATCCAGCTACGCCTAGTTCCTGCTGGTTCTCATTTCCCACCATTCCATCCACAGTCTTTTTTTTGGGCTCAAACACCGTGCTTCTCACCACCAACATCAGAATATACTGGCTAGTTCTTACATGGTGATGCTCAGGGTCCACTGCCAGACATTCTGGTTTAATTCTTCTGTGGTAGAGCCCTTGGCACTGGCACTTCTAAAGCTCACCAGGTGCTGTATGTGTAGACAGTACTTCAAACATTTATAGACAGCAACAATATACTTACTGCATGTACAAGCATGGCGACACAGTTCCTGACACAGTATATGCTCAATTTTTAAAAATTATTCCTTACCCAGTTTAATTACATTTCTTTTTCTTTTGAGAAAAGAATTTCTATCCTTTTTGAAAAACTGTCACCAATAATTAAAATTAGGAATTTTTTAATGCTTGAAGAAATGGTTATTTCAACTATCTAGAATATATAGATGGCATTTGGAGAGTTTCAGGAGCTTAGAAGGTCCCTAATGAGCTCTGAGGATTTATATGAAACCTCCTTACCTGAGGTGAGTTATTTTCTGGATTACAGTGCAGAATTTGTCCTGTGAGCCTGGGAGTAATTAGTCCTCACTCCAACATCCTACTACTCAACATCAATATCTGGCACACACAAAAAAAAAATCTAATAGGTCATACTACACTATGCCTCAGTGACAGAAATTAATTTAATCAGGCAGGCAACGAGGCTTATTCACTTCCAGAGGATAGTCAAGGAGCTAAATGCCATTCAAGACCTTTGAAATAACATCTTTTTGTTGTGAAAGTTAATTTCACATAGAATTAAAAATTTGCTCTAATTTCATTTTGTGTTGCTCAGTGAAGGAGGAAGAGCTGGCCTTGACTTTTTACCCTGAGGAATTAATTTGTTCTTATTATTTCTGCAGTGGTTTTCTGCCTTGTTTCCAGAGGTCACCAAAGATTGGAATTAGGTACAGCTCAAAAGTCTTGCGGCAACCTTAGCCCAAGCCACAGTTGATTCTAAATATCAATACTGATCAGGAGAGTTGAATGCAAAAGATTCACAGGAGGAATGAGGAAGGGTCATTCAACGTGGTAATCTGGGCAGGTGAAGTTTGAAGAGGGCCTGGAGATGATCCTCTTTTGGACTGCTTGGAATTTAACAAAGTAGCACCCACCAAAAAAAAAAAGAGTGGGAGGACTTTTCAGAAGGAAAATGTTTTGGTTATGCTTCTAACGCCCCATCTCCCTTGGCTGGACTTTTTAAAAAACAAGTGGAAGGAGCAATATAAATAGCACATGAATTCAATAAAGGCAAATTATTCCCCAAGGCTGGTTGCCTTTCCAGTACAACAGGATTTGAGAAAAAGACTAGGAAGATTAACAGAGGTTGAGCACAAAACAGTAATCATAGCTTTTTTGTTTTCTTGGTCATGTAATAGAATTTGGTACTCTAATTGGTTGCCATCCAAGTCTTTTGATCCATAAGGGCAAAGAAATTGCTCTGTTTAGCATAATCCCAGAGACCACTGTGGGGAATTGTATGAACAGCTCACAGTTGCCAGCTGAGATTAAGCCAACTCATAGCTCAGACCTGCAAGAAGAATCCAGGTCAGACCTGCAAGAAGAATCATGTGAACAGAGGCACACAGTTGCCCTGGATAGAAGCATGGCTTTATTAAATGAGTACATCAGCTGAAGGCCTGCCATTGAAGTATCATCTTTCCCTGCTTTTTTCTTGATGAAACATTATTAAGCTACTTCTGCTGAATTGAAATCTTACTTCCTAAATTTCTTGCACTTGCAGCATTGCATGTAATATCACAAAAGTGTAATCTTTGCATTTACAAAAGATTTGTTCTATTTAATTACATGATAACAAACATAACCAAGTGTGTATATAGGTGTATATTAACCATATATACATTTTCATCTTTTTTTTTTAAAGATTTATTTTTTACACAAGAGCTAGGGTACAGGTCAGAGTAAGGTGAGAGGATTCACGAGAGGCAGAGCGGGAAGCAGAACAGGCAAACAGACTGAAAGCACTGCTGAGGGGAGCAGCGGACGAGGCAGGAGAGGTCTGCGGCGCCATGTGGGACTCTCCCTGGCCAGCCGGGAATTGAACCCGTGCTGCAGAGGCTGCGGACAGCTTCACAGCACTGCGCTCAACCCGCTGCGCCACTAGGGAGGCCCTATTAACCATATATTAACCAAAAACCACAAGTAAACAGATTTTACAAAGAATTTAGGAATACCAAAGTCCAATACTCCAAAATAATTTCTTGGGCAAGAAAAGCAATCACAAAAATGAAAAAAGTAATGAGCATATACTCACCCAAGAGGCAGGTATGACAGTGAAGGGCCATATCTCTACCCGTTTTAGATGGTAGTTTCCATGTTCTTCCCTTTTGTCCATGTACCCTGGACTTGGGCCATGGTCCTCAGCCCATTTAGCCCATTCAGTCCTAATCAGTGATAAGAATAGTGATCAAGAAAGGAGGGAGGAGAAGGAGATGGCCTGGAGAGGTTTTCCATCATTTGCTGTGAGGATTCTCAGCTTCAGTGAGCCTTTTTTTTTTTTTAAAGGTTTATTTATTTATACAAGCACTGGGTACAGTCAGAAGCACGGGAGGGTGAGAGAATTCACCAGAGCCAGAGCGGGGAACAGAACAGGCAGACTGATGAAGAAATACACTGTTGAGGGGAACAGTGGGCGTGGCAGAGAGGTCTGTCACACCTTGTGGGACCCTCGCCTGGCAGCCAGGGATCAAACCAGCGCTGCAGATGCTGCGGGCAGCTTTGCAACCCAGCGCTCAACCGCTGCGCCACCAGGGGAGACCCAGCTTCAGTGAGCTTTTAAGAAGCACCCTGAGAACTTGTAGCAAACAGATCCACAGCACCCACCTTGAGATTTTGATTCATTAGGTATGGTTTTGGGGCTGAGATATGCACTTTGACAGGGATTCCCTATTCTTTTTCCTCCAGCTTCAGTTCATACTAGACTGTTTGTTCCCCTGCATTGTACACTCCAGTTATAACAAATTACATGAAGCTTTAAGAATCCAGTGAGCTGTATTATGCCTATGCCCATTTTAGGGTAAATGGTTTTCAGGCTTTTCTACCTTCCCACCATTAAGATAGCCCTGCCTGATGGGGCACCTGCATCTGTTACCTTGTTGTAAGCTGTATTGTTTCCTCCTCCGGGCCATGGGAGGAGTATTGAGATAGTCACCAAGAGAAGCAGAAGCAGAAGAGAGGGAGGAGAGAGAGAACAGGAGAAAGAACGCCAGAGTAGGTCAGACTTAAGACTTGCGGGGGGCTTGGAGTCCTACTGGCCTCCATATATCCACTGCAGGATATTTCTACAGGCATTATTGGGAGCATTTGTGATCATAGTTTCATTAGAAACTTTTGATAGAGCTGTATTTGAACAGAACAAAGAAATTCCTGTTGTACATTGGATTTGTTAAGATAGTGGTGATTTAACCATTTCCCGAAAGATTACTTAATCAAAATTAGAAATATATGGATGATTTGGAAGACTTAGAAGAACTATTATTCCCGGCTGAAGGTTGGCTGTGGATGGAGAGTAGGTTGTTGGGAACCGTTTGAGTTATGGAATGAGGTAAACTGTGTGTGATTATTGGTTCTACCACTTAACTAGCTGTGGGCTCTGTTTCTGCATTGTTAATACTTGTGCATGAGAGTGTTAAAAACTAAATGTGAAGATATCTTTGAAAATGTCTCCCATGTGCAGGATTAGACATGCAGCAACTCAATAAACCACCAGCCACTATGGAGTGCTGTGTGGAGATTTCTTGACCTACTAAAGATAGAGCTTCCATATGATCCAGCAATTCCACTCCTAGGAATTTACCCAAAGGACACAGAAACATTAATTCCAAAGGGCACCTGCATCCCTATGTTTATAGCAGCACTATTTACAGTAGCTAAGCTATGGAAAGAACCCAAATGCCCAAAAATAGACGACCGGATCAAGAAGATGTGGCACATATACGCAATAGACTATTACTCAGCTATCAAAAAGATAAACACATGCAGTTTGCAGCAACATGGATGGAGCTAGAAGGGATCATGCTCAGCTAAATAAGTCAGAAAGAAAAAGAAAAATACCAGATGGTCTCACTTATAGCAGGAATTTAGAAAACCTGAATAAGGGACCAGGAAAAAGACTAATTAATACAAAGTGAAAATCAAAATCAACAAGCAACTATAAACCAGGACACACTGGGTTGGGGAGGGAAGGAGAGGAAGGACTAGGGTAAAAATAAGGAGGGTGCAATTGTATGGGTGTCCAGGGCCGTGGCAGGCTATTGCATAGCTTGAAATGCATATAGTTAACAGGCAGCCAGTAAAAGATGCACACGAGACACGAGGGCCAATCAGAGAAAGCCACACAGTCCAAGCATGCGGAACAGGCAAAGCGCAGGCGCAGCATAAGGTACTTAAGGGTAGGTGGAGAGGAAATAAAGTTCCTTTTTTGCAGCTTCTCATCAAGTGTGTCAGCCTCTCATCTCATCCCCAGCCCCTCTTCTGTGCCTCTCGAATCCCGTGGATTGGGACAGGTGGCACCCAACGTGGGGCACAGACACGAGGGAATCCTGAGGGAGCAGTCTCCAGGTAGGCCGGCTGTGTTTTGAAGGTAAGTAAGGGGAGACTGTGAATCATGGGCACTAGTGTGTCCAAGGGGCAACTGGTGCGTGCTTTACAGGTCTTGCTCGAAAATTATGGCACCCCAGTTAAAGTGCGAGCTGTATGGCTCTTAGTTGAAACATTGAGTCAAACCAGCCTCTGGTTCCTGAAACAGGATTGTGTGATGTTGGATGGTTGGGTGAAGGTGGGGGGCGACCTACAGTTACATAGAGATTTGTACGGAAAGGATGCGGTCCCCCCGAAGGTTGAAAGTCTATGGCGACTAATTAGAGATGCCTTGCAGACAGGCGGCAGGGAGGCTTGCGCCAAGGCTACTGCTGCCCTTTGTTCTGCCCAGGAGTCAGAGAATGACACCTGTGGAGCACAGCCAAGACAGGCTCCTGAGGTGACAGGGCTGACAGAAAAAGGGCCCCGGAGGCCCCGAAAGGCGATCTCATCTGATGACTCCTCCTCTGAATCCAGTTCGGAGAAGAAATCAGACGCGGAAGAGACGCGGCCACCGCCCAAATTAGAGCCTGGGCAGCCGCCGCCATCTTATGTTCCCCCTCCACATCAGCTGCCATTTGCCACACCTAGCGCACCCTATGAGGAGTGGCCCTTTGGAGAGATGGAGCATGAGGGGCGGGATGCCGTCGGCATCCCGGAGCTTTTGAAAGCCATTAAAGACTTATTCACACCCCCTTCTCATTATTACCCCGTACATGAGGTAGATGTCCAAGGCATTCGCACACGAGTGCCTCAGCCCACCGATTTTAAGGACACAAAAACCTTAAAGGAAAGTGTCTCTCAATATGGCTTGCAGAGTCCTTTCACCCAGTCCCTGCTAGACTCTTTCACTGATAAGAACCCGACACCTGATGATTGGAAAAACTTATGCCAAGCAGTCATGCCCCCTGGAGACTATCTTATTTGGAAGGGACTTTTTTTTTTTGAGAACTGCGAGTGCACCGCTCGTCAGAATGCAGCGGTGGGTTTTCCCGTCCGCAACAAAGACATGCTAGCCGGGGAGGGGCAACATACAGGGAATGACCACCAGAAAGATTATGACCCCGCTGTTTTCACTCAGGTCGCGGTAGCGGCAAAGGTGGCTTGGGGAGCCATAGGGGATTGGGGAGGAGCAGATGTAAACTTGACGCATATAGTCCAGGGAGCCTCCGAGCTCCCACAGCCAGGCAACCCGTTCAATATCGGGGCTGCCCTATAACAGAGCCATTTGCAGACTTCGTGGCTCGGCTAATGATGGCAGCAGGCCGTATTTTAGGTAACACAGAGGCATCCATTCCCTTAGTTAAACAGCTAGCATTTGAAAATGCAAATAAATGGTGCCAAGATGCAATTAGACCCTGGAAAAGTAGAGCCAACATTGAGGATTATATATGATTGTGCAAGGACATCAGCGGAGCGTCAATCACGGGCAGTGTGATTGTGCCAGCCCTGAGGCTCCGCCTTCCCCCAGACCAAAAATAACAAAAATCGTGCCTGCTTCGCCTGTGGGAAGGCAGGTCATTTTAAGGCACAATGCCCTGCCCTGGGGCAGGCTACGATCCCTCCACCCAGTGTCCAGGGATCACGGAAGCTACCGCCCGGTCCTTGCCCAAAATGCAGGAAGGGTTCCCATTAGGCAAATGAATGTCGCTCTAAGTTTGACAGTGAAGGCCGCCCCCTTCAACAGGGAAACAACCACGGGGGGCCGAAGCCCCAGACTCCCCAGCTGTACGGGGCAATACAGACCATGGCAGACATACAGAGCTCCCAGCCAGATTATTCTCTGACCTGCCTGGCGCCACAAAAGGCAGCGGAGGGTATGACCTCTCTGTAACCATGTACTCAGTACTGACACCTACCATGGGAGTACAGCTACTCCCAACAGGCGTGTATGGTCCCTTACCAGAGAACACCCTTGGTTTGATAATTGGTCACTCCTCTAGTGCCTTGAAAGGCCTCTCAATTATTCCAGGCCTAATTGATCAGGATTACACAGGTGAAATCAGAGTCATGGCCCAAGCCCTCCGTGGCGTGGTTGCCATCCAAGAGGGGGACCGTATCGCACAAATCATCCCCCTACCATTGTTGTCTTCATCAGGGAAGTGCCTCCGACAGGTTAGGGGCTCCTCTGGCTTTGGGTCTTCGGGAGACAGTGTCATTAATCTGGCGTTGTCCCTAGAGGATCGACCATCCATGGCACTAAAAATTCAGGGACAAGACTTCATCGGCCTCATGGATAACGGGTGCAGATACCTCGATCATAGCATCTAAGCATTGGCCATCACCATGGCCTCTTCAGGAGGTCCACACCACCCTTCAGGGCCTGGGGTCCACAAAAAATCCTCAACGCAGCTCGGCAGTTCTGTCCTGGACACATGAAGAGGGCCACCCTGGACAGTTTCAACCTTATGTTCTCCCAAATATCCCCATGAACTTGTGGGGAAGGGATGTCCTCAGTGCTATGGGGGTGCTATTGGTGGCGGGGCCTTAGGTTACCCAGATGATGATTAATAGTGGATACGCCCCAGGGAAAGGTTTGGGGAAGTCAGAATAGGGCCCTACCTCTTTCGACCTCTGTTAGGGCGAACGGGGACCGTCGAGGCTCAGACACCTTTTTCTTAGTGGCCACTGAAACGCCGCCTATACGGACCCCTTTATCCATTAGAGGGAAAATGGACCGACCAGTCTGGGTCCCTCAGTGGTCACTTACAGATGAGAAATTGGAGGCGGCTCATTCACTGGTACATGAACAATTAGCAGCAGGGCATTTAATCCCCTCTACTTCCCCTTGGAACACCCCTATTTTTGTCATCAAAAAAAAAAAAAATCAGGGAAATGGCGCCTATTACAAGATCTTAGAGCAGTGAACAAGGCCATGGAATTGATGGGCCCAGTCCAACCGGGGGTCCCGGACTCCTCTGGTAGCCCCAGGAAATATCACTTAGCTGTCTTGGATCTCAAAGACTTCTTTTTCACTATCCCTTTGCATCCATCAGACTCAGACAAATTTGCTTTCACGCTCCCAGGTAGGAATTTGGAGGCTCCCAGCCAACGATATCAATGGGTATGCCTCCCTCAAGGCATGGCAAACAGCCCTACTATCTGCCAGTTATATGTCAGTGATGCCTTACTTCCCATCAGGCAGTCTTTCCCGGAAGTGCGTATAGACCATTACACGGATGACATACTTCTCGCTGCACCCTCCAGTCACATGTTACATGAGGTCCTCGTCCTCAAAACCTACCTTGTTGCAGCAGGCCTGGAGATATCCCCGGAAAAACTGCAGATGTTCCCACCTTTCCAATATCTGGGACATCTTTTTGAGGGCGCTATGTACAGACCACAAAAACTCCGGCTGGTGTGTGATGGCCTGCGCACTCTTCATGATTTTCAAGCATTATGTGGTGGTCTCGCTTGGCTCTGACCTTCTTTAGGTGTCACCACGGGGGAGCTGCACCTCTATTTGACATACTCAAGGGGAATTCAAATCCGACCTCCCCGCGGGATCTTACGCCCGCAGCCCGTGCCGCTCTGCAAACCATAGACAAGGCTTTGCAAGCGGTCACCCTCGAGCGTATTGAGCCTACAAAGCCTTATGACCTACTTGTTTTTGCCAGTCACCTTATTCCCACAGGCCTGTTCTGGCAAGATGGGCCTTTGCGTTGGTTTCATCTTCCTGTTTTGCCCAAACGTGTTTTGACACCGTATTTTACGCGATTCATCAGCTCATTATGGTAGCTTTAGATCTCAGCGCCTCAATCTATGGCACCCTGCCAGACAAGATTGTTATCCCTTACACCAAATGGCAATTAGAATGGCTCATCCGCCATGACACTGATTGGACTATCCTTCACTGCACATTCTCAGGATCCTTTGACAGTCATTACCCTCGTCATCCCCTTATTCCATTCTTTCAAGCTCATCCCGTCTGCTTCCCGAAGGTTATTTCCACCACTCCTATTGCGGAGGCATGCACAGTCTTTACGGATGGTTCGTCCACAGGGATGGCAGCTGTGTTCTCAAGGACTTATCGCACCCAAATCCTGACACCACATAAATTTGCGCAGCTGGTAGAGGCCGTGGCCATTATCCACGTACTGCGGCATTTTTCAGACATGCCTATGAACCTTTATGCTGACAGTCAATATTTGTCCGTGTCAGTCCCGCTGTTAGAGACTGTGGTATGCATTTCCTCACAGAGCTCCATTCAATCTCTACTCCACGAAATTCAGCTTCTCATACGGGAGAGAGCTCACCCCCTTTTCATTGGGCACATTCGTAGCCATTTGACCATCCCTGGTCCGCTCACTGAAGGTAACCGTATTGCGGACTCTCTCACTCATTTCCACTGCCCTGCATTACAGAGCGCACTTGAAGAGCACAACCACATGCATACCAATGCCCGCTCACTGGCCGTTCGTTATGGTCTTACCAGGGCACAGGCGCGGGATATCGTCCATGCCTGTGAGCAGTGTGCTCCTTATACTCCTGCCCCCCAGAGTCAAAGAGGGTCAAACCCTTGTGGGCTCTTGCCAAATGATCTGTGGCAGATGGATGTAACGCACTTTTCTGCTTTCGGCCGTTTGGCTTTCATCCATGTATCTGTTGACACCTTCTCCGGGTTCATTTTTGCCACACTCCATGCTGGCGAGGCGACCAAGGATGTTATATCTCACTTGCTCGCTGCCTTTGCAGCCCTCGGCCGCCCTGGGGCTCTGAAGACCGACAATGGCCCTGGTTATACCAGCAAGGCTTTTGCTACCTTTTGCAGTCAGCATGCTATACAACATCGCACTGGCATTCCTTACAATCCCCAGGGTCAGGCTATCGTGGAGCACATGCACGCCACCCTAAAGTCCATGCTTGAAAAACAAAAGGGGGAGTACCAATCCCCCAAGGACAGATTAACCTTCTTGTTATTTACCTTAAATTTTTTAATGCTGGACTCTTCTTCCTGCTCGGTGGCAGATCGTCATTGGACACCGGATGGCTGGCCTCCCTTACGTACCGCCAGGTAGAAAGACTCGTCCTCAGGGGATTGGCAACCGCCCGCGCCAGTGTTAACCCAAACACCAGGCAGTGTTTGTCTTTTCCCTAGGTCGGCTGACCATCCCATCTGGGTACCGTCGTGTTTGGTCTGGTTTCTCTCCACCCCCCTTTCCCCCCCCCCCAGCCCACCGGTGAATCATGAAGATGCAGCCTGTGCACCTGCAGATCCTGATGTTGCTCTTGATGACCCTGACCATGATGGTGTCGGGGGAGATCCGCTGGGTGGTGACACACCATCTGCCGTTCCTGCTTCTTGTCCATCGATATAGTGGCGTGTTTCCCCAGATTTATGCCACAAACCTGTCCACCGGCCTTCCCTCTGTTTCTTTTGACTCCTTGGCTGCAAATGTCACCGGGGTTTGGAACTTTACGAATGCCCTCTGCTTCCAGATGATGCTGCCTCAGGCGAACTGGACTGCAGACATGCTGATACTAATTCATCACCCTCTGTGAAAGGAGCTGAATTGTTCCAATGTTCCGTGTCAGCTTCAATCATGCTGGAATGTGTCGTGAGGACAACTGGTGGTGATCATGAGGATCCCTGGCACATTGCTACTTCCAGTCAGCGTCAGCAACCCAGCCACAGTGGTCATCATCCGTAACAAAAGGGATGTTGGCATTACAGCAGCAGCGGTCGCTGTTGCTGCCGTCGCTGCGGTGGCGGCAGCGGGAGCGGCTTTGGCCATCTCAAATTCTGTGGCCACTGCAAATGCCATCAATACCTTGTCATCAGAGGTCGCTGCTGCATTAACTACCCAAAACGCACTCAATAATCATATTCATGTAGGGATGCTAAACCTGAATCAGCAGATAGCCTTGCTTCAAGAAGAAATTGACATGTTTATGTTGACCTCTCATATTGCATGCATGCCTACCTACCAATACTCTTGTGTTACGCTGGTTGTTTTGCATCATCATTCAGCAGTTGTACAAAGCCTTAATGCTGCCCTGCGTGGCCCCTGGAGCCAGCAATTTCTTAACGATACCTTGCAATTGGCAAAACGATCCACTCCACCAGGGCTGAAGTAATGCAGCCTGGAACCTTCACGTCTTGGCTCTCGAAAGCCCTGTCTTTTGCCAAGGTTTGGAGTGGTCTCGGCCTTTTGGCATCCGTGCTGTTTGGCAGCCTGGTCATAGCGCAATGCCTTCTTGTCAGCTATGTGCGTCGCCACCGCATCCTGTGCCTTGCCTTAGGGCAGACGCAACGGGCCTCTGGACAGCAGGAGCCTATATGGATAAACATAGCTCTTCGCGCCCTGTGAGCCAATGACGGGTAAGAAGGCGTTGCGGGCATACCAGCCTAAGACAGCACCGCTGTGCAGACACAGCGGTTGTGATGACGGGTAAGGATGATACTGTGAAGGCCCAACCTAAGACAGGCCAGGTTCGCACATAAATAAAGAAGGGGGAGATGTCCGGGGCCGTGGCAGGCTATTGCATAGCTTGAAATGCATATAGTTAACAGGCAGCCAGTAGAAGATGCACACAAGACACTAGGGCCAATCAGAGAAAGCCACACAGTCCAAGCATGCGGAACAGGAAAAGCGCAGGCGCAGCATAAGGTACTTAAGGGTAGGTGGAGAGGAAATAAAGTTCCTTTTTTGCAGCTTCTCATCAAGTGTGTCAGCCTCTCATCTCATCCCCAGCCCCTCTTCCGTGCCTCTCGAATCCCGCGGGTCGGGACATATGGGGAATATAACCAAAATGAAAATGCATACATTGTGCAAAAATGAAAAATGATGTAAGAATTACATAAATAAAATATTAAAAGAAAAGATATCCAAATTACACTAATTTTTTTTATGTTTGTGTTTTCTGTGTTACTTTTCTCCTTTCTAGAAGTTTTTTAGATATACTTTAGATATACTTAGATATACTTACTTGAGTTACTGATTTATTATTGATGGACCAGAGTCTACTAGTAGATTGTCCCTATGTCTTCACTGAGGGGCTTCTAAGTTTACATGATGTTTATGGTTTCTCAGAACCCCATAGTATCTAGAGTTGATATAAATTACATTTACAATTCACTTTTCTCTTTTTAATGGACATTAGCATTTTATCATTTGAGTCTTGTTTAGAAATCTATTCCTTCCTTAGGCCTTAGGTCTAGGTGCTTACACAGCTCAGGTCTTTGAATACAAGCTTTGAATATTTAATGGTGATGGTGTAATACTAATTTTGTCACATTTGGGTACCTTTCATATCCCACCTTTTGGAAATTAACTCAAAAAAGGCAGAAAATCTGTAAAAACCAATGAAAAAGATGCTAGTGAGGAGAGGACCTATAGGAACCCATGCATGGGGTTCACTTTCCTGGGGTGAACATGGGGTCCATGGGGAACACTTTCCTGTTCCCCAGTATCCTAGCTGTTGTGGTGACTCCCTGAAGGTTCCCCAAACAAAGATTTTTTCTTTGATTTCCAGTGGGAGTCAGTGTCCAAGCAATACTTTTTTTTCAGATCGCTTCCTTTACTTGTTCTTTCTGGGATTGGGACTCTAAACCCTAAGGTTTTAAAGACAGTAATATTTATTACTTTTGTAATCTTGTAGGTATTTGTTATTTTTGTATCTTTGTAAGTATTTAGAAAATGTTTGGCTTCAAGTTAGTTTTAATAAAATAGATGACTGGAATTACAAATGAGCATTTGGGCTGGAATTTTGTTAAATACCAGTTTGAAGTTGAATTTTGGTAAAGCTGCCCTGAATATATCTATCTTTGTCAGTGCATTTGTTTGTTTATTAAGTGCATACTTTCTAGATTTTTGTGGGAAGAGGTCGGACAAAGGATCATGAGGATTAGAAGTGATTAAGAATAGAGAAAAGGATTCATAGAGAATAGCATTTAGTGAGAAGGATTTAAGAGAATGAGTTTGTCACACTGTGCATACGTGTGTGCAGTCCAAGGCCACAGCCAGAACTGCCACTGAGCTGTGAGTGTCCTGTTGGCATGTTTTCCATATTCTGAATGGTGGAGACACTGTGGAAAGTAGTCACTATTAATGACAAAACTGAAGTGTAATTGATATAAAGGATAGTTCCCATTAAAAAGGGGCGGGGGCTTGGTCCTTCTCCAGTTCAGGTTTCTACAAAATCATTAAAAAAAGCCAGTTCTATACTTCAAGAGACACAGTGCATCCCTCACAACTGGAATCAAGCAGATAAATAAATAACCTCTTCAAGGAAAGTCATTAGCAAGTTGGATAATGATATTAACAAAAGTAACTGCAGAGAAGTACTAATTAGAACAGTTGGGGTTGCCTATGTCTATCTGTGAAACTGGAGACCCTGCTCAGGCCTCTGGTGCTTGGCCCCAGAGCACCACTTAAGGGCAGTACAAGCAGCAGCAGGTGGTGAGCATTTTACTGCCACCACTTGTGGCCCCATTAGGGCTCAGGCTGCTGGCAGAGAGCAGCAGTGATGGCACAGCAATGCTTCTCCTAGCATGTGAGCCAAGGGCATATAGTCTTTGGGGTCCCACAGTGCTAGCATAACACCGTGGCTCTCTCCAGCTGCAGGCAGTGGAAAGGTCCATGGATTTGATTCCTGGATTGTGGAATGGGCCGATCAGTTGCAAGGCATGAGCTGACTGGTAAATGTTCTAATCAGCCATAGGATTAAATCTGTCCAATCAGACTGGTAGGTGGGGGACCTGGAAGGATGTGGTAGAGCAGGAAGAAGTCAGCTTAGGCCTTGCTTGGACAGCTGCACTCCTGCACTTTCAGAGGCTTGCCTTGGATGGGACTCACTTGGACTTGCTCTGTCTTTCTCATAGGTGCTGGACTCTCTTGCTTGGACTGGACACTTGCTTTCTCAGACTGAATGCTCTCAGATATCCAGCAGCTGACCTCCGAAGAAAGAAAGCTTAAAAGATTTGCTGAGAAGCCAAAGAGCTTCGCAGAGGCTGGGCTGGCTGCACCTGCCTCTGGCCTGCCTCTGACATTGCCAGAAAGGAGCATAAGGCCTCGGGCCTGGTGCCTCAAAGAGCTGTTTGTGGTTGGTGTGAGCCAACAACTTACAAAGAGCTGTAATGCTAGTGACTGGCACTACTGGTCAGTGCTGCCCAACACTGTTGATGGGTGGCTGGCACTCTGACCAGGTCACCTCTTGAGAGCTGTTGATCATTCGGCAGCATCTCCAAGTGTTTCAGCCTCTGTTGCTGCCTGGTCCAAAGCCTGGTGCCATCCATCCTGACCTTCAAACTGCGGCTGCTGTGGTGTCATCTAAGTGGCCCTGCCTGGCCTGTGAGTACCTCCAGCTGCGGTGAGTTGGACTCTGGCCCACTGCCTGCAGGATATCTAGAGCTCCTCGCCCTCATTACATGGCAGTGCCATCTTGGACGATTGGCCTTTTTTATTTTTAGGCCTTTTGGACACTGGACATTATCTAGGATGAGATAATCAGTCACTTGTGGCCTTGAGAACTCCTTGTTTCCCCTGTTAAATAAACCCCGTTGTTGCTGTCTCTTGTGCCTGAGTGGTCTGCAATTCTGCTGGAAGGTGAAGAGCCCACAGTGATCTACCCCCTACTGGGCACTGTCCGTTGGACAACTATAGTTGTTTCACCTGGATTTTGACCCTCAGACTTGGTTTATATCAGCTTCCCTTTCTTAAAAAAGAATATTTTAATGGTCCTCTTTCTGGAAAGCAGAGACATAGCAATAGTTAGCTTCAGTGGTAGGAGGTACTGATCGTGACTCAATGGGATTGTACTTGTAGTGGCTGAATCAGTTTAAACCCCACTTTCTGTAGTGTACAACTGCAGGAAATTTTTAGGAGACTATTTGGTATCTAATATCTCTGAAGATTCTTGCAACAGAGAATAACCTTCAGTTTGTAAGTTTGTCATTGTTTTCTAAGAGGATGCTAAGTTTGGGATGATGGAGGAGATGCTAAAGGCAACAAACACAAAAGAGCAAATGAGTAAGGACTGGAAGCCTTAAGGGCAAAGCTTTAAGTCTCAATGGCAAAATGGACAAAGTTGCGAGGACTGACTTACCTGCTGCCAGCAGCTTGGAGGCAGGATCCATTTTGAGACTTATTCTGTAATTTCACAATTTCCAGTGGCTTCTTATTGGGGGGATTGAGTGCCATGTAAGACTTGCAGGATTCACATCCTGCAAGAAGGTGGTTATTTCTGAAGAAATTGCATCTCCATATGTTACTGGCAAAAGGTTTAAAATTGTCGCCAGGTCAGAATCTCTCACCAGTTTCTGGGTCTGGCCAACAGCCACCACAAATAAGAACAAAGTGGGCTTTGGTGCAACAAAAAACAAAGGAAATATTCTGACAGGGTAGGGGGGGAGGGAGAACAAACAGAGGTGGGGAGAAAAGGTCCAGTTACTGACTGAGAGAGCAAGGTGAATGTAGGGTAAGTGAAAACTATCAGGATTTTCCGCCTCCTTCCCTAAGCATTGATAGACCCCTGCGGGTCCTACACATGTGCCTGATGGCGGACACCTGGAGTAGAGTGTGAGCCTGCATAGTTGGGTGCACCTGGGCTGAGACTGGGCTTATAATGGCGCCATCACAGGGACGCCAGCAGAATGAGAAGCAGCAGCAGAGAAGAGCCCCTGAGGGAATGCCAGAGAGCCCAGAAAAAGTGAAGACTCACTGGGGGCTGGGAGGCCTGCCACCCTCCTGGCTCCCTGCCTGCCATGTACCTGGTAGCCACACTACAAATTGTGTAAAGGCTCAATGAAAGCCACTGAGGGCTCCAGGACTTTCCTTTACCCGTCTGCCCAGATCATAGAGATCCTGCTTTGTGCCTTCCTGCCTCTACAGTGGAGTTGTAGCCACAAGAGCTGGGAGGTTACAGCAAGGTCTGCCATGTCTGAAGCAGGGACCTGCAACACCCTGGGGCAGTCTTACCAATACCTGCCACTGTGAGGGTGGCATGGTGTAGCAGAGGTCTGTACCTTTCATACCATGCTGTGAACTGCGTATTGCCACATGGGGGAGAGGTAGTAGAAAGCAGTGCTAATTCCACCCAGTTTGGCTACCTTGAGCACCCCAGGGTACAGGGCTACTCCAACACACAGTTTAACTGATTAGAGGCCCAGTAACATGGCTTAAACCCTAAAAATAGCTCAGTTGTTTTCATTTTAAAGTGAAATCCCAATTTCTATTATATAAGACTTCTAGGGGTTTAAATAAAACTACGTAAAGTGCCTAACAAAGTCCGATACAGAACACTCAATAAAGGTAGTTGGTATTTCATCACCTCAACATTACAATAATTTACATAAGAATTTGTTTACCTTATTGCCATGAAAAACACCTTGGCCACCGGGTGAGGGTCCCACATGGCGTCCAGACCTCTCCTGCCACCTGCTGCTCCCCTCAGCAGTGTACTTCGGTCCTTCTGCCTGCTCTGCTCTCTGCTCTGACTCTAGTGAATTCTCTCACCCTCCCGCGCTTCTGACTATACCCAATGCTTGTATAAATAAATAAGTCTTAAAAAGAAAAACCTTAAAAAAAAGAAAAACAACTAATTGACCTAATATTATCGACTAATAACAATAACAAAAACTGATTTAATGAGCAATTACCATATGCCTAGACTTTCTGTAGATTATTTCATTTGATTTTGACAACATACCTGTGTAAGGGCAGGAATGGGCACAGAGCAAGATCTCTGACCCGAGCAGACGGGGTAAGGAGGAGAGCGTCCTGGAGCCCTTGGTGGCTTTTCAGGCTTTTATTGGGATTTACCAGGTACACAGCAGGCAGGGGTGCTGGCAGGGGTACACAGCAAGTCTTCAGTCTTTTTGGGCTCTCCGGCCTTCTCTCTGCTTCTTCTCTTTCTGCTCTTCTCGTTGTTCTCTGCTCTCTCTCTTGTGGTTCTGCTTCTCCGCTTCTCTTGGCGTCCACATGACACTGCCCTTATAAGCACATATGAGCTCCGGTGAATCCCATCTACTCATGCCCACACCCTACTCCAGGTGCCCGCCATCAGGCATGCACTCGGGACCACAGTGCATCTATCCTAATGGCGGGAGGGCAGAAAAGCCTGATACTTTTTACCCTACAGCCTGTCAGGAAGGTTTTTCGAGAAATCAAGCTGAAAATGGGAGTATGTCCAGAAGTACTTTTCCATGGATCTGCAAAGCACTGAGGGTCCTATTTCTGGAAATACTAGTTCCAGAGGGGTAGTGGGAAGAGAGAGGTGGGCAGAGGCAGTCATTTTCTTATTAAACAAGGAGTCTTCTTAAAGAGGAGCCTGAGAAATCACCTAGTCACCACTTGTGAAAGGACACCTGGAGCTTTGTGGCCACATGTAGGGTAAGTGATTTTCAGGCTTTTCTGCCCTCTCGCCATTGATGATGGATCCCTTCGGTCCTGAATGCACGCCTGATGGCAGGCACCTGGAGTGGAGTGTGGGCATACATAGGTGGGTACGCCTGGGCTGAGAGACTGGGCTCATAAGAGCAACAGGAAGAGAACTAGAATGAAAAAGAAGCAGGAGAAAGAATGAGACCACGGGAGAATGCCGCAGAGTCCAGGAAGAGTGAAGACTTGCCGGGGGCCGGGAGGCCTGCCAGCCTCCCCTGCCACCAACAGCACCCCTGCCTACTGTGTACCTGGTTGCAGGATAAGGAAAATCGTCAGGCTTTTCTGCCCTCCCGGCATCAGGATAGATGATGGATCCTTGCGGTCCTGAATGCATGCCTGATGGCGGGCACCTGGAGTAGGGTGTGGGCATAGGTAGATGGGATTCACCTGGGCTGAGACTGGGCTTTTAAGGGTGGCGTCACGGGGACGCCGGTAGAAGCAGAGATGCAGAGAAGAGAAGCAGTAGCAGTAGAAACAGAAGCCGAGAGAAGGCCGGAGAGCCCAGAGTGAAGACCTGCTGGGGGCTGGGAGGCCTGCCAGCCTCCCAGCCCCCCAACACCCCTGCCTGCCGTGTACCTGGTAATCTAAATAAAAAACCTGCAAAAGCCACTGAGGACTCCAATTCCCCCTTTACCCGGTCTGCTGGATATTAGAAAACCTGCACTGTGTCCATTCCTGCCCCTACACTGGTAAAATCCCAATAAAAGCCTGAAAAGCCACTGAGGGCTCCAGGACTCCTCCTTTACTCCGTCTGCTTGAGTCATAAAGATCCTGTTCTGGCTTGTCCTGCCGCTACAGCCAGTTACTATGTCATGCTAGTCTTCTCTCCTGTATACTGGAGGTGTACATGTTATTAGTAAACATATTTTTGGTTTTTTTTCTCATCAGAAAAAGAAAGTCTAAAAGAGGTTTAGCTGATGAGAGGGAGCCCCAGAAATAATCTCTTGGGATGGAGGTTTAGAGTTAGAAGTTCCTAGGACAAAAAGTGAAGGATATAGGAAAGGGAAAATACTTCCTGTGAAATCAGCTATTCTGATTGTAATCTTAAGTATTTAGGGAAGGAAATTCAGGGCTATTGATAAATACTTTTAAATTATTTTAAAATACACAAAAAATGCACAAATCTTAAGTGTAGAACTTGATGAATTATCATAAAATGAACACACCCATGTAACCACCACCCAGGTCAAGAAAGAGTATTATCATCCTTATAAACATTTACTACTCAAAGCTTTCACATGCTTAGTTTCTTAAATGATTTTGTGTTCTCTCAACATAGATATTTAAAGTGAAACATGGTCATTTAGGATGTTTTATAATTAAGAGGGAAATGAGGACTTATTTAAAAACAAGTTAAGGAAAACATTTAAAATCCATAAAGTCCCAGAGAAGTGAGATACTAAAATATGAATAAAGTATAATTAAATATTGACATACAAAATTTCATGTACCTCCCAAGTCCCACAGAGCATTGAACATTAAGGTTTAGAGGGAAATCTTCACTAAAAAAAGGAATATCTTCCTTGCCAAAAGCCTTCAAGTAGAGAATGCAGCCTTCAAGAACTATACATCTGGCACCATTTCAAGCACACGGTGTGTACAGCAAATATTTGTCAATAATAAAGGTGATATGTTACCTTTTCTATGTAATATGTAGTGATCTCTGGTCTTCCTAAAGCAAAAACCTATACAAAGAAAGATGACTTTTTAGTTTCTCTGAAGTTTCTGGTAAGAGCCTCAGGGGAGAGAATACTCTATGTGAATTAGTGATGATGTGTTTTATACACCAGCTGAAATGATTTCACCCTCACCTCCTCCACCCTTCCCTGCAACCAAACACAGCTGTGAGTTTTGCAGATGTGAAGGAGAGGATAAAAAAGGGAAGGAAAATAAGAGGCAAGATGATGAGGAACAGAAGCATGGGAGGGGAAAACAAACGCTGAGTTACAACCATGCAAGAAAGATCCTTTGAACTTTCCTTTGTTTAAAGGAATTAATATTACAATTTAGCATAGCAATTACCCACACTTTTTATTAATCCAATTTTATTATGTGTAACTTTTATTTTGTAACTTTTATTTTGCACGCAAGGATGTTCTCCACAGCAGCCCCTTGGAGGAGGAGAGAAGGGTGATCATTAAAACAGAAAATAAGAAAGCCATTTGTCAAACAGAAAGTTCATCTATTTTTCACGTATAATATCCTTAATGTTGAAAATTTACAGAAGACAGAGTTGACAGATGATGTGTAAATTTGATATTAAGTAATGAATTTCATAAGTTACCTAGTGCTAATGCAAACCTGGTCTATGAAACCTTGAAATGACCCTGCTCTGCTACAAATACATTATGATTTGTTTTCTCCAGATTTCTAAGTTGTCAGCAGACTTTGGGAAAGGATGAAGCACCTGTTTCATAATGATGTGTGAATTTGACCCTTTTGTCACATCCTCAGCAATAAAAAAGCATGAGTTTAGCATTTACCGATTGTAGAAGTCATATGAACTTTTCTACTTGATGCTCATTCATCAAACTTAGCAACTCTGATCTTGAGTTATTGACTTATATGATAAATTGAATAGTTCTTTAGAGCAAATTTACTAAAAGTATATAAATTGTTCAAATGAATTCTTTAGGAATAAATGTCATATGGTGCAAAGAAAACTGAGATCTAGTTTCAAGTTACCCACTAACCATTTGTATGATCTGGGGCACTTGATCTCTGACCCTTAAATTTGGGTGGAGGTTAAGTTGATGGGTTTTGTCATCAAATAGATCTGGTTCAACGCCCTTATTAAACTTCTAGGAGCTTCAGTTTTTCTCATCTGCTTGATGATGCCACCAATAGTTACACATCATACATAGTTCACAGAAGATTGATATAAGGATTAAGTGGGGCACAACAAGTAAAATGTCCAGCACACAGTTAGTGCTTGATAAGTAGAGTTGGAGTATGTAGCCATTATTTCCTTTCCAGCTCTGAAATCTTAAGATTCTGTGAGTGATGGAGCTTCTGAAGCATTTGGCAGTACTGTGTCCAGTTAGGAATTTCAGGTTCCTGAGGCATGGCACATAGTAACCAAGCTTGACTTCCACGCAGGCCTTTGGACATTGATGTAGTTCAGTTACAAGTTTATTGAAAACCCTGACATCCCTGAAAAGGAAGGGGAGGAAATTTGCTACCCAACAGGAAGGGAAGACCTGGCACCATCTTTCAAGAGTTGTTTGCTTGCCCTAAGATCAGTGACCTTGAGGTCATCAGAATGGGATAAAGGAACATGGCTGGGCCCTGGAAGGAGGATGATCAAAGATAGCAAGCCAGTGTCCATGATGGCCGTCAACGATGGGGACAAATGAGCATACTTATAAGCATTCTCTCTCTTGCAGTTTCCATAGCATGGATGTGGTGGTTTTTTTTTTTTAAGATTTATTTATTTATTTATGTATACAAGAACTGGGGTGCAGGCCAGAGGTGCGGAGGGGTGAGAAGATTCACCAGAGACAAAGTGGGGAACAGAACAGGCAGATTGACTGAAGTACACTGCTGAGGGGAGCAGTGAGTGAGTCAGGAGAGGTCTGCTGCGCTATGTGGGTAGCTCCCTGGCTGGGGATCAAACCGGTATTGCAGAGGCTGTGGATTGCTTCATAGGTTGCATCTTAACCCCTTGTGTCCCCAAGGAAGCCCTGGATGTGGTTTATGATGAGGGCATATAGCAATAGGAGACCAAGCCATCCCCAAAGCTTACCCAATTCACCTGAGTCTAATAACATCCTACATCTTTCCATTTCTTTACCATTGGCAAGTATTTTCACCTTGAGAAGTAAATAGGATGGAGGATTTGAAGATGAGGATATTGAGACTCAGAGAGGCTTAAGTGGGATATCAAAAATTCAAACCCAGGCTTCTTGACCTGTAGTTCATGCTTGTTCCTATTGCGTCTCTGATGTGGAGCTGTACAGATTCAGATAGATTGTCTCCTTCCCATTTATGCCTTTTTGATCTGTTTCTTTGCTCATAAAATGAGACTGTACAATAACTGTCTCACCAAGTTTGTGTGAGGACCGAATCACATAAGGTATAGAGTGCTTCTAGCAGCTATAGGTAGCTATAATTTTCTATAGCTATGTAATTACCTATAATTTGCTATAGGTAGCTATAATTTGTTGCTAGCAGGTAGTCATAGCTGCCCTACTTCCTGGAGGCTGCTAAATTCCTAGCATCAAATTTTATAGTTTCCTCCAATTAAACTCATGTTTTGAAAGATTTTGTATATCAAATTGAGTTTGCTGGTTAATCATTTTTTCTTTTGTTATTAATAAAGGCATTTTAGACTGCCAGTTGGGGTGTCAGGTCAGGAATTACATCAATACTGAATTTATTTAATTGCAACAAAAGCAAAGAAAATTGATATTTAGAGAGCCGCCTTTTCCTCATCTAAATAAATACTTCCGTCATATCATTTGAAGGATTTAAAACATCTTGTTAATCTCCAGCTCTGTATTTGCAGATTCTGGACATAGCTGTGCTCTCACTTTTCAATGAATAAGCCAAACCTTATTATTATAATCTGAGTGAGTTGACATTTTGTGTGTGATCTAATTGAATTTTTGAATGTTACCATTTTTTCCATCACATCATGGGAAATTGGTGTGGTCCAGAAATAATAAAAATGAATTCATTAGGAATGAAAGAGGATGATATTTTTAACATGCTATCAGAAGTTATTAACAGGCATAGCAATGTTTCATATACTACATTCTGATACTACATATTTTGCTTATTGTCATTAAAAGCCAAGTTCAATTATAATTTTTAATAATTGGGTTTTCTTTTAAATATCCTTCAGCCTTGTAATTTTTAAAATATCAGTGAGGAAAGAAAAAATAATTTTTAGTATACAGAAACTAGATCTTTTTTAGCCAAATTTAACTATTAAGAGGGAAAAATTTTAAAGTATATCAAAAAAGACAAATTGATATAAACTCATCTCATAATTTGAAGCGCTATGTTACATAGAGAAAAAGTCTTGAGTCCTTCAAATATTATTGGGACGGGCAAAAATAATTTCATTGTGAGAACATTGTCCTTCTCTGTGTGCAGTCTAAGTGCATATTTTGTGCTCTTAGGAATAACTTTCCAAAGCTGTGTGAAAGAATGTAGCAATAAAATCTAATAAGAATTATGGCTCATGACTTGAATGATGTCAGTACCCTTTTAATCCTCCCAAACATGAAAACGTTTTCTCCTTCTAAATAAGATCTCTTAACTCTTTTTCTAAGGAAATAAGTGGAAGTCTGCAATTCCATTGGCAAAGTACCAGTTAAAGGAAAACATTTCATTATTACTAATGCACATGCTTATTATTAAGATAATCACTTTAGAAAAGAATTATTTTCTAGACAATAATGTATTTACAAATACATTATTTTGTTTGCTTTTCCTCCATATACTATCACCAGAAGGTCTCTGAATTTAGTGTTCCAGCAATAATCTTTTATTTTCTTTAAGTGATTCTCAAACTTGAGTGTGAACCAGTCCCCCTGGAAGGTGTATTAAAACACAGATTACTGGAGCTCATTCTCAGAGTTTCTGATTCAGGAAATGTGAGTGGGCGTGAGAATTGTCATTTCTAATAGGTTCCCTGGTGATGCTGATGCTAGTCCGGGATCATTCTCAGATAATTAAACTATTTCAATCATCTTATCTTACAATTAAGTTTGTCAGGATTTAAATATTGTGAGGCATGTCTGTCCCCTTGGAAGAAGTCAAAGCTGAATAAGTGAACTGTTTGGTTATTTGATCAGTCTAGATTTATTTCAAGTCAAAGAACTACATATAGAAAGGCAAGGCTGATGACAGTTTGATGTGTGAGGATGTCAGACTGTAGAATCTCTACGGGTAAGTGTGTGATTTCTTTAGTGACATCACATTTGCCTGCAGAGATTTTCCAGTCTGCCACTTGAAAGTTGTATGGAAAAAAGTTGTCTTCTTAATACAGTGATCTTTCCAGGACAGTTAGATTTTAAAACTGTACAAATCCAAGGCTAAAATTGACTGGGGAAAAAGGAGATATAGTTGGGCTCAGATAGGAGAGTAAGTGAGAAAGAATTCAATCTAATTTTCTCACAAGCCTCCATGGAGAATGAAGGAAAATGGGGAAAGCAAAGTTTCCCCCAAACCACAACCAATTTCATGTGTAAGTATTGTAGCCTTATTGAAAGCCTTATGGTCATTCCAAGTAAAAATCCTAGATTTTCAAGCAGGTATTTTTTTGTTTTGTTTTTTTAAAAGATTTCTTTATTTATTTACACAAGCACTGGGTACAGTCAGAAGCGCGGGAGGGTGAGAAAATTCACCAGAGCCAAAGCGGGGAGCAGAGCAGGCAGAAGGACCGAAGTACACTGCTGAGGGGAGCAGCGGGCAGCAGGAGAGGTCTGCGCGCCATGTGGGACCCTCCTCTGGTGGCCGGGGAGCAGCCAGGGATCCAGCTGGGGATTGAACCGGCGCTGCAGGGGCTGCGGGGCAGCTTCGCAACCCAGCGCTCAACCGCTGCGCCACCGGGAAGGCCCTTTCAAGCCATTTTATCTAAAGATCAGACATTGCAATTAGGCTTCACAATGTCTTTCTTAATTTATATTTATGGCTAACTAATCAAAGAGAGATGAGTAGAATGAGGAGGTATACTTCTTACTTTTGCTTTTCCCATCTCCCTTCTGCCTAGAGGCTTCCTTATGATACCTAACATCCATTGCTGCTAACTTTTGAAAGTGCTGAAACAATGTATAATAAGCAATATTTACTTAAGAAGCTCAAGAATAATTTGTGAATATTGTGATATCATCAATTCTACAATGTTGGGTTTTTTTTTTTCATTTGCCAGACATTTTTTCCCCATTGTAAACTATAAATTTATTTCAACATGTGATTACTGCAGAGACTTGGTGTATTTTGTTCCTACAGTATTCTAGCACAGAGAATAGATCCTAGCACATAATAGGTACCCAGTAAACATTTATTTACTGAATGGTCATTAGCCTCCTTAGGATTTTTTTTTTTTGTTCAAATGGTTGTTTACCCTTAGGAAGGCAACATACATATACCAAGTCACATATTTTATTGATATTAATGTGAGTATATTTAATTTCAGACAAGGTAAAAACAACATGTTTAAATGTGAAAAAAATCATAGCAATAAAGAATATTACTATAATAAAATACATTATAATGGAACTTTTAAGACTAATTTCATTCTAGTCCAACAATGTTATATTATGCCTTTTTGGCATGAAGTTTTATTTCAGATGATGAGGTTTTTAGTTGTGGATTATGTCCAAATTTATGTAATAATGAATCACAAAATTAATTTGATTGTGTTTACACTACACAACAATGTCTTGATTATCTGTTAATCTGCCATATACACATTGTTTGACCTCAAGATGACTTTAAAAGCATCATCTCAATTGAATTCTGACTTTTCCAGATAAACCATAAATACAAACTTAACATTAAATCTCTCATTAGTGTGAAGAGAACATAACAGGTGGTCCCGATCTGATGTGAGTGGAGCTAAATCATGTGTTGAAATAATCAGAGCTAAGAAAGATAGAAAACATCTGGGTTTCAAAGGAGACAATTTCCATCCTTTTTACTGCATTTTAAATAGAGAGCTACATCACTCTGGATTATGTAGAATAGTAGGGGCTAGTGATAAGAACTCCATGATCCTCATTTTGTTCATTTAAGCTCGGAGGGTGGTACTGGTATTTTTTGGCTATGGAAAAAAGATAATGCTTCTTATACCATTTTTCATTTTTTTTCTTTTCTAACCATGTTCTTTTGTTTTATATGTACTTTTTTGTGCCTGGTTAATAGTATTACTTGTTCTTTTTTTTTTTTTTAAAGATTTATTTATTTATACAAGAACCGGGGTACAGGCCAGATGCACAGGAGGGTGAAAGGATTCACCAGAGACAGAGTGGGGAACAGAACAGGCAGACTGAAGAAATACACTGCTGAGGGGAGCAGCAGGCTAGACAGGAGAGGTTTGCTTTGCCATGTGGGATTCTCGCCTGCTGGCCGGGATAGAAACCGCACTGCAGAGGCTGTGGACAATTTCACAGTGTGGCGCTTAACCCACTGCGCCACCAGGGAGGTCCATATTACTTGTTCTTTTGGAGAAAAGTTGAACTTGTGAATAATGGAGTTAGAGTTGCCATATGTCTAACTGTTGATATCTTGTTTGTTTCTTTGCTCCATGGGAAGGCATAGATGGAACAAAGATTTGAAACAACATCATCACTTTGGCTATCTATCTAGCCTCTTTAGAGACAACCAGCCTGTATTACGGGTTCCTGTTGTTTAGGCACTTACAAAGAAAGAGTTCCTTTTATAAATATAGATATTGGATGTATAAACATTAATTTACAGAAACATAGTAGTACAGATGAATTTATAGACTATGCCTAGCAGAGATTAAAAGTCTGAAAAAAATGAATAGAATAGTACAATTATATTCTGAAAGATCAAGAGGTCCAGATCTACGCAATGGTTGTCAATCCTGATTACATCCAGAATCATCTTGAAATTTATGGAACAGTCAGTTTCCCAAGTCTCAATCTGGACCTCCTGAACTTCCAAGATGTGTATTTGAAAAGTCTCTGTTTTTTTAAATTAATAAACTTTATTCTTTAGAAAACTTTTAGATTCACAGCAAAATTGAGTTCCCATATACTCCCTATTCCCTCATATCCACATCTTTCCCCACCATGGATATCATGCACCACAGTGATATATTTATTATATTTGTTATAATCAATGAAACTACATTGATACATCATTATTATTGAAAGCCCATGGTTTCTTTTTTGTTTTTAAGGATTTTATTTATTTTTGCATAGAAGAACTGAGGTGCAGGCAAGAGGTATGGGGTTGTGGGGGTCAGAGGATTCACCAGAGACAGAGTGGGGAGCAGAACAGGTGGATATACTGAAAAACACTGCTAAGGGGAGCAAGTGGGCAAGACAGGAGAGGTCTGCTGTGCCATGTGGGTTAGCTCCCTGGCCAGGGATGTAACTCAGGCTATAGCAGTGACAGTGCTGAGACTTAACCCGTAGGCTACCAGGAAGGCCCTCAAAGTTCATAGTTTAAATTAGGGCCATTCTCGGTGTTCTGTGAGTTTTGAAAAATTATAATGACATGTATCCACCATTGTAGTTTATACAGAATAGTCTGTCCTAAAATTTTTCTGTGCTCCACTTATTCATCTCTCTTTCTCCCCCACCCCTCATCTTTTTTACTGTCTTTATAGCTTTGTCATTTCCACACAATCATAAGGTTGTAATCACATGGTGTGTAGCCCCTTCAAATTGACTTCTTTCACTTACTAATATGCTTTTACATTTCTTCCATGTCTTTTCATGGTTTGGTAGTTCATTTCTTTTTTGGTGTTGAATACCCCCCCACTGGATGTACCACACAGTCTATTTACTCACTGAAGGTCATTATGGTTACTTCCAATTTTGGTATTTTAGAATAAAGTTATTATAAACATCCATGTTTAGGATTTAGGTAAAGGAAATTTTCAAGTCATTTGGGTAAGTAAGGAGTACAATTCTGGTCATATATTTAGCTTTTTAAGAAGAAACCTTGAAATAGTCTTCTTATCAAGAGTTGATTGTCAAGTGTTTTGGATTCTGACCATTTTAATAGGTATGTAGTGGTCTCTAGTGATTTTAATCTGCATGTTCCTAATGACATCTGATGCTAAACATCTTTTCATGTGCTACTTGTGATCTGTAGATCTTCTTTCATGGATTGTGCCTTTTGGATTTGGATTTTAATAGGTCTATGACCCATGTTAAGTTCATTTTTGTGAGGGGTATTAGGTCTGTTTCTTTTTGCATTTGCATGTCCAGTTCCATCATCATTTATGGAAAAGACTATTTTTGCTCCATTGTGTTATCTATGTTCCTTTGTCAAAGATCAGTTGATAATGTTTATATAAGTCTGTTTATGCACTCTCTATTATATTTTTCTATTTTTCTCACCAATACCATACACTCTTGACTATTATATTTTTATGGTAAATCTTGAATTGGGTAGTGTCAGTTTTCTGTCTTTGTTCTCCTTCAATATTGAATTGACTATTTTGGGTCTTTTATTCTACATATAAACTTTAGACTCTATTTATTAATATCCACAAAATAACATTCTGGGATTTTTATTGGGGTTATATTAAATCTATAGGTAACGTTGAGAAAAACTGACATCTTGACAATGTTGAGTATTTCTACCCAGGAACATGGAATCTCTCTCCATTTAATTGTCTTTGAAAATTTTCTCTAGAATTTTGTCATTTTCCTTATAGTTCTGGTACATTTTTGGGTAAATTTATACCTAGATATTTCACATTTTGAGGGATGTGTTTTTAATTTCAAAATCCACTTTTTTATGACTGATATTTAGGAAAGTGATTAACTTTTGCATATTAGCTTTGTAGCCTTCAAATTTGCTTTAATTATTTGCTAGTTCCAGGTGTTATTTTTATCAGTTCTTTCAGGTTTTATATAGAGTGATAATCATATGTTTAAATAAAGACAGTTTTATTTCTTCCATCCCAACTGTATAACTTTACTTCCTCTTCTTGTTTTATTTCTTTAGCTAGACCTTTCAGTGAAATGTTAAAAAGAGTGCTGAGAGGATACCTCCTTTCCTTTTTTATGGTCTTAATAAGAAACTTTTCTCTCTCACCATTAAGTATCATACTAGTGCTAGATATTTTGTAGATTTTTTAGTAGAGTTGAGGAAGTTTGTTCTACTAGTGGGCTGTGACATTTTATAATGAATAGGTACAGATTTTGTCAAATGCTTTTCTGCTTCAATTGATTATGATCATATGATATTTTCTTTAGTCTGTTGATATTATAGATTACTATTTGATTTTCCAACTGTTGAACTAGCCATGCATTCCAGGGATAAATGTCACTTAGTCATCATATATGATTCTTTTTATGCATTATCATTTGGTTTATTAACATTTTGATGAGGATTTTTGCATGTATTTTCTTAAGAGATATTGCTTTATTTCCTTCTAAGTCTGTGTCTGGCTTTGGTATTAGGGAAATGTTGGTTTCATCAATGAGTTAGGAAGTATTTCTTTTCCTTCTATTTCTGGAAGTAGTAGAGAATCGGTAAAATTTTATACTTAAATGTTTCATAGAATTTACTATGAAACTTATCCAGGCCTTGTGCTTTCTGTTTGGAAGGTTATTAATTGCTGATTTAGTTTCTTAACTAGATATAGTCCATTCAGATTGTAAATGTCATCTTGTGTGAGTTTTGGAATATTGTATCTTTTAAGAATTGGTTCATTTTATCTAGATTATCGAATTTGTGGGCATAAATCTGTTCATAAAATTCCTTTATTATCCTTTCCATGTTCATGGTGTCTGAGATGATATCCCCTCTTCAATCTCTGATATTAGTAGTAATTATGTCTTTTTTTTCTTATCCTTGCTACTTTCAAATAACACTATACCATTTTACAGGTAGTGTTAAGTACTTTATATTAACAAAATATTCTGAATTCTTCCATACTATTCCTTGTATTATTGTTTTAATTCATTTCACTTACACAGAAGAATATATTTATTAGATTTTTTTAGAACAGGGATCTCTGTGATCAGAACCCACCTAGGCTGTGTGGAACTGGGAAAGGGCTATCCCCATAGCCAGAGGTAAGCTGAAAAGCCCCCACAAGCCAAGCCCCATATGGCCACCAGTTGGAGCCCAGAGGGGGATTCAGCCACCACTGGGGCAGACTGGGGGTACAGGGAAGTGCCCTCCTGACTTGCCATTTTAGAACAGGGATCTTTGCATCCGGAACCCACCAAGACTGTGTAGAACTGGGAAAGGGCTGTCACCACAGCCAGAGATGAGCTGAAAGCCCCAACAAGCCAGGCCCCATCGTGCCACCATTTAGAGCCCAGAGGGGGATCCAGCCACTGCCAGGGCAGATTGCCCATGGGTGCAGGGAGCCCCTACAAGCCAGGCAGGAGCCCAGCAGGGGATCCAGTGATTTGGAGTCCAGTAGGCAAGCCAGCCACCCCACCTCCAGGGCAGTCTGTGGGACCTCAAGACCCACCTCTGGAATTAAATAAATACAGAAGGAGGAGATTTTCTGGGGCAGCAACCATAAACATATCCATAGTACCACTGCCCTACTGGACTTCTGGCATAACAGTATTGGACTCGATTGGACCACCAGTTTCCAACATCCTGGAAAGAACACACCAAAGAGATGCCAGCCAGTACCAGTGACACACTGTCCAATGCATAGAACAAATTAGAAGACAAGCAGCAGGGACAAGAAAAATTACAAGCAACCAAACTTGTCCCCAGGAAACAGACACCACAAAAAGACAGTCAAACACAAGACTACAACAACAGTGACTTAGAGGAAATTATGATCTTCCCAACAGAGAATTTTAAGTCACCATGATTAAAAAACTGAAAGACGTTGAAAATGATATGGGAAAAAATAATCAACAATAGGGGAAAAATAATCAAAGACCAGAAGAATGAAATTGTGTCCCTAAAGAGGGAAGTGAAAGAAATGCAGGAGATCAAAGAATTCATGGAAGAGCTAAAGAACTCTAGAAAAAGCAAGCAAAGCAGAATAGATGAAATGGAAGAACGAATAAGTACTCTCGAAGACACAGAAATGAAAAGAACCAAAACAGAAAAGGAAAGAGAAATACGAAGGAAAAAGAACAAAGAAAGACTTCGGAACTATCTGACTCCATGAGGAAAGGTTATATAAGAGTTATAGGAAACCCAGAAAGAGAGGAGAGAGACATAGGAACAGAGAAAATATTCAAGGAAATAATTGAAGAGAACTTCCCAAACATAGAGAAGGAGCTGAAAATAGACATATAAGAAGCAAGAAGAACACCACACTTCCATGATAAAAGGAAAAATACAGCAAGACACATAATAGTAAAGATCCCAAGAATCCAAGACAAGGAAAAAATAATGAAGCTGACAAGAGGGAAGAAACAGATAACATACAAAGGAAAACCAATCAGGCTGTCATCAGACTTCTCCGAAGAAATACTACAGGCAAGGAGATAGTGGAGGGATATAGTCAACAGACTCCAAGACAACAAATGCCAACCAAGAATAAGAGTATCCCACAAAGCTTCCCTTCCTCTATGAAGAAAGAATAAGGACCTTCCCAGGCAAACAGAAACTCCGGAATTTCCTTACGACTAAACCCTACTCCAAAAAATACTACAAGGAGTCCTAAAGACAGAACTAACAGAGAGATGAATAAGAGTGAAACAAGACCAAAAAAAATTATTAAAAAATAAATAAAATGAGAGAAAAGACAAACAAAATGGCAAATACAGATGCTAACATATCAATATTAACTCTAGTGGCCCAGGATGTGATGATTCTGGAGAATGGTCCATGTGTGCTTGAGAAAAATGTGTACTTGGATTTTTTTGGGTGCAGTATCCTATAGATGTCTGTCAAGTCCATGAGTTCTATGTCTTTGTTTAGGGCTCTAGTGTCTTTTGTATCGTTGATCTGTCCATTGGTGAGAGTGGAGTTTTGAAGTCTCCCACTATATATGTATTTTCTTTAATGTTGATTTTCAGAGCTGATAATAACTGTTTAATATTATTTTGGTGCTCCTTCATTTGGTGAGTATATGTTGATGAGAATTATATCTTCCTGATGTATTGTCCCCTTGATCATAATGTAGTGTCCATCTATGTCTCTATTTACTTTTTTTAATTTGAGGTCTATTTCATCTTATATAAGTATAGCTGTTCCTGCCTTCTTTTTTGGTCTGTTTGCTTGTAGGATTGTTTTCCAACCTTTTACTTTCAGTCTGTGTTTATTTTTTGTGGTTAAATGTATTTCCTGGTGACAGCAGAAGGATGGATTTGTTTTCTAATCCAGCGTGTGCTACTCTGTGTCTTCATCAATATTAACTCTAAATGTAAATGGACTAAACTCTTCAATAAAAAACAACCATTTGCTGTCTCCAAGAAACATTTAACTACAGAAGATAAAAATAGACTGAAAGTAAAAGGATGGAAAACAATCCAACAAGCAAATGGAACAAAAGAAAAGGCAAGAATAACTATACTTATATCAGATAAAACAGATTTCAAACTAAAAAGGTAACAGGAGACCCAGACAGTCACTACATTTTGATCAAGGGGACAATACTTCAAGGAGAAATAACACTCATTAACATATACTCACCAAATGAAGGAGCACCAAAATATATTAGACAACTATTATCATCTCTGAAAACAGACACCAGAGAAAATACATATGTAGTAGGAGACTTCAACACACCACTACCAACAATGGACAGATCAATGAGACAAAAAATAAGTAAGGACACTAAAGCTCTAAATAAGGATCTAGACCTTTTGGGCTTAACAAACATCTATAGAACCCTATACCCCAAAATATCTGAGTACGCATTTTTGTCAAGCGCACACGGGTCATTCTCCAGGATAGATCAAATACGGGGACACAAGACAAATATGAAAAGATACACCAAGCTCCCCTCCCCCGCCCACAGAGGCGGCACTCTCCGACCCGCAGAGAGGAGGAAGCAACAAACCAAAACGGCCCACAAGAAGAAACGACGCAGCAAGCGGGACTGTGAGTGGAAAGGAACTATTGCAGCCACCACACCCCGTGAACGGGAGCTGAGGCGAACCCTGCAGGATCCGCCGCGGCGGTGAGCGAATGGCTCCTGGCGCCATTAGAGAAGAACAAAGACTCCGGGAGACGCGCACACAGCCCGGGCTGCCGGTAAGCTGGCGCGGAAACGCGGCGCGCTCGGGGAGCTTGAAAAGCAAGTGCAGACCTGGATCGCAGCTGCCCAGGTCCCCGCGCCTGCGACCTAGGCTTGCGGGGAGACGCACGGAGGTCCTCACTGAGGTGAAGGTCCCTCCCTGAGTGAGCAGGAACCAGGCGCCCAGGCACGGGAGCTGTGCAAAAGGCGCCATTCCCGCGCCACTGAACTGGGCTACAGCCCGCGTCCTGGAACTGAGGGCTTTGAACTGAGACCCGGGGCACGAAAATTCGGGGCGTGGTTTCTCCACGACGGTGGGGCACAAGGCAGACACAGCACCCCAAAGCTGTTGAGGTGTACCCTACCATTCCCGCTCTGTTCTCTGTCCCACGGGGTGGGGGGAGGCGAAAAACAGCCCCCCAAGGCCAATAGGAGAGATCTCTGGTGCCACCTAGCAACCAGGAAAAAAAAAAGTCACTAACACCCTATAAAACAGGACATTTCTTAAGACTGCTTGAAAAGGGCAGAAGGTTTCTGGAGGACCCAGTGGCCAGCCGGGAAGTTATTCCACGCCAGGCCCCTTCCGACCAGCAGTCTGAGCCCACAGAGGGAGCAGGCACCCACGTCCGGGGCAGACCGGGGGCGCAGAAGAGTGTGCCTGAAACCGGAGGCACAGGGACTGCATCCCGCTTCGCCATTTGAGAACAGGGACATTTCTTCAGTAAAAACTGCCTAAAACCAGCAGAAAGCTCCCCCAGAAGACAGAGATGGCTCCTGGAAGAGCCAGAGGGGAGCGGAGAAGTTCACCCAAGATGTCAGTCAGTCCGAGCAACACAGTGTCCCAACGCATACGACAAATTAGAAAACAGACAGTAGGGAGTAGAAGAACCACACGCAACCTAACAACTCCTCAGGAAAGAAGCACACCACAAAAAGAAAACCACTCCCCAGATTGCAACGACAGCAACTTGGAAGAACTTCTGAGCCTTCCAGAAAGAGAATTTAAAATTGCCATGATTAAAAAAGTGATAGATCAGAAGAAGGAAATTGAGTCCCTAAAGAGGGAAGTAAGAGAAATGCAGGAGATCAAAGAATTAATGGAGGAACTAAAGAACTCTGGGAAAAGCAATGAAAGCAGAATAGATGAAATGGAAGAACGAATAAGTAATCTTGAAGACACAGAAATAAAAAGAACCAAAACAGAAAAGGAAAGAGAAGTACGAAGGAAAAAGAATGAAGAAAGACTTCGGGAACTATCTGACTCCATGAGGAAAGGAAATATAAGAGTTATAGGAATTCCAGAAGGAGAGGAGAGAGATGTAGGAACAGAGAAAATATTCATGGATATAATTGAAGAGAACTTCCCAAATGAGAAGAAGGAGCTGAAAATTGATATACAAGAAGCAAGAAGAACACCAAACTTCCACGACGAAAGGAAAAACACAGCAAGACACATAATAGTAAAGCTCCCAAGAATCCAGGACAAGGAAAAATAATGAAGCTGACAAGAGGGAAGAAACAGATAACATTCAAAGGAAAACCAATCAGGCTGACATCAGACTTCTCTGAAGAAACACTATGGGCAAGGAGAGAGTGGAGGGACATAGTCAACAGACTCCAAGAAAACAGATGCCAACCAAGAATACTCTATCCCGCAAAGCTCTCTTTCCTCCATGAAGAAAGAATATGGACCTTCCCAGACAAAGAGAAACTCCGGAATTTCATTGCGACTAAACCCCCACTCCAAAAAATACTACAAGGAATCCTAAAGCCAGAACCTCAGAGGGACGAATAACAACGAAAGAAGACCAAAAAAAAAAAAAAAGTTATTAAAAGAATAAATAAATAAAATCAAAGGAAAGACAAACATAATGGCAAATACAGATGCTAACATATCAATATTAACTCTAAATGTAAATGGACTAAACTCTTCAATAAAAAGACACAGAGTTGCAGCCTGGATTAAGAAACAAAACCCAACCTTTTGCTGTCTCCAGGAAACACATTTAGCTACAAAAGATAAAAATAGGCTCAAAGTCAAAGGATGGAAAACAATCCTACAAGCAAATGGGCCAAAAAAGAAAGCAGGAACAGCTATACTTATATCAGATAAAACAGACTTCAAACTCAAAAAAATAAAAAGAGACCCCAATGGTCACTACATTATGATTAAGGGGACAATACTTCAAGAAGAAATAACACTCATTAACATATACTCACCAAACGAAGGAGCACCAAAATATATCAGACAACTGTTGTCCTCTCTGAAAACAGACATCAGAGAAAACACATATGTAGTGGGAGACTTCAACACACCACTATCAACAATGGATAGATCAACAAGACAAAAAATAAGTAAAGAAACTAAAGCTCTAAATAAGGACCTAGAGCATTTGGGCTTAACAGACATCTATAGAACACTAAACCCAAAAAAAACGGAGTACACATTTTTCTCAAGCGCACACAGATCATTCTCCAGGATCGATCACATACTGGGGCACAAGACAAACATCAACAGATACACCAAGATTGAAATCATACCAACCATCTTTTCTGACCACGAAGGCATCAAACTAGAATAAATCATAAAAAGAAGGCAAGGAACTATCCTACCTCATGGAGATTAAAAGCCACACTACTGGAAGACCACTGGACTAACGAGGAGATCAAAGAAGAAATTAAAAATTCTTTGAATTGAATGACAAGGAGGACACCAATATCCTAAATGTATGGGATGCAGCAAAAGCAGTAATAAGAGGAAAATATATAGCAATAGAAGCTCACATCAAAAAACAAGAAAGAACTCAAAGAAACAACCTAATCTCGAAGCTCAAAGATCTAGAAAAAGAACAACAAAAAAACCCCAGAACCAGTAGAAGAAAAGAAATAATAAAAACCAAAGCAGAAATAAATGAAATTGAAACTAAAAAAACAATCCAAAAGATCAATGAAACCAAGAGCTGGTTCTTTGAAAAAATAAATAAAATAGACAAACCCCTAGCCAGGCTCACAAAGGAAAAAAGGGAGAAAGCACAAATACACAGAATCATAAATGAAAGAGGAGAAATCACAACGGACACAGCAGAAATCAAAAGAATAATCAGTAACTACTATGAACAGTTATATGGAAACAAGTTCAACAATCTAGAGGAGATGGACAAATTCCTACAACTCTACAATCACCCAAAGCTAGATAGAAGAAATAGAACACCTAAACAGACCAATTACAAGCAGCGAAATTGAAATGGTAATAAAAACCTCCCCAAAAACAAAAGCCCAGGACCTGATGGATTTACAAATGAATTCTACCAAACATTCAGAGACGAATTAGTGCCTATCCTTCACAAACTCTTCCAAAAAATTGAGAAGGAAGGGACAATACCAAACACGTTCTATGAAGCCAATATTACACTAATACCAAAACCGAATAAGGACAACACAAAAAAGGAAAACTATAGGCCAATCTCCCTAATGAACACTGATGCAAAAATCCTCAATAAAATTTTAGCTATCAGAATCCAACAATGTATCCATAAGATAATTCACCACGACCAAGTTGGATTCATTCCAGGTGCACAAGGATGGTTTAACATCCGAAAATCAATCAACGTTATCCAACACATCAACAAAAAGAAATATAAAAACCATATGATAATATCAATAGATGCGAGAGAAAGCTTTCGACAAAGTGCAACACCCATTCATGATAAAGCCCTTGAAATTCTTGGGATACAAGGAACATACCTCACATCATAAAGGCCATCTATGACAAGCCAACAGCCAGTATCATTCTCAATGGTGAAAAGCTGAAAGCAATTCCATTAAGATCTGGAACAAGACAAGGATGTCCACTCTCACCACTGCTTTTCAATAATACTGGAAGTCCTAGCCAGAGCAATAAGACAAGAGAAAGACATCCAAGGAATCCAAATAGGAAAAGAAGAAGTCAAACTATCACTATTTGCAGATGATATGATAATATACATAGAGAACCCCAAAATCTCCACAGAAAAACTAATTCAACTCATCAATCAATTCAGTAAAGTGGCAGGATACAAAATCAACACGCAAAGTCAGTAGCCTTCCTATACAAAACAATAAATCTGAAGAAGAAGAAATCAAAAAAACCACCCCTTTTATTATCGAAACAAAAAAAAATCAAATATTTGGGAATAAATCTAACAAAAGAGGTAAAGGACCTATACAAAGAAAACTATAAAACACTGTTAAAAGAAAATAGAAGAAGACACAAGAAATGGAAAGACATCCCCTGCTCATGGATTGGAATAAACATTATTAAAATGGCCATCCTACCAAAAGCAATATACAGATTCAATGCTATTCCAATCAAAATCTCAATGGCATTCTTCAAAGAAATAGAACAATTATTGATGAAATTCATATGGAATCACCAAAAACCCCGAATAGCCAAAGCTCTACTGAAAAAAAAAAGAAGGAAATGAGGCATCACACTCCCAGACTTCAAACTATACTACAAAGCCATAATCATCAAAACTGCATGGTATTGGAACAAGAACAGACATACAGACCAATGGAATCGAATAGAAAATCCAGAAATAAACCCACAGATTTATGGTCAACTAATCTTTGACAAAGGAGTGAAGACTATGCATTGGAGCAAAGAAAGTTTGTTCAATAAATGGTGCTGGGAAAACTGGGTCGCTACATGCAAAAGAATGAAGCTTGACCACTACCTCACACCATACACAAAAATCAACTCAAAATGGATTAAAGAACTAGACATAAGACCTGAAACCATAAATACATAGAAGGAAATATAGGCGAAACACCACGGATTTGCACATCAAAGAATTTGACACATCACAGCAACATTTAGACACATCACCCAAAGGATAGTAAGAAGTGAAGAGAAAGATAAACAGCTGGGACTACATCAAATTAAAGAGCTTCTGCACAGCAAAAGAGGCAATAACAAAAACAAAGAGAAACCCCACCAACTGGGAGAACATTTTTGCACCCAACACTAATGATAAAGGACTGATCACAAATTTGCAAAGAGCTGATGAGACTCAGCAACAACAAAGAAAATAATCCAGTCAAAAAATGGGCAGAAGAGCTAAAAAGAAACTTCTCTGAAGAGGAAATGCAAATGGCCAACAGACATATGAAAAATGTTCAACATCACTTGAATCAGGGAAATGCAAATCAAACTACCTTGAGATACCATCTCACACCAGGAGAATGGCACATATTAAAAAAAACTAGCAACAAAAATGTTGGTGAGGATGTGGAGAAAAAGGAACTCTTGTGCACTGTTGGTGGGAGTGCAAACTGGTCCAACCACTATGGAGAGCTGTGTGGAGATTTCTGGACCTACTAAACATAGAGCTTCCATATGATCCAGCAATTCCACTCCTAGGTATTTACCCAAAGGACACAGAAACATCAATTCCAAAGAGCACCTGCACTCCTATGTTTATAGCAGCACTGTTTACAATAGCTAAGCTTTGGAAACAACCCAAATGCCCAAAAATAGATGACTGGATCAAGAAGATGTGGTACATATATACCATGGAATATTACTCAGCATTCAAAAAAGATAAACACATGCAATTTGCAGCAACATGGATGGCACTGGAGGGATCATGCTCAGCGAAATAAGCCAAAAAAGAAAAAGAAAAATACCGGATGGTCTCACTCATAGCAGGAATCTAGAAAACTTAAATAAGGGACCAGGAAAATGAATATAAGAAAGTGAAAATCAAAATCAACAGAAAACTATGAACCAGAGACACTTTTTGGGGGTGGGGGGCGGGAGGGAAGGATTGGGGTCAGAATGGGGCGTTTGCAATTGTATGGGGGAATATAAAAATAAAATTTAATATTTAAAAAAAAAAAAAAAGAAAAAAAAAGAAAAGATACACCAAGATTGAAATCATACCAACCATCTTTTCTGACCATGCAGGTATCAAACTAGAAATAAATCATATAAAAAGAAGGCAAGGAACTCTCCTACCTCATGGAGATTGAAACCCACACTACTGGAAGACCACTGGACTATTGAGGAGATAAAAAAAAATTAAAAAATACTTTGAATTGAATGACAAGGAGGACAGCAATTTCCTAAGTGTATGGGATGCAGCAAAAGCAATAATAAGAGGAAAATATATAGCAATACAGGCTCACATCAAGAAACAAGAAAGAACTCAAAGAAATAACCTAATCACACATCTCAAAGAACTAGAAAAAGAACAACAAAAAACCCCTTAAACCAGTAGAAGAAAGAAAATAATAAAAATCAAGCAGAAATAAATGAAATAGAAACTTAAAAAAAAATCCAAAATATCAATGAAACCAATGTTGGTTCCTCAAAAAAATAAATAAAATAGACAAACCCCTAGCCAGACTCACAAAGGAAAAATGGGAGAAAGCACAAATAAATAGGATCACAAATGAAAGAGGAGAAATCACAACAGACACAGCAGAAATCAAAAGAATAATCAAAATTACTATGAACAGTTATATGCAAACAAGTTCAACAATCTAGAAGAGATGGACAAATTCCTACAACTTTACAATCACCCAAAGCTAGATAAAAAAGAAATAGAACACCTAAACAGACCAATTACAAGCAGTGAAATTGAAATGGAAATCAAAGCAGTCCCCAAAAACAAAAGCCCAGGACCAGAAGGATTTACAAATGAATTCTGCCAAACATTCAGAAATGAACTACTGCCTATCCTTCATAAACTCTTTTAAAAAATTGAGAAGGAAAGGATAATACCCAACACATTCTATGAATCCAACTTTACACTAATACCAAAACTGAACAAGGACAACACAAAAAAAGAAACTACAGGCCAATCTCTCCAATGAATACTGATGCAAAAATCCTCAATAAAATTTTAGCTAACAGAATCCAACAATGTATCCATAAGATAGTTCATCATGACCAAGAAGGATTTATTCCAGGAACACAAGGATGGTTCAACATCCGAAAATCAATCAAATTAATCCAACACATCAAAAAAAGAAATATAAAAACCATATGATAATATTAATAGATGCTGAGAAAGCTTTTGACAAAGTACAACACCCATTTATGATAGAGGCCCTTGAAATTCTCGGGATACAAGAAACATACCTCAATATCATAAAGGCCATATATGACAAGCCCATAGAAATATCATTCTTAATGGTGAAAAATTAAAAGCATTGCCATTAAGATCTGGAACAAGAAAAGGATGTCCACTCTCACTACTGCTTTTCAATATAATACTGGAACTCCTAGCCAGAGTAATAAGACAAGAGAAAGACATACAAGGAATCCAAATAGGGAAGGAAGAAGTTAAACTATCACTATTCACAGATGATATGATAATATATATAGAGAACCCCAAAAACTCCTCAGAAAAACTAATCAAACTAATCAATCAGTTTAGTAAAATAGCAGGATACAAAATCAACACACAAAAGTTAGTAGCCTTCCTATATACAAACAATAAATCCAAAGAAGAAGAAATCAAGAAAACCATCCCTTTTATTATTGAAAAAAGAAATCAAATACTTGGGAATAAACCTAACGAAAGGGGTAAAGGACCTATACAAAGAAAACTATAAGACACTGTTAAAAGAAATAGAAGTAGTCACAAAGAAATGGAAAGACATCCCCTGCTCATGGATTGGAAGAATTAACATTATGAAAATGGCCATCCTACCAAAAGCAATTTACAGATTCAATGCTATTCCAATAAAAATTTCAATGACATTCTTCAAAGAAATAGAACAAATTTTGATGAAATTCATATGGAGCGACCAAAAACCCCTACTAGCCAAAGCTCTCCTGAAAAAAAAAAGTAGGGAATGGAGGCATCACATTCCCAGTTTTCAAACTATAATACAAAGCCATAATAATCAAAACTGCATGGTATTGGAACGAGAAAAGACACATGGACCAATGGAACCTAATAGAAAATCCAGAAATAAACCCACAGATTTACAGTCAAGTAAGCTTTGATAAAGGAGCAAAGAATATGCAATGGAGCAAAAAACGTTTGTTCAATAAATGGTGATGGGAAAACTGGGTCGCTACATGCAAAAGAATGAAGGTTGACTACTACCTCACACCATGCACAAAACCAACCCAAAATGGATTAAAGAACTAGACACAAGATCTGAAACCATAAAATATATAGAAGGAAATATAGGTGAAACACTACATGACATACACCTCAGTAACATCTTTTAAGGACACGTCACCCAAAGTAGTGAAAGTGAAGGCAAAGATAAACAGCTGGGACTACATGAAATTAAAGAGCTCCTGTACAGCAAAAGAGACAGTAACCAAAACAAAGGGACAGCCCAAGAATTGGGAGAAAATTTTTGCAGACAACACTAATGATAAAGCACTGATCACAAAAATCAACGAAGAGGTGAACAGTCTCAACAAAAACAAAGTAAATAATCCAGTCAAAAAAAAGCAGAAGAGCTAAAAAGAAATTTCTCCAAAGTGGAAATGCAAATGGCCAATAGGCATATGAAAAAATGTTCAACATCACTTGTAATCAGGGCATGCAAATCAAAACCACAATGAGATACCATCTTACACCAGTGAGAATGGCACATATTAAAAAAACTAGCAACAACAAATATTGGCGAGGTTGTGGAGAAAAAGGAACTCTCCTGCACTGCTGGTGGGAGTTCAAACTGGTCCAACCACCAGGAAAGCTGTGTGGAGATTCCTCACCCTGCTCAAGATAGAGCTTCCATATGATCCAGCAATTCCACTCCTAGTATTTACCCAAAGGACACAGAAACATTAATTGAAAAGGGCACCTTCACCTCTATGTTTATAGCAGCACTGTTCACAATAGCTAAGATATGGAAACTACCCAGATGCCCCCCCAATAGATGACTAGATCAAGAAGATGTGATGTATATACACAATGGAATATTACTCAGAAATCAAAAAAGATAAACTCGTGCAATTAACAGCAACATGGATGGAGCTGGAAGGGATCATGCTCAGCAAAATAAGCCAGAAAGAAAAAGAAAAATACCAGATGGTCTCACTCATAACAGGAATTTAGAAAACCTAAATAAAGGACCAGGAAAAAGGATAGTTATAATAAAGTGAAAATCAAAATCAACAAGCAACTATAAATCAGAGACACACTATGGGGGGTGAAGAGGAGCGAGTAGGATCAAAACAAGGAGAATGGGAATTGTATGGGACTATAACCAAGATGAAAATGCATACATTGTGCAAAAATGAAAAATGATGTAAAAATATATATAAAAAAGAAAAAATATTTATTATAATACGTAATAGATACATACACATGTATGACTACATGTGATATATTGATATGTATATTAATAAAGTTCTTGAAAATTGCAATAATAAAACAGCAAAATATACACAATTTAATACATTTTTGTAATTATTTTGAATAACTTATCTGTTAGATCAATTAAGAATGAGAAAAATAATAAAGTTTTTTTTTTGCCTACACTTAACCAGTTTTTGATGCTCCTCTTTATTTAGAGTCTATTTCTGGCATTCTTTTCTTTTTTTTTCTGGACAAATTTCAATATTTCTGCAATAGGTTACTGCTAATGTTTTTCTTGATTGTTGTTTGCCTAAGAATTTCTCATTTCTTTTATACTTCTGAAGGTTAATTTCCCAGGGTACAGAATTCCAGGTAGGTGGGTATTTTTTTCTTTCAATGCTTTATATATTTCACTTTTCTCTATTCTTGCTTACATGATTTCTAAGGAGAAACCTAACGTAATTATTATCCTTGTCCCTTATGTAGGTAAAGTTTTTTTTCCTACTGACTTTTTTTTTAATCATTGATTTTGTGAACTTTGCCTACGCCTATGATATGCATAGATGTGGCTTTTTTTTTTTTTAATCCTCTTTGGTATTCTCTGAGCTTCCTGGAACTGTGATTGATATTAATTGGGGGGACATTCTCAGTTATTATTGGCTCAAATTGTGCTTCAGTTCCTTTCTTCTACAACTACAATTACTATTACACATGTTATACATTTTGTAGTTATCTCACAGTTTTTGGCCTTTGTTTTTTCTTTTCCGTCTTTTCCCATTTGTTTTTCTATTATCAAAGTGGCTATTGCTCTCAAGCTCAGAGATTCTTTCTTCTACTCTCTCCAGTCTACTTCTGAACTTACCAAGGCATAATTCATTTCTTTTACATTGTTTTTAATTTCTAACATTTCTTCTTAATCTTCAAAATTTCATCTACTTGGTAATATTAACCATCTGCTCTTACATGTTGTACTATTCCCAGTAAGCCCATTTCAGAGTTGTTTTTTTTTTCAATCCCTATGATAATTCTAACATTTCTGGAGTGTCTGACTGAATCTCAAACTGCATTTTCTTGACTTTATTATGTTGATATGTTTTGTTGAAAGGTGAACATGATGTATTGGGTAAAAGGAACTGTGGTAAATAGTAAGGTGGAGGGGAGAGGAAGTGTTCTGTAATCTTATGGTTTGGTCTCAGCCTTTTGATAAGCCTGAGTCCTTGGATGGAGAACGTCACCATTGCTTCTCAGTTTCCCTATTTCCCCATTTAGGTGGGCACAGTGACTAGAGGATCTAGAGTTGGGTATTTCCCTTTCCCCAGAACCCCACTGGGTTCTGATAAAACCTAAATATGTTAGTCACTGGAAAAGAGCTTCACCAAAGGGCAGGCTTTGTTAAGAAGAATAGAATGCCTTGGCATATTTCAAAATGGGTATTTTCCTCCGCTGGAAGCATAAAGAGATTTCTCTTCCATATATTCTTGGAGATATTTTTTAACTCTCAGACTTCTCATGCTGAGGTTCTAGCAATTCATCAGTTGTAATTTAAGTTTTCTTACCCTGGCATTGGTTCCCATGGAGTTTTTTGTTCATGGATGTCTTCTCTAGGAAGTTGTGATTCTCTGCATTAACTGTCTCTCCAGTTTTAAGGACAGTGATTTGCCCTGGAAATTCACTTCTCTGCTGACTCTAAGAAGAATTTTTGATTTTTCAGTTTATTCAGCTTTTACTTGTTGTAGGAAGGAATAGTGACTTTCAAATTCTTACATGCTCAATAACAAACTAAGTCTAGAGGTCTCTTGATTTTCTAAGTGAGTCTGATGACTGGATGTGTTTAGAACTCAATGGCTTTTAGCCTTTAAAAAGCAATGCCATGTTGAGTGAGTGAAATTTATTAATTTATAGAAATACAAAATATAAAATTGGTAAAGGTGGAACTGTTGTGGTTGAAGTGTGTTTGTTGGTAAGGTAGGGACCCAGAGTTTGATTCTCTCAGATTCTCCCCTGATGGCACCCCAAACTGCCTCTGCAGATTCTCTCTTCTGCCTGTCATACTGGTTTTCCAGCAATGGTAAGTCAATAATCACTAAAAGTTCTAAAAGTCAGTGTATGTGCATGTATCTGAGTGGCCAAAGAAGGCAAGGAGGCTCCAGAACCCAAAGAAGCAATGACTTCAAATATTTGCCCTGTAATTGCCATAGGAAAGTGAAGGGCTCAGGAAGGTTATGTATTTGGAATCAAAATTATAAATCTGACGCGCAAAAGACCATTTTGCAACTTGCCTCCTTTAACACTTCGGAGTAGGGTGTTATTTAGTTAACCCAGCCTAAAGGGTTGTTTGAAAGGTGGAGGATTGCCCTGGTGATAAACAAATATAAGAAATAAACTTTCAGTGGGGCTGGGCTGCCTGCTGACTGTGATTTCCTGATGATCTATAACAATGGTTATTCACTAACAGCTGGCGCATATCTCCTTCAGACAAAGCCACTGGGGAAGCAGAGGCACTGGGATTGGTGAACCAGAACCGTTTCCTTGGTAACAGTTAACTAGCACGTGTTTTATTGTTTCCAACTGCTTTTCCTGGGGTATTTGCAGGTGGTGGAAGATGCTTTCTTAAAGAGGGGTCGTAACCTCATGAACTTTCAGATGTTGCAACAAATTGGGGAACAAAACATTTTTTTCTTTCAAATATATTAAGTAAATCTTATTACATAGCATTTTCAAGACAGACGCATTCCAAAGTTTTTCTCTTTTGCCATTATTTCCAGATGTTATCAATTTTAAACTCAGAGTTACCTTTTATGATCGGGATCTATAGAAACTAATATTAGTATAGCAGCAGAATACATTTTTGCTTTTTGTGGTGTGTATTTTGGTTTTATTTTGGGCTATGAAATATTAGATCAAACCATAAAATTTGAATATATTTTTAATTGACCTTTTAATGGTTTTGAATATTTTGCTTCTTAATTTCACTCAATGCCTGTTTTTAAGCTTTGCTGGTAGTTTTCTTTTTAGTTTTTAATGCATGAAAAATTTTATAGTGTTGCTATAAAATACAAAGCTAAAAAAGATATTTTTGATCATATTAGATTTTCCTTCTGTATTTACTTGACATATTTTTGAAAGACCTAGCTAATTTCCAGGTGGATAGCTCCCTCTTCTGTCTAGTTTGCAGAATTCACATCTTCTGAAACCACAGATGGAAGAAGTATGAATCGTAGAATTTTCTAGCTTGGCTGAAAGACAAATATATTTATTCTCTGTGGAGTAATTAAGTTCATGAATTGGAATATAGAGGATGCTTCCATTTAATAATTTGGTTTAAAAAATAATTTGGTTTAAAATAAAAGTTAACAATGATGTGCACTGCATAGTGCCTGAAACCTGGAAAGCACTTGGTAACACTGGCTATTATTTTTGTTATTGTAATTTTCTCTCATTCTTTCCCCATGCCTGTGGTGACTATCTTCTTTGCCCTGTGGCATACAAGAATCACATTCTAAAACAACTGAAATTTGTACCCCCATGTTCATAATAGCATTTAGATACAATAGCCAAAATGTGGGAGCAACTCATGAATCCACCCATGGATGATGGATAAATAAAATGTGATATATACATGTAATGGAAAACTATTCAGCCTTAAAAGAGAAGGGAATTCTGACACATGATACAGTACAGATGAAACTTGACATTATGTTAAGTGAAATAAGCCAGTCACAAAAAGGCAAATACCATATGATTCCACATATATGAGGTAGCTAGAGTTGTCAAATACATAGAGACAAAGTAGAATGGTGGTTGGCAAGAGCCTGAGGGAGGGGAGAATTGGGAGTTGTTTAATGAGTATAGAATTTCAGTTTTGTAAGATGAAAGACTTCTGGAGATTGGTTGAACATCAATGTGAATGTACTTAATATTACTGAACTGTATACTTAAAAATGGATAAGGTGGTAAATTGTGTACTTTACCAAAGCTAAAACTTTTTTAAAAGTGAAGAGAATCACAACTGCTGGGGCCACTGCAATTATAGCATATTAACTATATTAGGTAACCTTAGGCATTTTGACTTCTTGGTCACAGAGATCCAGGCCAATGCTGCGAGTTAGAACCAAAATAATTTTGGTGGATGGTTAAGTCTGTGACAGTAGTTCTCAAAAAGCATATTCATTCTACTTCTGTTCCTTTCTCTAGAATTGTTGACTTCCTGCCAAAGGTAGACTTGATTTCCAGGGACTTACAGTTTATAGACTCAGATGAAATTATCTAAGTGTACTTTCCCTATAGACACATAAAGAAATCCCACAGAAATTCTTCAAAAAATGCAAAATCATGAAAAGCAAATTTGATTTTGCAAGTTTACCATTAAAAAACATTCTTTGGGTTAACGCTATAGACTTTTAGAAAGAAGCTTAGAAGCTATTGCATGAAACAAACAGAAAAAAAATAAGTTCATCTGGTTTAGGATTTTTTTTTTCAGATTGATTGCTGTTTAGTTATTATTATTCTCTACAAAGATCATTAAAACACACATTATTCAGGATAAAAAATAACAATTGAAAAGGGTTTATGAAAAATTGGCATTTGATAATTTCTGATAATAATCAAATACAAATATTGTATCCCTCTTATTTCTATTCAAGACTTCCTTTCTTCAATATTTAAACATTTTATTTTAATTCAACAAGATTTACTATCTGCAGTAAATGTATAGTGAAGGTCCTGTGTCACAAAGGAGAGACTGCTGAGTTAGAGATTTTTAATAATGTGCTTTAAAAGAAGGTAAATCAAAAAATGTTTAATGTTAAAAGCAACTAAATATACTGAAATAATAAATAGTTATCCTTCCAAAGGACATTTTCATATGACTATGGAACTTAGATAAAAAAATATTTGCAGAGGAAAATTCTTCACCTATATTTCAGACATGCTGATAGGGAACAATCTCCACACTGGTGGACATGTCTGCTCAAACTAGTGTCAAATAAAAAGACAAGAGATACACTTCTTTTATCAGTTTGTCAAAAATGGTGAAGAAAATGCTTAGTAACAGGACAGGAGTAAAGTGTGTATAATTCTGTAACTTTGAAAATGCCACATTTTAATTTTACTTGGTCCTTTTGAAATAAGAATAAGATGATTTGCTTTAAATGTTCTATAAATCAAAAGCTGAAATACAGTTATTAGTTACCACAATTATAATTTCAGCATCATCTTAATAAAATGCCTGGGTTAATGAACTTACCTATAGGCCTTTTAAAAAAGAATCCCAAGAGGTAAAGCACAATTTTGAAATCACAAAATAAGTATAAAGGAAAACATCAGACTTACCAAGAAAAACAGCTGTAACAGCACAAGACAAAAGGTTAATTTTGGTGACATAATTCAGTTCTCTATCTTTTAGCTTCAGATACTTTCTCTGACCATCTGAAGGCTCTAGACAGATGTGGAAAAAAAGGGAGGTTGGTTTTTATCTTAAGGTCACATCTAAACACATCAATGTAGTTCATAATAGAAACATTTTCTTTTTCACTTTAAATATTTCAAGCTGAATAAGTTCCCATCACCCCTTAAAGAGTCTTAGTACAAACATTTCACCCTTGTGTGAGGGAGAGACATCATTAAGTTCATTTTGAAAGGTTCACATTAGCTTTTAGCCAAAAGTTGAAACTTTTGGTGCCTTTTGAATCCTTTTCAAGTTGCAAAACCTTAGAGTGAAACTAAAGAGAAAGAGATCAGATCTTGGCCTACCTCTTTCAGCCCTTGAGAATTCCCTTTCCAAGTAGTTTCTTAAACAGTGAGGCTGCATCAGAACCCTCAGTTCTTCTCCTTGGAAGTTATTAAATCAGCAGAAAGACCAACAATAATGGCACATGAAATCTAAGTTTTGTACAGGAAACAGAAAGGCAATCTACACTTTGTTATTCACTTGACAGACAGAGCCATTTTGACAGCCATAACCTTGGAAACCACAGGTCCTGCTGGGCTCAGCAGGAGTCAAACGCTGAGTACCATCTGTCAAAGCTTTCCCCCCCCTCCTTCTTATCCATGTCTTTACTATAAGATGCTAAGGAGAGGCCTGAACTACAGTTAACTTTTGTGCATTGTAACACTAATGTTGGGGTAAGAAATTCACTCTGCAATCTACCAAATTTGAGTGAACTGAATTAGGTATTCTACATCCTTTCCTAATGTTATCAATAGAAAAAAGTGTAGGTTGAGGAATTCCATAATTACATTTAAAACAACTGGTGTTACAAAATAAGGAAATTGCCCATATTTCCTTAGTTAGCTATGTTTTTGCTAACTCTGTAGTTAAAAAATAATAGGAGGTTTGAAAGTTCTCAACTCTGAGGATTCTTTTGTTTCTTAATATAAAACAATAAAATTTTTTATTTTCCAAAACCAGAAACTTAATGGCTTAAAGTCTTGCTTTCTAAAAAGAATTCTCATTCAGAGCACACAGATTCTCTTGTTCCCTATCTCTCCCATTATTCAGTTTTAAAAAATTGACAAGCCTAATCATAATTAAATCAATTATATAGTTACTAAAAAGGAATTAGAAATGGCATCTTTAAGTGCTATCTAAATGCTACATATTTTTGAAGTACAAATTTATTTTGCATTACAATTTTAGGGTTTTGTATACTTATATTGGATAATTTTAGGTATCTACTTAAAATCTTTATATTTAGTATACAATTTCTAACACATATAATTTGCTCAGAAATTTAGGGAAAGCTTCCATAAACACAGAATCATGAAAGAAGTTTAAAATTTAAAAATTGAAGAAAATGAGGTCATTTTTGACAGAATTACTCTAAGATTTTTAGCTATTACTTAAAATTTGACCTTTTTCCCAACTTATTCTTTATTTACTCTTCCTTCCAATTTTCCCAAATGCTGAAAAATTGTTAAGATACTATATGTCATGACAGTGATATTATATATACTAGATATATGGTAACTCGTTTAATGGATAATTACATTGTCAAGAAGACATGTGAGGAAGTATTTTAATTAGTTATAATATTTTACAGAAATGTGTATTTTGCTGAGTGTGTCATATATATAAATTTTGCATATATGAGAGACCTTATGTATAAATGATTTATGTAAAATATGTTTAATAAATTACGTACCCAGAAGGTGATTTTGTTGTTTAAAGTGATCAAGTAATGATTTGTTTTGCATGCCAAAGCTAAATAATAACAAATAATTTCTAAAGTGACAAGATTGGATTTTTGCGCATAAGTTTTGTAAAACACTTAAGTCACATAGTGTATTTTTGTGAACGTATGCATGAATGCATTTGAAGGAAGTCTGAGTGGGTTATATTTGAGTTGGGACTTTGCCCTTTGGCTGGCTTCCCTCACCTGCCCTTTTTCCTAAGAGGAGCTGATCTCATTTAGAGGCTGAGGGAGGAAGTTGCCTTTGCTGGCAGAGTTCTGGCTTGGTAAACACCTCTTCCACCAATGCGTTAATGCTTGAAATCCTTTCTCCAGGGGGCAGGAAACAGCTTTCACCACATTGAGAGAGAAAATTCAAAGGCACATGCCCCAAGGGAAAGGGAGCACGTGGACTTAAATTAATCTTGCTGACAGTTATTCTGAGAGCAAAGAAAAGCTGAAGGAGATCAGGGGGAGGCCCCTCCAGATGGAGGAGGGTGAGTTCAGGGGGCAGGCTCAGGCTGCATCAGGGTTTCACCCAAAGAGGGCAGGTTAAGTTCACAGAGTAGCCTAGTTTTGCACTGCATGTGTAGACTTTTTTGATTCTTCTCATTTGACTGTTAATTGTTGGAATTTTACAATTTCGGACGTGGGGCAATATTAAGAGCATTTCCTTGAAAGGGGTTAAATACCGCATTGTGAAGCAATCCACGGCCTCTGCAACAGGAGTTCGATCCCCAGCCAGCCAGGGAGCAACCCACATGGCGCAGCAGATCTCTCCTGTCTCGCCTGCTGCTCCCCTCAGCAGTGTACTTCACTAGATCTGCCTGTTCTGTTCACCATTCTGTCTCTGTTGAATCCTCTCCCCCCTCCCCCCCCAATCTCTGACCTGTACGCATAAATAAATAAATCTTAAAAAAAAAAGATAATTTCCTGCCACCCTTCACTTAGAAATGCAGAAAATGAGATCCAAGCAAGTCTATTCTGTGTTTTGTTTATATAAACAAAAAGGGGCCATGTTCCAATGGAAATTGACCATGTTTAAATTCTTCCAGAGAATTTCACTTAATAATTTGTTCTATAGTTTGTCAGTAACAATTATGCCACATGTTTTGTATTTTATGTATATATTTGCAAAATATTTTCAAATAGGAAAAAGGCAGGTGTTTATGTTTATACTCTAATTTAGAGTTTATAAAATACTTTTTTTTGCATTGATGTTGTCTCTTATTAATTGTTTTATCTGCAGTCAGTTCTCATCTACTGCGTTTATTGAGCATCTGCTGGCTACACAGCTCTGTAGTAATCTGGGAGGGTGGGGGGAAGATAATATTCAGTCAGTCATTTAACAAAGATTTATCAAGACCCTACTTTATGTTAGAATTGGAGAGACTAAAAAAACAAAACCTGCATTCAAGAAAGGGTACATTTTAGCAAGTAGGGTGATAATGACAGGAGACAATGATGACAGAATTGCTCCAATATTGTAAAGTTATAAATGTTGTAAGTAGCTTGATGGGGAGAACATGAATTGGCGAGTAGATCCCATGGGGGTAGGCACCTGTCCTGTGAGACTGGTCTGCCTGACTCCCGGAGGAAGTTGTAACTAAGATGAGGCATGCTGGGAAAGGGCAGAGAGGAGAGGGATACCAAGGCAGAGAGAACATGTGCAAAGGCAGAGGACACACAAGAAAGCTGGTGTGAGGGAAGCTTGGAAGGAGAGGGGAAGCGTGTCAGGGAGGGCCTGACCACACAGGGCTGTGAGAGTTGTGCTAAGTGTGATTGAGCTTTATTCTAAAAACAACCAGAAGCAAATGGATTATTTGAAGCTCCATAGAAGTGTGTGGTCATAATTAGGTCTGGTTTTGAGGCAATCACTTTGGCAGCAACGTGGGGAAATGATTGGCTGGGTGAGAGAGGACCCTTGGCTGGGAGGATCTGATAGGCATATTGGGCGAGCAATAACCAACACTTGTTCCCATTGTACAGATGGGGCAGCTGAGGCCCAAGAAATGACATAATCAGCGACAAATACCGTATCTCCTATGCCTAGGCTGTATTACTAGCAGAACTGGCCCACCTAGGGACAGTTTCTGTTGCTTACTATGTGTGCACTGAAAATACTACTTCAGTGTTGACTGAAGATGCCACCTGTGTCTGTGCCCTTCTGCAGGGCAGACTCTCAGGTCCACCATACTCAGGGGGCTGTCTGTCCCCATCTTGACAGGAAAGTGCAGAGTTTCCCCAATTTAGTTTCTAGTTCTCTTTGTAACATTTATATAGAATCTTACAGGTTAGCATGCCAGGGTTTTGTTTAATCCTCATAAGAAACTTGAAAGGAAGATACTATTTTTGTCTCTATTTCACAAATGAAGCAGCTGAGGGCCAAAGGGGCTGAGTGCTGTGTTCTGATTTTTTCATCTGTAGAACAGGAATGATTACTGTTTCTGATCTCAGAGGAGTTAATGATCAATGCTGTTGAGACCTTTAGCACAGAGTACTCAGTAATCGTTCATTTTTGTAATTATTATTCATGGAATTCAGAGCCAGATAAAGATACTTTATAGTAACTATATTTATATTAACTATATAATTACTATATTTATTTTCATTTCCTTTTCATTTAGAGAAATAATGAAAGTAATTTAATAACTACCAAAAGTTTGAAAAATAATCACTGATACCCTATCTTGATAGATTATGAGAGGTTTCACAATTTTTTTTAGAAGTGTACTTATCTCTACATAGCAGGATTATAATGTACCACAATTTTACAACCTACTTTTTCCTCTAGACATTAGACCAGGTTTTTTTCATGTTGTAGCCAAATCATAATGAATATCACTTTAAATAAGAATGTGCCACATTTTAATTTAATGTGCCATTTTTAATTTTATTTGCTCAGATGTTTTGGTTGCTTTTAGTTTTTCTCCATTATAATAATACTCTAACAACCATTTTTGTATCTGTAACTTTTCTTCTTTGGGAGTATTTCTTAGGATATATTTTCAGAAAGTAGATTATAATTAGACTAGAACTTGAATATTTTTGCAGTTTTTGCTACTTATTGATAAATCATAGCTCCCTTTAAAATTTTTTTATAAACCTTATTTTATAAATAAGGTTTTACATATTTTTTAAGATCATGCAAGGAAGGGCAAGATGAAGATTTGAAGTCTTCTTTCTATTTTACCAATGATGCCCATGGGGAAAACTCATGATGCCCATGGGGAAAACTCACACTCACGAGAGTGACAGGTTTCCGATCCTGTCACTCTCTAGGGACCAGCTGACGCAGCAGAAAGGACAGAAGAGTAGGAGCTGGGAGTTCTGAGTTTGTGTGTAGCTGCCACTGATCATCTATTGTTTGACCTTAGTCTTCTCAACGATAACTTAGATTCATTGTTTCTTGCCCATATCTTCTGGGGAGCTTGAGAATCATGCATCCAGGTGCTCTTTTAGCAGTGTAAATCACTGCACTAGTTTAGGGTAATATCTTGTTCCCTGGGTCTTGAGCACTGAGCTGCTCTGGAAGCTACACTGCGCTTCTTTGACTTGAATCTGCCAATGGGGATCTTGAATTCTGTTTCAGTATGTCTGGAATAGATCTGTGATTTTATGTTTTTAACAAGCTCCCAGGTGATGTCTAGTAATGCTACTGCTGGTCCAGGGACCACACTTTGAGAAACAAACCAGTCATTCTGACTGGTCATTTATTCACACAGGTAACTGTTCCCACAGTGCAGAGTATCTTGCCCATGGAGCAATTTTCATAAGAGGGATAGGATAAGAATTAATAGAAGTTGGTCAGATGCTACTGAAGTAAGTCCTAATATATTATTAGAATGTGAATATTCACAAGTTGTTTGTGGAGGACGTGTTGTCTGATCTGTTTCCTCTTGAATGATAGAGATCACCTGAACCTAGGAATGTCCCCTTTCCTGAGTTGCGGTAGGAAGTGGAACACAGTAACCTGGAATAATGGTATAATATGGAAAGGTCCCAGCCTTCTATTGTTGATTTCCTTTATCTGAACACAAACCCAAGAAAACCCTTTTTCATCCTTATTTTATATTGTCAGAGATTCCACCAAAGTCCCTTTAAAAACTGACCAAGAAAATTTTCCAGCAACAACTTAGAAGTCTTAATGCATTGTTACAAATCTTTCCAAACATCTGCTGCATGAAAAGAAGCAAAACACTGCAATGACTGAGGGCAAGAGGGCATCGCCAAAGTGGGTGTCCCAGCGCTGCTCTGCGGAGGCCCTTTCTGTGCGCGCAGGCTGCCCTGGGAGGCTCCCGCACCTGTTCTTACACATTCCTGCTGGCTTCTGTTGTTTGCAGTTGCTGTCAAAAGCATCCCAGGAGAGGGCTGGGACAAGTCTTGTCAGGGAACAAGAAAAGCCTAGAAAGTGGCAGTTGGCTTCACAAATGTAAGGATGTTCACAGCCCCAGTAGGGATTCTCGTTTCTCTTTTCACATAACCCAAAGCCTCATGTCAAGAGGAAATCCTTTGAATTTACGTACTGTGGTGAAGAATGGTCTTTGAAACTCAGGTGACATCAATAAGCCTAGTTTCATATTTCTAAAACTAAAATGCTCTGAGCAGGACTTGGAGGGACACAGCCATCTGACCTCTTGTAGTTACTGTCTAGAGGTGTGCTGAATGGCACACATTCGAGAGGCAAGAACAAATTTTGAGTTGGGAGTAGAGGAAAAGTCGTCTGTCTGTGCATTAGGGCTGGATTTTAAGAGATTAGTATGGCTTTTAAGGAAACATTTAAGGGAAAATATGATGTGTTTTAATTTTTAATTTTCCTCTTAATTATCAAATTGAGATCCTACCAAGAACCCCCTGGTGGAATTACTCAGTTACTTCATTCAACTTGATAGTGCAGTTGGCTCTGGCCTTAATAGCCTTATAAGCATTTTAAAATATCTAAAGTTTTTGATATAATAAAGACATCGCTTTCAGCATTTTTATTGTGTACTTATATGCAGTGGGGAGTAGTATGCTTTTGTCTCAAATTTAAAGTTTTTCTTTTTGTTCACTAATCATCAAAGTCTCCACTTAAAATTTAAAGTACAGAAAACAGTTTCTGAAATACAGAGAACAATTTTTCCAGGGAATGCTTAGCCTGAAGATCTTAATGTGATTAAAAATTAAGATTAAAAAATACATAATCACTACGGTTTCCTGAATTTTCTTCACTCAAAATGTTAATATGATTGACTTAAGTTTTGATTTTAGGTTTCTGGATTTTGTTAAAATCTAAGTAACAGGAAAGCAATAATATGTTGGTTAATAATTTCCATTTAGGAACTATATTCATAGTAAATCTGCTTTAAGCAGGCCGCAAAAGTTCTGTCTTTGAAATGTTCTTTCCTTTTAGACTCAGCATAATGATTGGTTTTTAGTTGAACTGATATTTAATTCCTTTGGTCCACTTGAAATTTTATGTCCATTTTAAAACAGAATAATCTTTTTTATACATAATTATTTTATTAGGGAACTATAAAATATGTCTTTAACATTCAAGTTCGGTCATTTGGCTACCTAATAAGTCACCATTATTTTCCTTTAGTGTTTTAAATTCGTGTTATTAGAATTATTGTCTCAATAAAAATCACAAAAAGATGATTTTATAAAAGTTATCTATTGATAATGCATTTGATATGAGGGTAAAGGTGTTTTTAAACTAGTATGCGTCATGAGTGAAAAATCTGATTTTTAAAGACTGACTTTATCTGTTGTACTGTCTTAGATGAATCAGTGTAAAAGATCTATTACTATTAATGCAAAATTCAGTAAAGGAAAATCTGATTGCTTTATTGAAAGGAACAATTTAAATACTTAAGATTAAAACTTAAGTATTTAAAATACTTAAAATTAAAACAATTTAAATACTTAAGATTAAAGCTAAGATAGGTACCTAAGATGGGTATTTTCACTCTTTGACACCTAGAGGAATGTCTTCTGCCAAGGAAATTCTAGTAAGGTTTTAAAAGGTCTCTCACAGAGAACATTGTCTGCTTTTGCTCCCTAAACCCTCTGCTCCTTGAAACGCATCTCTGAAAGCTGGGTCCTTATGCTCTTCAGCAGATTTGAATGGGGAGCACTTCAAGTTTAGGATAATTTGAGCCCTTTTCAAAGGACAGGGAGAATACTTCCAACTCTTCAGTTCTCAAAAAGAGGGCGTAAACTGTAAGTCTGTCTATCAATCCCTTAAAGTCCCTTCTTCACTTTTAAAAAGTCAGCCATGTGATACTGAATCTGAAGAGGTACGTATCCCTTCAGGGAAGGAACTGGGGCTGTGGAATTGTGAACTGTCTCCTACTACCCAGTTGGCCCAGATATGGGAGTAGCAGAAAGACAGCTAGATAGAAGCCCAACTGGGGGAGATGTGCCTTGGGATGTGAAAGCATCAGTAAAGGGAAATCTCCATTTCCTGACTGCCACACAACCTTCAACTTTTAAAATTCTGTTTTGGAGGAGCTCTGAAAGGAAATTAATCTTCCATTATAGAAAAATCTGCCTAAACCAAATTTAGTTTTTAAGTAAAAGTAAAAATAATTATGACACTGAACTTCCTAAACCTGGATATTTTTGAAACATTCTGAAAGCACACATTCATATTCCTTTATAAGCTCATATCAGAACTGGCTTACGGAAATCTTTGAATATGTTCTGTCAGAGGAAAATGCTGTTTCATGATATTTATTCAGTCTATAGAATAGATTTGTCCCATACAATAGCCTTCCTGGCAATATATATATTGTCACTTATTTGTATATCCTTTATGGGTTAGCTCTTCTGGGATAGCTTTTATATTAGACAATCTACGGAAGCTAACCGAGGTATGGCATGATTAAGTTTATAGGTCATGAGATAAATTTACATGGAGAGCCAAGTTTCTAGCTTCAAGCAAATGACTTATCTGTAATTTGATGCAAGTAAAATGACTGACCTTTCAAATGCTTGTTGGGCTTCAAGTGTCTGGAACAATCAATATGTACATTATTGTTTATATTTTATGCTCCTGATCCCATTAATGTATGCCTTCAGAGTGCCGGGACACCATTAGTTTCTGATACTTCTGAAGTTATTGGGTGGCATTTATCAAATAGAAAGGCAGCACATATTGACTTGTGACAGTGTTTGCATTTCTTGAGCTCAATGTTTCATGAGCTGCTTATCTAGTTTTGGTAAGCAAGGCTTTTATTGCTCCAAAAGCCTCCTCAATGAAATAATAATGAACCAATTTGTTTAAAATGAATCTTAATCTTTAACTTGCACACTCGTTAGTTTCTCCATTGTGAGCGTTAGAAAATGTGATAGTGGGCAGGGGAGACCAGAGAGGTGGTGGAGGGCATTGAGTGCTGGGTGTGGGAGTCGGGAGAAAAACTGAAACAGTCTCTGATTGTGTGTGTGACCTTAGACAGGTGTTGTAATGTCCCTGAGCCTCTGCTTCCCCATTTGTAAAGGGGTGAGGTCAACTAGATAATCAATAAGGGCTCTTCCAGCATGAACATTCAATGCACACACTGGAATATATGTGAAGACACGAACCGCGGCACAGCTCTGCCAGTAAGTGAAACACTGAAATGCAGAGAATCCTTTAACCCCTCTACCCCTCTGAATAAGGAAATAAAGGAGACCTGCATACCTTCCCATTTGTCCCCAATACATTAAACTCGTTGTAGGTTTTCCTCTCACTAGAGGTATTTGGGACGTATACACACAAATTTATATATAAATTTGTTTCAGATGTGATCTATTTATAGAATTACAAATAGAGTTATATATAGGCCTCTCTATTTTTTCCACTCCATAACCTGTCCTCACCCCACACAAAATGTGCACAAAGTAAAAATAGGTTCCACCTGTTTTTAAAACAGAACAGGAACTCCCAGTTGTTCATTGAAGAGATAAGGAATAGCCACCCACTTCTGTATTAATTAACTCTCCCTTTCTAGGATTTTATTATTGGAGAGTCTAATGACTTAAAATTAACCATCCATGGTTCAATTAAAAAATCATGAATTGATGAATTGGTTTCTAAATTCTCTGTGTTATCGACAAGTTGCTGCATCACTGAAGCTTTAAGACATGTCATCCATTATTAACTTTGATGGCATTAAAAAAGATAAATTAGATCTTTTAGGCAGAAATGAGTTCTCACAAAGGCTGCCTTTCTAAAGTGGACACGGTCTCAATTTACCCTGAATTTCAGCTCACTTATTTATTTTGAGCTTTATTCTCATTTCAGTTAGATTTTATTGATTCTTTAGTAAACATTAACTGATGATAGATGCTTCTTAATATAAACAGATAATAGATAATCAATGTGTAATGCAGTTTAAGCAATAAAATACTTTTGCCAGGAACATAAAATCTGCCATAAGGACTAGAAATGCCTTCATTAAAATAATTAACATTTATAATGACAATTTTCAAAAGGAAGCCTCTCTTCATATTAAAAAATCAAATTTACTTTCAAGAAAACATCAAAACAGCAATAACTAGGAATAAAACATGTTATTTCTGAGGCAAGTTTAAAGCATATACATTTAGGAGTAAATTTCTGTCTTTTAAGCTACTGTAGTTTGTGGGACTATCATAAAAGGCATTAATAATACAATTCAAAATAGCATTTAAAATTTGAGCTTAATATTTGATTTATGCAGATGGAAATTCATCTTACCTTGCTTTTGCAAAAGTCCTTATTCTTACTATTTACTTCTCCAACCTAAAATAATCTTTTGTTTCATAGAATCTTATTTTTCTAACATTGTAAGTATAATTTTCCATTAATGGCAACTGTATCAACTGCAAGAGAAGACGTGTTGGGGGGAAAATGACTTAGGCAAGTTTTTAATACCTCAAATTAGACCCGCCCTTTATCCCACAATTCCTTTTGTGTGTCTCATTATTGATCGGACTTATGTTGTATTTTGAAGCATGGGAATTAACCAGGGCAGTGTTTTATTTGACTATTTATCTCTTTAGCAAAATTGTTGCCATCTTTGACCTTTCAAAATGTTTATGACAAGGTGTTTGCTATTAATTCCACACAGGAAGGAGTGAAAAGCCTCTCCAGTTGGAGCTCATACTTACCGGAAAACAAGACTTTCGGGCAGTATGAGTCTTAGATGAGACAAATTGTGGTTATTTTTACATTTTTACAAAGCAGTATGGCTTGAGTAGATTATTGTTTTCTAATTAACGGACCCATCGTAAATAAAGAATGGATGTGTTTTGACATCAAGTATGCTGTAGCTCTACTGGTCTAGATCTGTTTTTGTATCTAGTGGGATTACAAGAATAGAAATATAAAATTGCAGGCTGGAAAGGAACTTAAAGATTATCAAACTTGATCTATTTTTATTACGTAGGCTGTAAACCAAAAGTAGAGAAGTTAATCATTTGTCATCAGTCACTTAACAAGTAAAGACCACATAAAAGTCCCCTGACAACCTATCTAGTGTTTTATGATGGTCAGTAAGACACAACATTTCTCACTAATGCTGGTGATTATGCTATGGCTTGGGTTGCCTTTGTGGGGACAACAGCTTGCTTAAAGTCCATGTGGTGGGCTGCTTCTCAATTACAGAATGGAGAGGCATGTCATGCCCTCATCACCAATTTGACTTCATTTTTTACCAGTCTCCCATCATCCACCAAGCTCCTAAATATTGCCCTCCCTCTCTAACTCTTTCCTACCATAGCTTTTCTTTAAGATCTTTCCCTCAACCAGCTTGTTTCTACTCATTTAGGTTTCAGCTCAAATACCTTCTTCTCAGACAGGCCTTTCTTCACCACCCAAAATAAGAAATAATGAGAATAGTAATAGAAGTAGCAGGCCAGCTGCTAACACTTATTGAGCTCTTAATGAATGCCAGGCACTGTTATATGTGCTTATAGAAAAGCACTTATTAATTCATTTAATCCTCAAATCATCCTCAGAGCCATGTAGTAGCATCAGTTCCATTTTATAGGGCATGCAATTGAGGCATAAGGAGTTGACACTCCCATAGTGTGGGAACAGCTAATTAGTGGCAGAGCCCAGGTAGGAATGCAGGTGGTCTGGCCCCAGTATCCAGAACTCCTTTTGTCTTTCATAACCCACTATCTGATCACCATCTAGCCTGATAACCTACTTCATTTTCTTTGTAGCATTTTTTTTTTATGATGAGCCTGTGCTCCCTCCCCCACTTATTATCTCTCTATCTCCCCTCCACTTTATTAAACTCTAAGTTCCACAAGAAGCAGACTTTGCCTTTCTTGTTCACTGTGGTCTGTCTCCAAGCATTTTACCAAGGGTGCACTCCTGGGCAGTCATTTCCCAGGAACATCCTTGGGGAAGATTTTCCCTTATCACTTTTATGTAGAGTCAGGAAGGCTGCAAAATCCTGACAACTTGCCTTTTGAATCCCAGGAAATACATCATCCGTCCTTTTCTACACACTATTTGAAGCTGCCAGGAATATTGCAATTATAATTTTGTTTCCTGGACTCTACACCAGGAGAGTGACCATGGAAATAGTGACTATCAACACCAGTGGTTCAGAATCATCCCCGTGTGGTCTGTGTCCTCCACAGCCAAAGGGAAATGTTTTCCATTACACCGTTCTGGTTCCTGGTGTTAGGATAAGCTCGTCATCCTCAGTGCAGCATTTACTACCATCAAAAGAAGGGCAGTGACAGAACTTTCACATAGAAATGCCAAATTCATCAAAAGTGGTTTTGGACAGGCCTCTCTATGGCTTCTCTAATGAGGCACTGGTATGAAATTACATTGGTGAAAAAACTTCTTGTTTTTACAAAGACTCTCTTTATTTTGAAGCCAGATATTGCTACTATTTCAGGGAAGAAAATATCACCCTTATTTGAAAAATGGCAAAATGTATTCTTTCTTTCTCAATATCACTTACAAATAAAGATTCTCTGAGGAATTCTTTTCTTTTTGTGTGGATTCTCTTGTTGTTAGTTATTTAGAAAGGTTAGTAATTTGAGTAGACTTGGTATTATTATACATCAGACAATAAATTTTAGGTTAAGGAGCAAATGTTGAAGCATGACTTTATCGGCCCAGACTTTCTCCAATGCTGTGGGCATTTGGGGATGGGCAAGCCCTCTTTGTAAGCAGCTTCCCTGGGTGTTGCAGGATGTTGGGTGATCCTGGTCCTGTATCACAAGCTCCATAGTACAGTAGTCCTTCCTTATCCCGGGGATGCATCCCAAGGCTGCCAGTGGATGTCTGAAACTGGGATAGTATTGAACGCCATATATATATATATATATATATATATATATATATATATCCCTCTTCCTACATATCTATAACAAAGGTGAATTTATAATATAGAGAAGAAATTAAAAACAATGACTCAATAAAATGGAACAATTACAATAATGCACTCTAATAAAAGCTATGTGCATGTGGTCTGTCTCTAAATATCTTCTTGTACTGCTGGTAACTGAAATCTCAGAAAGCAAAGACATGGATAAGGGGGGACTACTGTATCTGCTAGTTATTGTGACAACCCAAAACACCCTCACACTTTTACAGCTGACTTGTGTAGAGAAGTGATTTTACCGTGGTACTGGAGCATAGTCAGGTAACAAAAATGCTAATCTGCTCTAATAAAAGGCAATAGGGAGTGATGTGTCATATGCTTGCTTGAGAAATATGCATGATTTGGTTAGAGGTGTCCAAAACTGAAGTTTTAATAAACTGTTGGTCAATAAAAAGTGCTGGTTGCACCAAACATGACCCACTAGCTATTATGGACCGCAGCTTGTGTCACCCCAAAATTCACGTTGAAAACCTAATCCCCTCTGTGATGGCATTGGAGGTGGGACCTTTGGAGGGGGAGGGTAATTTGGTCCTGAGGGAGGAGCCCTTATGAATTGGATTAGAAAGAAGAGACATAAAAGCTGATATACTCTCTTTCCTTCCATGTGAGGATACAATGAATGGCCATCTGAAAACCAGGAAGAGGGCTCTCCCCAGACAGCAGATCTCCCTAGCATAGTGCTTGTCTACCAATCCAGCCTCTCTCTTTATTTCCCACCTTGTACCATGCGATTTTGTCTCACTATCTTGGTTGAATGAATAAATGAGAATTATTCCAGGCTTTAACCAATTGCATAAACATGTCTCATGAACTCATCAATGTGCTTACCCGGGATTACATGCTACTTTTCTCAGGATCAATTTCTTCTAGTTCGTGATAGAAGACAGAGATGCCTCTGCTCCAGGCAGATGTGGCCTCTTTGGTGTCAGGGAATGATTTTAGTGGTGCTAAAAGCTCCTTCCATTCTGAAGTCAAGACTTCCTGACTGTGCCCTAGATTCCTCTTCCTGCCTCCTGCCTTCTGGTGTTTTTCTTTTCTTCTCCGCACCCCTCCACCTTCCTTCCCCTCTCCCTCCCTTTTTTCTGTTCTCTTCTTTAACCTGATTTTTTTTCCTCCCCCCCCCTCCAGTTTTTTTCTCTAATTTCAACTTGTAACCTCTTCCTCTGGGTTGTAACTATCTATGAAGAGTCAGAGTTTTGCTGACTTCTACCATCTTCCTGCCATCTTATTTCACTATAAAGCCTCTTAACAGAGTAGGAAATAAGGCATTCACAGGTAACAAAGTAAATTTCTTTTCTGTACCCAGGTGTTTAAGCAACTGAGCCCCAGGATCTTGTGCCAAAAAAAAAAAACAAACAAACAAACAAAAAAAACAACTTTTTTTTTTTAATTAGTAGGTTAAAGATTCACAGATGCTTACAATATACCTCCTCTTGTTTCCATTCATATTATTATTTCCTGAGAATGTTTTTTAGCAGGAAGAGATGTTAATTCACACACTCCTTTTCACTTTCCTCTCTCATGGTCAGTATATTTTGTTTTGGTTGGTTTCTAAAGACAACACACACTTGACCAGCTGTTTAGTTTCTCACAGCTAACACACACATGCTCAGGCTGTTCCCCTGTGATTTTCAAGGCCTGGCTCTCTTCTGATAAGGTCAGCAGCACACACAGTTTAGCCACATCTGCTGTGTTCCTTGAGGTCAATCAAAGTATTCTTCATTCTGGGACTAATGGGAATCTCCCAGAGAGAAACAATTATTGCACTTGAAAAATCTATTGATCTACATTGTATGGTTCACATGGTAGTGGGGGTTCAGGAATACTTTTTGAAACTAGGAGATCAATCAGGGGATTCAGAGTAAGAAGACATTAGTGAATACATTCTATCCATTTCTGAGAAATTGCTTTTACTGCCATAAGAATAACAGAATGCCCAATTCAGCTGCCACAAAACATCAACAATATAGGTCAGCTAGCATTATTGACTTCATTGATTGATTTATAAGTTCATGATAATACTATTGGGCATAGATTAAAGAATTATCAATAGAATTGTGAATGTTCCTCTTGGTGTGATATTCCACTTCCCCATTTTCTCTTGTTAATTTTGAGTCACTATTTTTGTGTCACTTAATGTTGATCTGGTTATAAATATGAGTAACAGATGACTGCACCACAGAAAACGAGAGTACTGGGCTGCCACCTTTTAGAATACACTTTTCAAGTGGTCAATGTTGAAATTTTCAAACAACTTGGGACCAGGGCAATAGTCCATGTGTTGCCGTCCAGATACAGGAATTGAATAAATAATTAAAATCCTTTAATAAACTGTGCACCGTTTGGCTTGTTTCAATGTATTTTTGTCACAAAAATATTTTCACAAACCAATTAACTGGAATTCTATTCTTTTATCCTGCATTAGGAATTAAAAGACTTACATGTGAATGTTGTCACAATCCTTACCAGTTTGGTCAATTCTGGGTTTATACTGTAGAATATGAAAGATGCTATCATAATTATATTATGAAAATTAAAATAGTTCACAAAGTATCTGATGCAATATTTAGCACACAGTAGACACTTAAAATATTAGTCAAATTTGTAGCTTCACATTTAGAAAATCTAATGAGGAATAAAATGACCTAAATACTGAAAAAAATACTGAAGTCTCAGAGTGATAGAATTGAAGTTTTGTACAAAAATACTCAGATATGAACTTTTGTTCTTAAAGAGATGTTTTCTCCTTTTCTTCCTCCCTCCCTCCCTTCCTTCCTTTTCTTTTTTTCTTATTGAGTTAATATAGGGATACCTGCATCAGATATTACAACCATAGTGAGTTCACTACAGTGGAATATTTTCTGTGGGTTTAAGAAGTGAAAATTTGAAAATGGTGACAATCTTGTAGGAATTGGTAAGGATTGAATAAAATAAATTCTATAAAGAGCATGGCATATTTCCTGGCACATAGTAAGTATTCAGTAAATACTTGATTATATTATTTTGTGTAGATATTATATATGTGTGTGTGTGTATATATATATATATATATATATATATATATATATATATATAAATCCTACTATAGAAGTTGCTACATTTCATTAGAAAGGTTTAAAAGGATGGAACAGATAAGTTTAATGTCATTCTAGCTGAAAAATACACTTTTATACTTTTGATAAATCTAAAATAGTATACCCAAACAGTGTTGTAAGTTCCATTATATGAACTTGGAAAACTCTCTTTCACATTTAAAAATCTACATTTTTAAATCTCAAAATGTTGATCAGTCCCAAGACAAACACAGAATAAAAGCTAGCTATTTCTCCCTTTCAAATGGTTATGATTTAATGACATTCTTTTCACTAATTCTTTTCACTAATACCTGTTTTAGAAGTTATTAGGGATTTTTCCCTAGAAATATAATAGAAACAAATGAAAATAAACCAATCTGTGTGATTTTCTCTTCTGATTAGATAACGTGATTGTTTTAGTTGTTCGCAAGGCAAAAGTGCTGATGCAGGAAGGGCAATTGATTAGAACAATATATGGGCTAGCTTAATGCTTTAGGTCAACTTCTTGGGAAATTTAATTGCTTATGCAAAATTTAATGTGTTGCAAGCATCTTTTCTGTCAAATGCCTTTTTTATCCTTTTATTCATTTGGCTCCAAGTTTGATTTGTGGGATGAATCATGGGTAGTGTTACATAGATTCAGATACTGTTTGTAGACAGCTACTATTCTCTTTGCTATTTTTGTATTTTGTTAATGTCTCCTTTTGCCATTAGACAGCATAGCACTTGTTCTTCTATTTTAGTACTCTGCAGGTTGTGGCTTAGTCCAATAACAGGATAGGGTTTTTTTTTTTTTAATTCCTCAGAGTAATTCACACTTTAATTGTGTGTTTGGCTCCTTGGTAAATGGGGTGTAGGGTAGCAACCAACTTTCTCTCACAGTATCAGAGCCCTCAAAAAGGCTAGAGATACTTTTACTTAAGTGACAGGCTTCTCAGCCACACTGCTGTGCCCTGTAGCTGTGTGTCCTTAGGGCTGACACAGGAAGTTGGGCTGTTTTGATATGAGTGGGTGACCAGCAGGCCCCATGTTCCTTCCTAAGGTTCTGCAGCTCTCAGAGTTTATGTCAGTTTGTTGTTGATGGACTCTTTCTGGTCTAGAATTGACTGGACATGTCAAATAGGTAAATGTGAGGATAAATGAGAAGGGGAAATTGAAAACAACTTAGATGTATAGACTGGGCTACTGAAAGGACGGGCTTTGCAATATTGAGAAAAGCAATAAGGAAGTAGCTTTGGTTGGAAAGACTGTAAAGTTCACTTTTGGACATAAATTTTGCTTTGCCTTCAGATCATCCTTTGGTAGAGATGCGTGCACAGATCACTGGGGAGAGCTGTAGCGCAGCATGGGTCAGGTATGGGGGATGCCCACTCAGAGGAAGGTCTGTGCCTTAAAGTCACTGAGCTGTAGGTGAAGTGGAGTGTGCGGGCATCCTGTCTTTTAAAGAGTTCTTGACTCCCAATTGCCCTCTTCTGACAGAAACTGACATTTGAAGTGGTTTTCCATTTGTTTCCTTTTTATTGTGAAAAATTTAAGCACATCAGTGAGAAAGAAGAGTATAAAGAAACTTCACCTACCATCACCTCTGTTTACCAGTTACCAAGTCAAGCCCAACCTTATACCTATTTCTCCTCTTTCCTAGCCTTATTTTGAAGCAAATCTCAGATATTATATTACTGAATACATAAATATTTTAGCATATATCTCTAAAAGAAAAAAAATTTTTGAAAAATCTAAGCACAGTATTATTATCCCATCTAAAAATGAATAAAATTAACAATAATTATACCATTCATTAATATCATTAAATCAGTTAGTATCATTATCATCAATATTAATTGAATTAATATTATTAAATAATCCATTAATTAAAATCATTAAATCAACCATCAATATCATTAAATTAATTTAATATCATTAAATATCCAGGCAGTGTTAAAATTTTCTTGTCTTAAACTTTTTATAATTATAATTTATTGATGTTATGTAAATAAAGTTCATAACTAAAATCTGTTAAGTCCCTCAAAGTGTCTTTTAATACACAGATTTCCCTTCCCCTCTCTCCTTTTTTTTTAAATTCCAACATATTTGTTGAAAACAGCAGCATAAATCAGTTTCTAAATTTCACACTTAATACATTTAAAAACTGCTGGTGGTGTTAAATAAACCAGTGTCTCAGAATTCTGAATAGTGATGGGTGTCAAGGAAATACATTCCTAAATGCAGTAGCACAATTTTGTGTTACTGTCACGTGGTAGAGGAAGGTGCCTGCAGTCTGGGAGGTTACCCAAATGCAAGGAGGGCAGGAGGGCAGGAGTGAGTTCATATACAGGACTACATGGGTCACCTCATACCCCTCTGTGTAATTTCCCTTAAAACCTTTCACTAAATCAAGATTACATACAATATATTAACAGTAATTAAGTATACTTCAGAGTTAGTCATCCTAATTACCATCAATATACATATGTTAAACTTTGACTTTTGGATACTTAAGGACGTTACTATAATAGATTACCATGGAGGTAAATTGCGGAGGTTTAAGAGTGATTTTCTCTGAAAATTTCATTTCCTTCTCTCAAGAAAAGGTAATGTCCTCAAGAGAGTGGATATTTTGGTGTGGATTTATATGTTAGCAAAAATAATCTTTGTGTGTGTGTATGTGTGTTGAAGAATTGGAGTATAGACCAGAGGTGTGGGGGTGAGAGGATTCACCTGAGACAGAGCGGGGAGCAGAACAGGTGGATTTACTGAAATATACTGTTGAGGGGAGCAGCAGACAAAACAGGAGAGGTCTGCTGCGTCATTTGTGGGTTAGCTCCCTGGCAGGAGGGATCAAACTCAGGCTATAGCAGTAATAGTGCTGAGAACCTCTTGGCCACCAGGGAGGCCACAACAAAAATAATCTTTTTTTTTAAAAGATTTATTCATTCATTCATTTATTTATACTGGGTACAGTCAGAAGCGCTGGAGGGTGAGAGAATTCACCAGAGCCAGAGCAGGAAGCAGAACAGGCAGACTGATGAAATACACTGCTGAGGGGAGCAGCGGGCACAGCAGGAGAGGTCTGCGCGCCATGTGGGACCCTCGCCAGTGGCCAGGGATCGAACCGGCACTGCAGAGGCTGTGGGAAGCTTCACTACCCAGCGCTTAACTGCTGCGCCACCGGGGAGGCCCCAAAAATAATCTTTTAAAGAACTTTTAAAAGTGGGTTTACCATGTTTCAAACACATCTTGATCACTTGCGTTTATCTTTTGGTCAGGGATCATGAACCTTGGAATTTTATAGTCACTATAAAACTTCCTACCATTCCTCTCTTTAAAAAGTAGACAAGGACAAACCCTACAGGTACAGACTGGGTTATAAAGACTTGTGAATAACCAGGATCCACAGGGAGCAAAGAATCATTGGCACCCTACAGTGAAATTTCTGGGATTAAAGAAAACAGAAGGATGCTGAGAGAATTTGGCAATGCTGGTATTGTATGGAAAGCCTATTTTGAAAATGCACTGGGGTAATCTTTGAGAATCTTTTGTGGGCCTTCTTTCTTGGGCAGCTACGGCAGTATTGCTCTTATTGTAGAGAGGAGAAACTGAATCGTAGGAAACTTTAGAGCACTCCTGTGACCTGGCCAGCATCACAGGGTGCAGAAATGACAGCAGATGGCACATGGCTGCAGTGTATTGGGGCACTGCTGTCACCACCACCTCACTCCATCACTCACAAAAGACCGTTGTCAGGAAAAGGAGAAAATAGGTTTCCTTAACTCTCTCTAGATTTTTAAGCTTCTCAAAAGTTGAGCACCTGCAAAATTTCAGAAGGCCCTTTATTCTTCATTTTTTGGCCCCATTTCAAGCCTACTAAGAGAGACAACAGTGGCCACTGATTAAGAACTCCGCTATTAGACAGGCATGGGTTTAACCATGCATTAGACAAGCATGGGTTCCATGACTGCTCTGCACCTACCAGTTTTATAACCTTGGGCAATATACTTAATGTTTCCAGACTTCAGCTGTCTCATCTTTAAAGCAGGGAGAATAATATCTGCTTGATTTTTTTTTAAATCAAAGTGAACATGTGATAATCCCTGGAAAGCACACAGCACAGCGCTGGACACAGTGATATCCAGAAACGTTGGCTGCTGTGATTGTCATCAGCTTACCACTCGAGTGATGACATTGAAGTGATTCATCTCACTTTTCTTGCTTGTGCTTCACATTATCAAACCTGTGCACAGATTTTCAACTTTTTCATCCATTTTTTATTTCTATAACTCCAGCAGTGCTAACAAATACACAGTGTGAAGGCGAAGCTTCTTCCTTTTGTCTTTTCATCTCTATATGTTCTCTGACCTCTAGGAATGCTCTTGTATGGCGTTTGACTCATGCTGACACCTTGGTCTCTGGCACGGCCCTATCTATCTAGCACACACTCTCCAATCCCTTTTCTTCCTTCCAGTCAATCAAAAATTATCCTTAAGTGCCCTTTACCTCAAAGATGTGAATTACTAGTCTGCTGGCTAGATAACTTCTGAAGTATTTTCTTTGGTCAGCTCAGTATTTGATTTTTCAGAAAAAAAAAAATAGTTACTAAGTTTTAGCATCCAGAAAATATCAAGTGAAAGCTAGGAAATGGTGTCCTCTTTTCCTAATGTCAGTCAACTGTTAGGTTGGCAGCAGACCTCATAGGAGGAGACCTGCTGTCTCCTCTTCAGACAGGTTGATGCTGCCTAATTTACCACAATCTCCACCTATCTCTAATGCCTTATGTGTGGTCTGCCTTATTATTTGCTCTCCTGTTTGGGTCCTAAAGTCATTTGCCTTTGTAACCTAACAAATTTAAATCCCAAGAAGTAGTAAGCAGTAGAGTGAAATAGTGAGACACACATCTTTCCTATGTTCTCTGTATATAAAACATCAGCATATATGAACTGATTTTTCAAGCTAATTTAAGATAATGAACAAACATTTCAAGCCGGTGCACTGCCAGTTTAGACTTGGGAGCATTACTGTCTTCCTATATTAGTACCTAGAAATCTTTATCTAATTTTTACTTTTTCTATTTAAAATGTTATAAACATGAATGGAGACCCAAAGAAGTTTGAAATCATTCAGAGCAGTATTTGTTAGGATCATTCAGCCATTCGTTGGGATTTAAGCTGGAAAATTAAAGCACATTTCCAATGTAAAAAAGATATCATAGACTAGATCTACAAAAATGGGTACATATTCTAATATTTTAGGTTTCAGAGAATGGGACTGCTCTTAGAGCATATAAGTCTATTTGTGCCACTTTTCCTTTTTCAAAAAGGGTGGAAGTTTTCAGGAGCATTGTATATGTCCTGCCTATATTTGATTCTTTCAGAGTAATGCTACAGACACAAAGCCTTACCAAAAAGGAACAGACTTCATTGGTAGCTTTCTTGAGGCCATTGGGGGAGATTTAGGGAGAATATTTATTGATCCCCTGGTAGCTATAAGACCTTCTTGAATTCTCTCAGGAGTTCCTGTTCAATAAGGCAGCACAGAGTTGCAATTTGCTTAGGTCTATTTCTTGCTTCTTCACTGACTTGCTCTGGGACCTTGGGCAAACAAAATAACTTTTCTAAGCATCTGGTTTCATCATTTGTTTGTGTATGACATGAGGTAGTATGTCTTAGCACACTTAGCGCAAGCCCTTGCATTAAAATAAGCACTTAAGAAATGTTGGCTTGTTGTTATTTAGAGTAAGGTCTTAAATCCTTCTGATTTGGACATCAACCTAAGCTTCTCCTTCCAGGTGGGTTTGGGGTTAGCCTTCTAAAGGTACAGGCCAATACTTCCTGTGTCTGTGGCCCCCTGCTCCCTTCACAACCTGAGGAAAATGCCTGGAACCAGAGATCTACTTTTTGACTACTTTGGTTTCATCTTTGATTTCTTGCTTTTCACCCTGACCTTCTGCACAGCTTGACTTCCAGTCCACTGCCTCTTCTTTGCGTTAAGTGAAATTAATTTCCCTCTGTGACACCCTCCTCCTCGGCCACCTATCTGTTATTTCCCCATAAAGTTCCAACAATTTAATTGTTTCAGCGAACTTTTTAATGCGAAAAAATGTGGAAATAATAGTCCTCAGCATGAGCAACAGTTTTAATTAAAGTGACTGCAAGTGTGCCATTAATTGAATAAGGAGTTATTTTTAGATGTGTGTGTTCACTATTTCTCCTCAGAACGTCTTCATCAGGTTTATAAAAGCAGGTTAATTTATGATATGTGTAGAATTCATTAACTCTTTATCTTCACCTTGCTCAGCAAATGTATTTGTTGCTGGAGAGTTTGAATGAAGGCAAGATAGACAATTGGGAAAAAAAGCTGTCTTTTTGCCTGTTGTGTATTCTCTCCAATGATGGTACCCAAGATAATAATTCAGGGTGTGGAGATTTGCTCACGAAACTCTAATATTGGGTGCTACTGAGCTTCATCACACAATCTAACTCTCAGAACTATTGAGCCTTTTTAAGTGCAAGAGCTCTGTTGCCCATCGGGGGACGGATTTGCCCTCAGTCAACAGCAATTTTACCATCAGGCTGTCTCTAATGTTTAATGAAGTAGATTTATTTGCTATTGCTGGACAGGCAAATTAACATAATCATTTAATCAAGTCATATTTACATTCAGTGTTAGTTAAAATAGGTTCACTGTAGTCTTCTGCTTTATTATAGTTTTTGGTTCCTATTAATGAATGCTAATGCATTTGAATTCCCCACAGTGTGTTATGACTTTGGTATCTTGCATTTTGCTTCAGGCTTAATCAATGATTTCATGTAGCTCTGCCTATGATCAAGGTGTTAAAAACCTTCAGTTAACAAAGGGTTACTTTCTGCATCAGAACAGAACAGAGCTTTAATACATGAGTTTATAAATGCTCATTCCTGTTGTGGACATTAGCCTCTGTGTGGCCAATCACCAATAACACAAATTTATGGGAAATATCTTGTTTTTTTTCTCTTTCCCTTTATCACCATTATCCCACTTCAATATAACTATTGACTATGATTGATTTTTAGGAGTGTGAGGGTAACTGAGAAGACCACCGTTCTCTCTATTTCTGGCTCTTGATTTTCTTAGTAACATTAACTCCTTCTACACACCCAGTCTTGATACATTATGAGGGGTTTAAGCTATATGTGGGATTTCCTTCCACTCTTTGTCTACATTGTCTTCCTTTTAATGATCCTTCATGAAAAATTCCCAGTGTGGGGTTAGATCCTTTTTCTCAGAGTGAAAAGTAATATAAAAACACGCTAAATCATCTACAGGTGATTCATCTTAAGGGATATTATAAGAAAAAATAAAAGTAATGTATTGCAGTAATATAAATAATTCTTACATTTAAAATGCCAGCAATGAAATATGCCTGGGAAAATCTAAATAATAGCCTATTGGTATTAGAAGGAAATTAAGGCAATAAATTTCTAAAATATTATTGAATTTCAGTCATCATGGGAAGGAAAGAATTTTTTTAGGAATGCCTGATTTTTTTTCATCTTGCTCCAGTTATAATAATCAAGCAGTTGCCTGAATCAAGCATAAAGCTTTTCTTTTATCTCCTTATGTTCAACATGTTGAATTTGAAAATGTATGTAAAATAGAAATTTAGGGAATCTGCTTGCAAGTGTGAGCATCTCTAGTAGATTTTAAGTTTTCTGAAATGAGTATATTCTTATAGCTTGGTATTTTAGTACTATTTAGCTAGATATTAATATATTTATATTAAGATAATATTGTTAATAGCAGATATTTAATAAAAATTAATGAAGTCAATGACTATATTGATATCTTCAACAAATTTAGTTGCAAACATACTATTGTACATGTGAGAGCAGTCATTGATTGCTTTATTCATGTTTTCAGATCTCTGATTCTCCTTAACATAACACTCAGCAACTATAAAGCTTTAATTGCGTTATGCATTTTTGCTTTGATATTCTTTAAGAAATCATTTGAGATGTTAATGTTAAAGACTTACATGTTTTAAAAGTTATATATATGCATTTCTCAACATGTTTCCTTGATTAAAAAGAGAACATTTGTGCTTCAGAAAATGCCAGTCTGCTCTATAAAGGGCATCTATGGTGTTGTTCAAAGAGAAAACTTAATATTCTTTTCAACAAAAAGAACAGATGATCTATATATAAAACCCATATCATTAGCAATGATGCCTTTACTACATTTCTGGTTTGTATTTCCAAATTTCATTCCCAGGAATAGAAAAACAACCACATCTCTAAAAGTAATCCTAAACTCTGAATTCTAAAACTAGAAGAAAAAGATTTTAATTTGTTTTCCATTTTTCCTTTTTAAAAATCGATGTCCCAAAACAATGTTTAGCAACCTTTTCTGCAAAGGACAGGACAGTAATTATTTTTGGCTTTGTAAGCCAAATGTTTTTGTTTCAACTACTCAGCACTGCCATTATAATGATAGCAACCATAGAAAATATGGAAATAAATGGGCAGTACTAGATTTAGCCCATAGGTCATAAACACTGTCAAAGGCAAATCAACCCTCCCACCCACATTTTTTTACTTTATTTTGTGGACAAAATGTGTCCAAATGCAGGTCATGGCTCCTTTTGCTTCTCAAAATGTTAGCAGCAAAATTATTTAGGAGGAGATTAATAATAAACCCATAAAATAGGTAGTGACTGGCACACAGAGTTGGCACTACTTTCAAACAAAACAAAAACAAAAACTGGCCCTCTGGTGACCAGGTGAAAGGAAAGTAATTTGTTCCTAATCCAATTTTAGTGATATCAGTGATAAATGTCCATTGGCCCTCTCCCAAGGTGATGGGGCAGAGCAGATAGTTAAGTACTAACACAAAGCTAAAGGCTGAGTTTATTTTTGTTTGGTTACTTGTTGCCACTTCTTTGACACCAAAATGGGTATCAAGTGAGTTCAAAATGGGTACCATTTAAAGGAAAAAAAAATAACAATCCATTGTTCTTCCACTTAGACCAATCTAAATTGATTATCCTCTTTATCTCCCATTTACCGTGCCTCATGTCTGTCTTAAACCATAATTTGAGGAGTAAAATTATTTATAAATTTTTGCTGAGTTCAAGGATTTAACTTGCTGAGCAACATATCTATCATTCAAGAAGCTGACCTGCAATTTTCTGATTGATAATGGAAATGTTAATGTATTGTTAGCACTCTCATTTTTGGCCTAAAGTGAGCAAATAACTAGAATTGTCAGGTTGTGCCTATAAACTGTGCAGGCTAAAGGGAAGTTACAGGAATTGAGGTCTATTTTTCAAGTAAATTATAACATTGTAAAACTGAATTAGATGGAGGAAAAATCCAATTTCATACTCATTTTCTGAAATCTGTAATGCTATTCTTTGTATAAGTTTATTGCAGAAAGATTTACCTGAAAATCCTTGTCTTATAATTATTAGTGCAGCACCTGTTACTGTGGACCCTAAAATTCATTTAATGAAATACACCATATCTCTGGACTTCTTGTCAATCTCGCTGACCTAATGCCTTCACATTGCCTTGGAGTTCAATGGAACAGACACCTAGCCACCTTGGGCCTTTTTAGTTTTGTGCCTTGCAAGATTCATACTTAGTTTGAAGCAAAGATTAAAAAAGGAACCCCAGGGGGCCTCCCCTGGTGGCGCAGGTGGTTGAGCTCAGTGCTGTGAAGCTGTCCACAGGCTCTGCAGCGCCAGTTTGATCCTGGCCCGCCGGCGAGGGTCCCACATGGCGAGCAGACCTCTCCTGTCTCGCCCGCTGCTCCCCTCAGCAGTGTATTTCTGTCAATTTGTCTGTTCCATTCCCTGCTTTGTCTCTGGTGAATCCTCTCACCCTCCCACGCATCTGGCCTGTACCCCGGTTCTTGTATAAAATAAATAAATAAATCTTTAAAAAAAATAAGGAACCCCAGGGGTGGTGTCCAAGAATTGTCCCATTTCTACTCAACCCACTGGTCATATCTGTAACAGACATACATTATTATTATTTTTTTGGATTTATTTATTTATACAAGAGCTGGGATATAGGCCAGAGATACAGGAGGATGAGAGAATTCACCAGAGACAGAGCAGGGAGCAGAACAGGCAGAAGGACGGTAAACACTGCTGAGGGGAGCAGAAGATAGGAGAGATCTGCCGCACCATGCAGGAATCTCCCTGGCTGGCCGGGAATTGAACCCACGCTGCAGAGGCTGCAGACAGCAGACAGCTTCACAGTGCTGCACTCAACCTGCGCTCAACCACAGTGCTGCGCCACCAGGGAGGCCATTCTTAAAGGAGGCTTATCATCTTTGCGGGGAGAAAGGATCAGTGTGTGAGGGGCAAAAACATGTGAGGCCTTCCAACAGTACACACAGGTATGCAGTATATCTGTAGCATTTAAGTGTGAAGAAGGAGAGATGAGGGGGAAAAATCTACAAAGACTCCTTAGAGGGGTTATAATGAAAAAAAAAAAAATTGAGAAAAAGTGCTCCGGGAGGGAGAAGGAGGGTTCCTTTCCCATTTTTCTCAACTTTCACGAAACACCTGACTTAATCAAGAGAACAATACACACTTTCTTGCTGTTAGATTAAGTGTAAGTCCCAGAGGTGCCCTAAGTTTGTCTTGATGTGGACAGGATGGAGGCCTGGATGTCTCTTCTCCACCAAACCTCATCTCCAAAGCTCTGGTTTGTACATAGTATTTTCTGGCTCTGATTCTCCAGATCCATGTGCTGTTAGGTAGAAAAAACAGCCAGAAGCTAGTTGCAGTATTTGAGCTGTGATACAGAATGGAATGCATGGAGTTACCTGTAAGGAGAGACTCAAAGACGTGCACATCTTGAGGGCATTTTAATGCTGGCCAGTTTTGCTGTCTAAAAGAAAGGATTGAGCTTTCTTTTCCACCAGGATAATTTGGACTTCAACTCTTTGTAAATGTCAAAATTACAAATAATAGTCCTCTTTCTCTTAAATGTTTTAATTGGATGGGGGAAAAGAACACATCAGCTAATCTTTGCAGTCCCACATTTTTGCTCTGCAAGCATTATGAGTTTAAGTGAAAACTGAATGCCCTGGAAAAGGGAGGTGATTTTCCTGACCCTATCTCCCTTGCTTTCATCATCCTCAGCTCTGCATTTCTGGGGTAAAACAGCAGCTGTGTTGTGTGGCCCTTGACCATTTAAAGGTACAATTAACACAATCTTGGGCTGATAAATATTCACACTTAGAAATGTTTTTGGAGTTATGTTACTTGGAAGTTACAGAAAGAATGTTCTCACCTCTTGAGCTGAGTGCTGTCAGTTGGGGATTGATATCAAAATACAGGGAATGGTGAAATTTGGGAAATATACTAGAATCTAATGATCTCTTTTCTTTTCCATATATTTTCTGAGACTAAGTCCTTCTATGAAGTGGGAGAAGATTAATTTAAGGTCAATAAGATATTTATCAATTCCAGGCACTTCTCCAGAAATTGCTAAGAAATAAAAAGCAGCCCGGGTGTGAAGGAGATAAGGAAGTATAAGACTATTTGCAATAAAAAAGCAGAACTTGAGTGTCCTAAGGAAGGCACAAGAAAAGAACTGTGGAAGATCAAAGAAAAATAGATCATATTTGATTAAAAGGACTAGGAGAGGCTTCCCGGAATAGGTGACATGAGACAGGCCTGTAAACAAGGGTAGAATTTGAAGGCGGAATGGTAGTAAGTGCATCCCAGGGGGAGGGGAAGGTGTGAGCAGAAGCTTGTCGCTGGGAAAGTACCAGGTGTGTTAAGGGAACAAGCAGGTGCTTTTTGGACTAGAGAGTTACAGATGATGTTTGAGAGCAATTTCCGCTGATGGAGGACAGGAGTTACCTTGTAAGTTTAGAGACACAGAGCTAGTAGTGGCTATGAAACTGGATAACTTTTACAAAGTTCTGAAATGGAGTTCAGGGCCAGAGCAGCTCATTCTGCAGTCACCCCTGTATGATTCTGAATTTTGAAGGGTTGTGCGAGCTGATTGCAAGGTCAGACATCTTCGTGTCTCTCTGAGAGGCCCAGCATTAGAGGAGCACAGCAGAGAGCCAGGGTCTTAGGAGAAAGCATGGCTCTCTCTGTCCCAACTCAGAATTTGGTGGATATCTCTGAATCTAAGAGGAAGTCTTAGAGGAAATGTGTGATTCAGAGTGGCTGGGTCCCAGGACACCAGTGTGGAGGCCGCTGGTCTTGCTAGAGAAGTAAGAATCATAAGTTGGTTTGGACGCTGATATAATCAACTCCAGGTCTCCCTGGTCTTCGTTTTTTTTTTGTCTGGTAGATGATACTATTACCTTTCCCATGTATACAAAATTCAATTAAGATTTAAAGTGATCATATCTGTGAAAGCACTGAAATTTTTCATTTTTAATGCTGGCATGAGTTGGTAATTTTGATTCTTAAATTATTTTTCATAAGCTGTTGGTTTCATTGGTCTAAAATATAGACTCTAAGCCTTTAGGGGTGATATGAATTCATAGATCAGTAGACTAGAACGTAAACATGAAAAAGGATTTTAGTACCACCTCGTTCTCCTCAGCTGTAGTGGTTGAGAGTGTAGATGATGGGACCAGATGTGTGTGTCATTTTCTAACTCTACTACTTACTAGTTACAGAAATTTGAGTAAATTATGTCTCAGCCTCCTCATCTGAAAAGTGGGGAATGAACAATGAGAAGAGCATGAACACTGCTCTCTAGCTCATAGACTTGTGAGGATTTAGTGAATTAATATACGAACAGCCATGAGAACCTGCACATAGTAAGTGCTCTGTGCACAGCTGCACAGCTATGGCTAGTTGATTCGTGTTTCAGGTGGGAAACTGAGGTCTGGAGAGGTGAAGTGACTTGTGCAAGACTTTTATTTGCTGGTGGCAGAGTCAAGACTAGAATGTGTTTACATGACTTCTAGGTCAGTAGCTTTCTGCTTCCTCCCTCTGTCCTCTATTCACCTAGTAGGATTTGCTTTTGATGTTTAAAATGTTGAAAGTTAAAAAAATAAAATGAAGAAGAATCTGCCAAAATCAGATATCTTCAAGGAGGGAAAAATCATATTACTTTCCAGGAAGAGTTCTCAGAAGGAACCATGTAAATTGTCCTTACATGTAGATCAGCACTACTGAGTTCCCTGAGAGCCCTTCCTGCTGAGTCTGCTCCCCATGGTTGCTTTTTCTTGCTAGCCTGAAGCACTTACATTACACCTGCTGGTTTGGGTCTGGGGCATATGGCATGAAAATCAGACGAGTCTCTCCCTAGGTTGTAGGAAGCAATAAACTGTAGACTGTTGCCTTGAGAGAAGAGTCTACATTTATTCATCCTTGTAATATGGGCATCTAGCATAGAATCTGATAGGGTCTAGTAAATGTCCACAACATCAACATGGAGAAAAATAAGGTTCAGCTTGTAACATTGCAGAAAAGTTCTGCTCCTATAGCCTTATTGTTGCCTGGTAGTGACAGTCATTCCATGTTGTTTCTACTCTGTCCTAGGACTCCAACAGGATATAGTGCAGAATCATTCCTGGGCTCCTGGGGGTGGCCTCTTAACTTCTCAGGACCTTGGTGTGTAAATCCAGTGAAAGGGTAATAGTAATAATAGGCATGACATTCTGCAGGTAAATGAGCATCTATCTGCAAGATGCATAACCAGCTGAGGTGAGAATGCTGAGAGGTATGGGAGAGGCTGTGAATAGCAAAACTGCAGGGGGAACACCCCCCAGCAGCCTGCAGCTGGAAGCCTGGTGGCATGAAGAAGTCAGATAGGCTGTGAGAACACTGTGCATGTGCAGAGCTAGAAAGGCTTTGACACTTCCATTCCTCAGACAGGTCCTGGAAGAAGTATATCTCTGTCTTGCTTATCTGTGCCAATGAACTTTCAGCTCTCTGGAATGCAGGTAAGGCCAGCTTTAAGATAATGATGTTCCCATTCACATTTTTGGACCACTTAGGTTTCTGTGGTAACATTTTCCACATTAGTAGTAAAATGAGAAGCTCTTCATATGTATTATGTGATTCAAATATTGTAATAACCCTATGAGGTATGTATGTAGTATAACTTCCACTTAGAAGAAAAGTGATTGGAGTTTAAGAAAGGCTAAATTGTTTATCTGGCCTCACAGTTAATAAAAGACATAGTTTGACCTAAGCGCAACCTGTAAGTCACTGGGCCCAACCACTTCACCATTATCTAAGTTGCCGCCTGTCAGGATCTGGAAAGGCATTATGCTTTGGCAATCTCTTAGCTCAACTAAGACTCAAGAAAAGAAAAGATCTAAGTGTTTGTAGAAAGATGAGGGTTCAGAATTTGCAGAAAGTTCTCTGGATATGGAAATTTGGTGAAAGGCAAGGATATTGTCCCACCTTTGCAGGAAACTAGAGATATCTTGGAGTTGAAGAAAAAGTAGGAAAAGTACTATTCTCAAGGGCCCATATAATCCATACAAACTAAAGGGAGATGTCAAAAGAAAGTGGAAACCAGAACAGAGGCAGGAAAGTGAAGGACTGGTATCAGAAATCATAAGAACTTCTGAATAGGGGAGATACCCTTTGGCTGATGGAAAGCGGGTGTGGTGCATGCCAGAAGTATGATGAGTAAAATGCAGAGAGGAGAAATCTACCATAGGACTACTTTAAGTGTCATCACCTGAAAGCTTGTTGGAAATACAGATCTGGGAGTATGGGGAATTGGCATCTTAAGGTGTGAGATCTGGAAATCTGTTATTGATGCATGCAAAAATTTAAGGAGTACTGTGTACAGTCTTCTTCCAGGTGCCATTTTGAATCAGCCCTGCACATGACGTGTTTCAAGTTTTAGGATGTGACAGCACCCAGAGATGCCAGGGAATAAATTCTGTGAAAATTCCCCTGTGTGGAAGCTTTAATGACACTTTTCTGCAAAATGTGAAAGAAGGAAGCCTACTATGGTACATGGAACCTAATGACTGTATTTCAAGAGACAATAAATGAGCTTTAAGAAATAATATGAAACTCAAGGCAAGTGCTTGAATTTCTTGCCTAAAGAGGAAAAAGTTCATAACCACTTTGGAATGAATAAAAGTGGATGGCCTGTTGTATTGTTGGAAGCTTTGACCTAATATATCCTGGTACCGTGCTTTCAATTGGTTGCTGAACCAGAGAGCACTCAAAGGGTGATTTGGCAGGATCTAGGAAGATGATATCTCGCAGCAAAATCCAAAATGCCTAAAATGCCGGCATTAGTGATGATTGCTTATGGCGATTTTGTTCAAGCATCTTTCTTAGCCTATCTGGAGGAAATGCGGCATTGATGTTAAAACCTCAATGTGAGAGAGGACTCTGGGGAGCTGGAACATCTGGAAATGATGGAGAGAGAATTAAAAGGAGGGAAATTATGCATGAAAGAAAAGAATAATGTTCCTGTTTATCTTTTGTGAACCCACTCCACTTCCTAACACTTCTTTAAGTCCCTGCTCACCAGCCTAGAACAAGTTTTTAGGAGTATACAACCTTGCCATCATTAACTGCCCTTGTCAGGGAGCCCTTACCAGAGAACACAATTGGTCCCTTTGCTTTTGGTCTATAATTGAAGGAAGGGCAATTTCTTTTACCCATAGCTGTGAATTGGTTATGGGCAGCACTAGGTCCTCTCTGTTCCTCCCTCACCTGGTTATATGCAACCAGGTCACAGGCCAGACCCTGACCCCTGTATGCTTAGCTTTCTTATCTCTTTTTAGAATATTGTCCTACCACTGGCCTTTCACATCCATACAGTGGGTTTAGAAGACATCAGGAATCCTTTCTAAAATAAAATGACCCTGAGTGTGGTGGTCCTTTGTTTAATTTTCTGTCTCTTAGTTATCAATAATAGATCTTAGTTGAGGTCATTGAGAGCAAGAGAATTATTTTGGGAGATTGTGATATGATGATGTCAAAATGTTTCACTCTCAAGAATGAAAACTATGAAGACTTTATGGAGATATGGAACAATAATAAAAAATAAAGAAAAATGAAAAAAGTAGAGCTCTCCAAGATAAATACTAATGACAACTATTGTAATAAACTGATAAGAATTTCAAGAATTTTTGAATGGTGGTAGTTTTGCCCTTAAAAACTTTGTTATTTAATAAGATTATATATTTAGATGTGTTTGCTATAGCTTCATTGTATAACTACATATACATGATATAGATATATAATACATATTTTTAATCAATGTATTTATGTAGTTACAGCAGAGGATAAAATATATAAGAATTACTGAAGGTGCTAAATTTTATTTATTTTTTATTTTTAAAAATTTTTTTTAAAGTTTAATTTTTTTTAAAAGATTTTATTTATTTATTTATACAAGCACTGGGTACAGTCAGAAATGCGGGTGGGTGAGAGAATTCACCAGAGCCAGAATGGAAAACAGAACAGGCAGACTGAGGAAGTACACTGCTGAGGGGAGCAGCGGGCGGCAAAAGGCGGCTGGGGATAGAACCGGCGCTGCAGCTTCGCAACCCAGTGCTCAACCGCTGTGCCACTGGGGAGGCCCTTATTTATTTTTCATTTATTTTTTTAGAGTATTTATTTTTTTATTTTATTTTTTAAATATTTTATTTTATATAATTCTTACATCATTTTTCATTTTTGCACGATGTATGCATTTTCATTTTGATTATATTCCCCATACAATTGCACCTCTCCTTATTTTGACCCTAGTCCTTTCTCTCCCCAGCCCCCCCACCCAGTGTGTCTCTGGTTTATAGTTGCTTGTTGATTTTGATTTTTAATTTGTATTAATTAGTCTTTTTCCTGGTCCCTTATTTAGGATTTCTAAATTCCTGCTATGAATGAGACCATACAGTATTTTTCTTTTTCTTTCTGAGTTATTTTGCTGAACATGATTGAAGGGACTAAATTTTAAAACAACCTTTCAAAGAAGCAGGAATCAGAAGATACGGTTGGCATTTAGAATGGATGGCATAAGCCCAGGGAGGGTGAAGTCACACACAGGAGGCTCCAGGTTGTTTGACTGAGGCAGAGCGGCCAATCAGGGGAGGTCAGAACATGAAGCGCAAACCAATGGAAGGACCAGCTGATTAAACAACCAGGAATGGTAGCTGTGGGAGGTGGGTCAGCTCATGATCAGAGGATTATTTAATCCTAAGGTCATGAAGGAAGGGCCGGAAAGGCAGCTAGTTCAGTGCTGAGGAGGAGACAAAGGACTAAAGTATCCAGTTGCTCTCAGATCATACTTAAGTAGGTGAATCTGAGAAAATGTGCAAACAAACGTCTCCCCTCTCAGAGTGGGAGTGAGGTTGTGCTCTCAGTTCCCTTGATGCTCCCTCATCAAAGCAACTTCTGGAGAAAGATGATGTGACTGAAGGGAAAAGGCCTGCTCTGGCTTAGGCTGTAGAATGAACAGGTGATTCTTTCCGGTGACCTAAGTCCCTCTCTTGCCAGGGGGTTCAGACTTGCTTCCCTGCATCTCAGTTAAGACGAACCACCAGTAAAGCCATCATATCCGGTGAGCTAAAAGTCTCTTCTTGGTACATCAACAGCAAATTCATCCATAAGGCTGTAGCTGGCTCCATTTTTGGAAACTATACAATTATTTCTTTAAAATTCCAGATTGAAACAAAGAGCTGAAATCCCAAGTTGGCTTTTCAAATGAGTGAGAAAAATGTTTTAAGTATTCGGTTTCAAAAGATCCCTTCCAACCCCTCTAAAAATTATTTCAGAGACCATGTTTCTTTGAGAATAGAGAAGTAATGTGAGGAAACTCACTTTAACTTGATTTACTCTTAGTCAGCTTAGCAGGACAAGCCTATAGTTGGTGTTTGAAGGAGATGAAATAGAGCCCCAAATGCTTCATGGAGCCAGGGATATTTTCATTTCTACTTAGCCTTAAAAAACAAAACAAACAAACACCCTCAGGAGAATGATTGAAGCCTGGGAAATTATGAATATCAGATTAAATAATCAGTGAACAATTGCAATTTTCTGTCATGAGTGGTTGTGTTTATTTGTGGTGGTTTTTTTTTTCCCCTATTTAAGGGATAGGAAACCTTTTATATATTGGGTTTTCCAAATCATGTCAAGAATATATTATGCTAATAGAGTGCAGCTTTACAAAATAAAAAGGCATTTGGCTTTCTATTCTGAATTTCAGGATGCATCACCACTGTTATATCATACTTACTCACCCAGATGAAAGAAAAGAAGATTAAACATTAAAAGCTGAAGGTCATCCATACTGTTGTCCCAATAGCAATCTGTGTACCTTTAACCCTGTGGAGGAAAAGTAATTACCCTTTGGCTTCTGGTGACCTCAAATAACCTTTGTTGAAGGGCCAGAGAAAATAAAGGCTGACCATCAGCCTGCCCTGGCTGCCCTGGGCTTAACCTGCTGTGTGAATGAAGAACAACCCAACAATAGGGTGAGAGGATGTTGCCATGGAAATAACCCTGAACGAAGGAGAAAAAACAGAAATTTATCACAATTAATTGTTTTATTAAGAATCTCCCATCTTTTGGATTATTCCTTTGGGCTGGGGGAAGAAGTGCACTCCTTTAGATTTTGTGAGAGAAAAACTCTGCTCAAATGAACGAAAGAATTCATACAGTTAAATAATTCTAAATTAGAATTAGACAGCTTTTTGAGAGATGAAAGGACCTGTACCTCCTCATAATCTATAAAGATGCAAAAGCAAATAGCCAGGAAGAGGGCCAAGGAACTTCATGCCATCAGGTGAATTGGTTGAGTTGTGGATTTGGGCTTCAGTCTTTTAAATATTTTAAGTAGACTGTTGCCTCTTCTTCAATGCCCTAGCAAGGTCTGAAATTACAGGTAACCATATTTAACAGTGCATTCTTGTGTTTTGTTGTCCTTATTTAACCTTTCTGTTAAACAGAATCCAAGTTTTATGAGCTTTTAGGATGAACTCATTTAGATTAGAAAATGGAAACTTGCCATCCAATTAGGTTCAGATTAAACTAGCCCAAGATGCTGGAACTGCTATAGACTAATTGCAGGAAAAATAAATAGAGCAAGTGAAAAAGAGTCTTTTATAGATAGCCTATAAATTAACTCTTAAGTATCAGAGGACTTAATTAGAAGTAATAATATTTATTTGTAACATTAGAATGTTTTCAGTTGTCTTCATTTTTCATTTTTATTTTATTTTAATGCAAGGATGAAATTAGTTTTTAAAAATTAAAACTGGGTTTTCGATTTTATTTCTTTTTTAAGTGGATTAATGTATTGTTAAGTATATGACTGGATATTTGGGTTTTTTCCTTTTTTTTGGAGGATACTAGAAGAGCAATGTGAACCATTCATTTGTTGTATTTCATGAATCATGAGTTATTTATATTAATCAGCTTTTAAAATAATTTGAGATACTAAAATAAAGCAGACACTTAAGCTCACATATTGATTTTCTCTTTAATGGGTATTTCATCAGTGAAATTGTAACCACTGATGAAGGGGCATAAACCATAGCAGGTATGCACTGAAGGCCCTGTTCACAATAAGAAAAGTTTCTGTTTTTGTAACAGCACTAAATGCCAATATGAGTTTCATTTATGCATTTTAACTCCTAGTTGTCTAAAGGACATTAAACTCAAATTGGGAAGAGGATGATTTGGCTTCCATTAGAACTTGGAAAGTTTATGTTTAATAGACAAACTTTTTAAACAAAAGGGCTCTGTTGGCACTCTGTTAACTAACAATGAAATCCAATTCTTGGACTTCTTGTTTACTCATCTTCTGCTTGCAGTTAATGAATCACTCATTTTGTGCACTTCCCTTATCGTTACAGCTGGGATTCTCCATTTACTAATATGCCAGGTGCCTGTAGTTGTAAAGCCCATTTCAAAAGTATAATAGATGTGGCTAGATTCATTAAACACTCTCTGTGGCCTTTGGCAGGCTTACAATCATTTTCTCTGCTACAGATAACAGTTTTTCTTAAGTGGCAGAAACACATTTCTAAAAATAACCCTGAAACAAGGTCCTGGTTCTGCTTACCTTAGAGTTCTGCAGTACCTTGCTTGTGCTCATGCTTCTTCATTTCCATGTGCTTTAGTTTTCTAGCAAGCTTGTGCTACTTGTAGGGTGCTAAGAACGTCCTTCCTGACTGAGCAACCTGCAGCGTTGAGCTTGGTCCTCACTATATTTGGACCATTTCCAGGTTTTCTGTGCTTATTAACCCTCAGCTGGACAGCTTGGCTGAGAGAGTGGAATCAAAAGTGAAGATCACCGGTAAGGGTTTCTGTTGTTTTACCTGTTTGGGCCAATAGAAAAGGGAAAGGGAGAAAGATGATTAAGATTGAGATGTAAAACAAACAAACAAATAATATTCCTCTGTCCTTAAGTGGAGACAGATATCTGCTTGGTTTCCCCCATTCAGAATGATTATGTACTTTCTCCTGGTTTGGGTAATCAGTTTTGTATTAAATTTATTGAAAGGCATTTTACTATATATAGTTTGCTTGTCCAGTACATTTTAATTGTTCTAATTTTGTTTAGAGGAAAGGCATCATATATATTTATTTAGTTTACATAGAAATCTTCCCCAAATAATTTTGTAAGGAACAGGAGAGATCAAATCTCTTAATGACTATTTAAATGAAGACATGAGAGTATCTACAGACTTATAACTAATAGTGCTTCAACTTAACTGCTTTCCAATAATATCCATAAAATTAGTACTGAAGTGTGAAGAGTCACTTAAAAGCTGAAGATTACTGAGAATAGTCATATATATATATATATATATATATACACACACACAGACACATACACACACCATTTACATCTAATCCTTAATCCTATATGTACAAACTTAACCACTAAATAAATACACTAATTCTGCAATATGAATGATGGGCATTATGCCATAAATTAAAAAAAAATGTGTAATAAATGAAAAAAAAAGGTAATAGATGTATATGTGGAAAAATGTTAAATTTGCTATCCAGTACACTTTAAATATACATTTTAAAAATAAACATGGAATTTTTAAAGAAAGTTTAAGATAATTTTGTAAGGTTAACATACACATTTAAATAAACAAATGGCATTTTGTCAACAAAGTTTAACATAATAGATAAAAGACAAACTTAACATATTTTTAAGATGTTTTGTCACAAGAGTTTATGAAATATTGAGCCTGAATGAATACTTACAACTGGAAGAGGAAAGAAGCTATTTTAATAGTGTATGGATGTTAACACTACCAGCTAAAAATTAAGAGAACATTAACAACATGGCATTATTCTGTCACACTCAGTATTTAAAATGTGTTTTCATGTAGTACATGTAGTTTAATGAACCTTACATAGAATACAGAATATTTTAGGGGATATCTTACTGACATTAACACTGGATCTGGGTTAAAGATGCAGAAACATTGTGAAAAATTAAATGGTATCAGTGTTCCTCATTAGAGGATATTATTCAGTCTTCTTTAACAGACTAGTAGAGATTTAATGCTCTCACCCTTCCTATAGTTTCTAGCACAATGTAAAAAGAAGGTAACATACAAAAATAAATTTAGCTCTATTTAAATATATCTCAAGAAACAAAGATATTCCAAAGAAATTGTTTAATTTGCCTTTCACAAAGTCTTTACCTGAGTTTGAAGCAAGGAATTATAATTTCATGAGACATATTTCAATAGATATGTATATAAATTATACGTGTATGTATATATGCATACATACATATCGTGTCATTCTAAAACAAACGATTAACCCATTTTAAAGTCACAACCACCAGCATTCACTATGCAACAGTACCTTGTATCCAGCTATGAATTAACTGGGTTTGGTGCTGCCCAGTTGCACCTTCACCTCCCAAACACACAACTATAGTTAATATCTAAGCTTTGAACAAGAGCATCAGCTACCCTAAAAGTTACCTTTAGGATTAAATACCTTTAAATGCTGCAGCACCCTGGATTTCCAGTTAACCAAACTCTATTTCCAGCAGAAACTCCTGAGATACAGAGTAGTTCTCTTCTGTAAGCCCTTCCCGCTGGTCTTCCTCCAGTGCTGGGTGTTTTAATTTTTTAATCCTGCTGATAATTTCACTCTGTCAACTAGTGCCTTTTGACCCATCACTAAGCTTTCTTAGGATGGAGATGACTGGAAGGTTGAAAGACTGCAGGTCATACATCATTCTCTCCTCTCGTGTACCTTAATATGAACATGGCATCATGACTGAGGAGAGGAGGGAGAGCTGAGCCATCACATATTCCACGAATTGCAGGCTTCCCCTATGTCCTGCAGTGCTGGAGAAGGGGATTATTGCTGCAGAAAAAAATCTGACCACACTGTAGAAATAATCACAGCAGTTCAGCATGCCCCCCACCTCCTCTCTGTTCTCTCTCTTCCTCTCTTTCTCTGTCTCTCCCTCTCTCTCTTTCTCACTCTGTGCGAGGCCCCAGCTGATTCAGGCTGCATCCATCCATACATAAATCATTCCCCTTATTCTATTGGTTACATGGTACATGGCAAGTATTGATTTTTTCTGTTGCCTCATTGCTGGAGAACACTTGGTTTTTGTGAGACAGGAAAAGAAAAAGGAAAGAAAAAAAACCTAAACCAAACAAACAAAAACGCTCACCAGAGTTTTGTCTAGATAAAAAATAATCAAGCCGATTTGTACTTGGCTCATGAGAAGTGTGCTTTGAAAGAACTACTCAAGGAGGCCCTTAACTGTCTATTTGCATGTTATCCCAGTATGCCCTGTCTCAGAATGAAAAGGAATTGTTCCCAGTTGTGATGAGCTCTGGGTTCAGAAGCCCGAACCATAGGCAGAGGAGGGGGCACTCTGTAATTGCACAGGGCAAGGCGGAATCTAATTGATCACTGCTAACTCCAAGAAAAAGAGAAAGTTTAGTTAAACACAACTCATTGGAAAAGAATAAGGAGGAAAAACAATGCCTCATGGCCAAAGAACATGTACAGAACAAGAAGAGATGTTTATCTAGGTTTATTTTGTGTGGTGATGAAATGAGCCAGTGGGCCTTGTTTGTATGACGTGTAAATATAGAATGTGCCTCAGCTGTCAACATGGTGTGTCTTTCATTTCTTGAGGCAGGACATAGCCAAAAAAATGGGTACATCTTAGTTTAGGATACTGATGTTTGAGTATTGAAGAGAGAATGCTCTTTAAAACCCCAGTTATAACACACAATGGTCTTAATATATGACTTGTCACAGAGACCAATTTGTTCTAAGTAGTAGAGGTTCTTGGACTCTCTCAAAAGAGAGATGAATTCTTTATAAGGATTGTCCTCATATACAACAAAAGATTGTGGTAATGAGAGAATCATTGTAAGGTTGAAGTGAAAATACTTAAAAAAGCCCATTAAAAAATCCCCAAAAAGCCATTTTTAATTTTATAAACTAGTGTGATGATTGATTATCAATCTAACAAAAGGTGGTGCTTAGGAACAAAAACAATTTAGCATGTTATACAGGTGACAGGATATTTTCTTTTGGATTCTACTTACAGTCATAACTCACAAATTTACCATGCACAATTAGCAAATGAGAAGTGAATGGCCTCTTTAACCTACCTACTTTATAGTTAAAAGAGTTACTTTTACCAGAAAAATTTACTCTTTACATCAACAGAGTCTATTAAGTTAAACACTTAACCCCAGAAATCAGACCAGGGTCTCTCTTCTTTTGCCTCAGAAAAACTGTGCTGGGGAATTTTGTCCTTTTTGTTTGTCAGTTTGCCTTGTAGCCCTTGGTCCTTGTTATGACAGGTTCTGCCCAGTGGAAAATTCTGCGGAATGAATTGCATGGGCCATGTCCATCTTGTGCCTTTGGCCATTCTGTCTGGGTCTTTGTCCCATCAGTGCACAGAATAGCACGTCTCTCTTGTCTCTCTTTTCACTATTGACTTCCTTTTCTTGAAGGACTAAGTATCTCTTTTTGCATTAAAAAAACTACTTATTTAGGGCCTCCCCTGGTGGCGCAGTGGTTGAGCGCTGGGCTGCGAAGCTGCCCGCAGCCTCTGCAGTGCAGGTTCGATCCCCGGCCGCCGGCGAGGGTCCCACATGGCGCACAGACCTCTCCTGCCGCCCGCTGCTCCCCTCAGCAGTGTATTTCGTCAGTCTGCCTGTTCTGTTCCCCACTCTGGCTCTGGTGAATTCTCTCACCCTCCTGCACTTCTGACTATACCCAGCGTTTGTATAAATAAATAAATAAATCTTAAAAAAAAAATAAAAAAACTACTTATTTAAATTGCCATTTTAAGGGAAACCATGTGAATTAAGACATGGGAGGAGGCCTGCATGGAGTTTTATCCACATCAAAGTTTCGTTTAGTTTGTGTACTTGTTTTGGTTTTGGACTCCGGCGCACTTGCATTTTCTCTCAATAATTTTTCACTCATGTTTGGGTAAGGTTGCTTTTCTACTTAGAACATGGTGCAGGAGTCCATAAGGGAATTTGAGCATTTTATATTTAAAAGGCAAACAGATCAGAGCACAACAAAAAAGCTATAGGAAACCCTTTGAACCTGACCTCTTCCTTTTCTCTTCCTCATCCTTTTCTGATTCAACAGCTTGAGCAAATGTTTATTGGCTATTTACTCTGGGTTGGTGATTTACTGGGGCCAAGAAAAGTTAAAAAGCTAAATGCCAGTGCCCTCTCCCAGCACAGTGAACTCGAACTAGCTAAGCAAACACAGAGTGTCAATCACGTGAGGAAGCTTCTAGAGTATTGCTCCTTTGGGTACCCACAAACCTGTTTTTCTAGCAATCATAGCATTACATTAATTAGGTCTTTGTTTCCATGTTTTACCTTCATTAACTCTAGCAAGATTTTAAGTGATAACCAATAGTCTTGCCCATAGTAGATGCTCAACTGGCTTTTGTTGGTGTTAGTTTGAGCCAACATGGGCCACAAAGGAGAGGCGGTATAATAGTTACCCATTACAATGCGATAAAGTGGTTACATGCATCATCACTTCATGTAATTCTCACAATATTCTGCTTTGAAATAACCTTATTTTCATACCCACTTTAAGATAAGGAAATTGAGGCAGAGAGGTCAAAGTACTTGCCCACGACTGCCTGACTAATTAACTGGGAGCTGGCTTTCCCCCCTGCCAGCCTTGGCCTTACCAGGAGTGGAGAAGCAGTGGCAGCTCACAGAGGCGCTAAGTCCCAGCTGGAATCTGAGAGAGGACATCACCGAGAAAACGGCTTCTTTATGGCTCTGAAGTGTGCTGTAGCCCATAAATTTAGTATCCTGTGGGTGTTATTTTGGTTCACAATGGGGAAAATAAAAAGAAAAATTTTTAGTCTACTAGTGGAGATTGCTATTGGATTTTTTTTTTTTTTTTTGTGAACACTTTAGAACATGATTTTAACTTTTGGGAAAGAAAATGTTTATTTACAAAATTATGTGTTAGGGGGCCTCCCCGGTGGCACAGTGGTTGAGCGCCACGCTGTGAAGCTGTCCACAGCCTCTGCAGTGCAGGTTCGATCCTGGCTGGCCGGGGAGGGTCCCACATAGTGCGCAGACCTCTCCTGCTGCCCGCTGCTCCCCTCAGTAGTATATTTCGTCAGTCTATTCTGCTCCCTGCTCTGACTCTGGTGAATTCTCTCACCCTCCTGCACATCTGATTGTATCCAGTGCATGTGTAAAATAAATAAATTAAAAAAAAGTTATGTTAGGACAGGTCTGTGTATTTGTGAAAGGAGTTTGTTGAAAGGGAGGTTCAGCCATGGAAGTGACAGTGGCAGGCCCAGCAAATGGGAATTGTAGGTGGAATCCGGAACACTGCCTCTGAGTGAATCATGAGGAGCAATGACTTTCCAAGCTAAGTGGCAAATTCACTCAGTTGGATGCATAGGTATTTTTTTCATTGTTTTAAAAAATATTTATTTTTCGTAGAAGAACCGGGGTATAGGCCAGAGGTACAGGGGATGAGAGGCTTCACCAGAGACAGAGCAGGGAGCAGAACAGGCAGAACTACTGAAATATACTGCTGAGGGGAGCAGAGAGTGAGACAAGAGAGGTCTGCTGCGCCATGTGGGTTAGCTCCCTGGCCGGGGATTGAACTCAGGTCATTGAAGTGATAGTGCTGAGACTTAACCCCTAGGCCCCAGGGAGGCTGCTGGATGCATAGGCTTTTAAGGGAATCAAAACACCATTCTTTCTTTCTTCTACTCAAATACTTCCAGGTGAGACAATAAAAATAGCAAGAGGAAATTACCTCAGATATTCACCTGGAACATTTCTTCACGATATTTTCAAAAATTGTGAGATAGAAAAAGCAGAGTTATGCAGGATGTTGATTTGCTACCAACCCCTTAGAGCAAGAAGTTGGTTCTGACCTGTCCTAATGGGACTGCAGTGAAAATTTCCCCAAGTTGCTTCTTAGTGCTGGTCTCCGTATCACAGAGTGACTTGCTCAAAAAGCATTTATTCAAGTATTGAGGGCAAGAGGCATTTTAAGATGTAGCAAATTACAACATCACCACTAATGATGCAGGTGATACTAATGTAGACAGAACATCACCAGGCACACATTTCCCTTCTTATCCATTAAATCTCTGGCGTTGCTTTTGGTCTTGTTTGTGCCTGTCTGACTGATATATCGACCAATCACCAAACTGAGATCTAGAAAGTACATTACAACAGTGGCAGCCTGAGCACACCCCTAATAAACCCTGCTTCCCAGCCAATTGCTCCCCAGCCTGCATTTGCACTAGACAGATTCCAGCAAACAAGGGTTATCCAAGTTATCAGTGTTCCTTTCATTGCCTGGGTAAAAAAACAAAAGAGCATGGGCAGCCTGTGGGAGAGTCAACCCAACCTGTACCCTGTTTTTTAAAACTGGACTGATAAGAGCCAAGGAAAGGTTATTTTACCTGAATTTATTGCTTAGCAACAAAGACTCTACTTCCACAGAATGCTATTCTGTGGGTTACCAAGTAACCGACTGTGACAATTACCAAACAGCTGGCCAACTCATCTACATACCCTTTAACCCTGGCCAGCTGAACAAGGGGCCCTGGACAGCTCAGAAACAATAGACACACAGCTAATATTTTATTTAAGAGCTGACAGAAGCCACAGCTGTATGGATCCTGTAGCCCATGGACTGAACTATTTTAATTTAGATGTCCAGCTCGTCAGGAGCTGCTGCCCTATAAGGGTGGTAGCAGGAGAGAGACCAAAAATAGTTTCGACTAAAAGTCTGCGCAATGTAGATTTGGAGGAAAATATTTCTCATATCTGGAACAAAGTGTTTAGGTTATTTTGAGAATGAAGAGCCTGATGCAGATGGTTCTTTACAGAAAGGCAAAAACAAAATCAGGTGCTTCACCATTTCTTATAGATAAATGCTGAGTTGGCCTGGTATAGACAGTAGCACATGTGAACAGATTAGACTATTCTGGCCCTATTAGATGTAGATGAGTATTTAGCTCCAGTACCACTGATATCAGGAGGATTGGAATGAGATATCCTTTTAAAGGACCCAATTTGAAGCCAGGATTACTTACCAAGCAATAAATTTCTGTTTTGACTTTGAGGGAGAAAATAACCCAAGATAGATTTGTTTGCATAAATTATTTGCATGTCTTTACTATTTTTACTTACATCTAAAGTACCTTTCCCTGTATTCCAAAATGCCTGTGCTTCAATTTGTAGGTCACATGTTTTCTACACACAAACAGCTGGGGACGGGTGATCTTATTGCACTGGGATAATTTAAAGGGGAACTCCCACAATTCTGACCCTTCCTGTCTCTACAAGATCCATTTCTAGGAAATGGATCATAAAAGGGTGAAGTTCATCTTTTATAAATAAAACACTACAACCTTCACATCAAAGTCAGGTACAGTCATTTTTTAAAGTTTTGCTTCCATTTTAATTGCACTGCTATTGTGAGACATCATTTAAACCCATCATATAACAAAGCTCATCATTCCACTTGGTGGTTGTTTTGTTTTGAACCAACTGGATAATCTAGCACCTAGAATAATGTCTGACACACAGTCGCCCTCAATACATTCATATTTGTTGAATGAATGAGTAAATGCATTCAGTTTCATCTCAGTAACCAGAGACCTCTAAATGAACTTAGTTGATTCAAAAATTCAAATTCACCTCCACTAGATGAAGATATGCCACTTTTGAGAAGCTTCAAAGGCATCTAGTGCTTCTAAGAAAGCATTTTACTCTTTTATTGAATGAGCAAATGTTTATAAGTTGCATTGATGAGCATATTATATTCTAGGTCTTGTGTTACCTAGAAGTGTGCTTGACTTTCAGCAAAGGGAGAGAGAAAATAATCTAATATATAATAAAATGTTGAATAATAACATATACAACCTGAGAAAAAAATAGAAAGGAGAAGAAAGAATAAAGGGATGTGAGGACAAGTGTCCCTGTGGAGGTAGCATTTGAGCAGAGACCTTAACAGAACATGTGAATACCAGGAGGGGGAATTTTGAAGAGGATGGAATAACAAGTATAAAGACCCCAAGTTGGGGTGTTAATGCCACTCTTATAATTTTAAAGATTATTAATCTAGACAATAACTTTTTTGGAGTTATTGCAGAATTTCTATATGTATCTACTTTGTAGGAGGAAAAAAATGTGGCATGCATAAGTTTTCAGAGGCATTTGCTGTAAAAATGTTATCAATCCAATCATAGCACTGCTATGTTTATTACTGAATATGTTACAGCAAGCATTTTGAGCCCTCAGAAGCATGCATTTGGAGGATTTCATTTGTTCCCAAACCAGAGTTTCTAATGTTGTCTCTGGTTGGCATCTCATACTCCAGGCTGGAATATCAACTTGTTTGCATTCTAAGTCTGTTGTCATCCTTCCTTTTAGATCGCCTTTATCAATAAATAGTCCACTTTGTTTTGCATTGGTCACAGCTAAAGAAAGGAGAAAAATCTGATAGATATACCAAACGATGCAGTTGTAGAATTAGACAATCTGAAATTTCTATAAAATAATGTGTTTCAGTGGAATAATGGTCTTTTTGCTAAAAAAAAATCAGCTAAACTAGTGTGTTGAGTGTTAGAATTTGATTAGACAATTCCTGTAATCTGAATGTCTCTTGGATTTCATATATTTTTGCAGGCTTGTACATCCTAGAGTTTACAGGCTTTTCTGTGTATTTATAAATAAACTGCTTATTTTTTGAGATAAAATACCTTTTAATAAGTTTTTAGAAATAATTCAAAATGTAAGTATTTTCTATGAGGTCTCGATTCTCTTGGTATTTTCTACCTATTTCATCAATCAAGTTAATAACCTCAATAATAGCTGTCATTTATTAAACCTTTACTATGTGCCAGCCACTTTATATACTTCACCTTTAATCCTTAAACCAACTACATGAAAGATGTTGTCATTCCTGTTATAAAGATGAGGAAACAAAAGCTTAGGAAAAAGTTTAATAATTTATCCAACTAGTGAGTAACAGCTGAGATTCAAAACTTGTCTGCCACGCTCCAAAGTTCAATATTTTTTCCAGGACAGGGTATCGCAAACAATTCATTCTTTTTCTTAGCATTAAAAAAAAGAAAAAGAAAAAAGAAAAAAAAATTCTTTTTTTTTTTGAGAACAATTTGAAACTTACAAAAATTTTTCCTTGAACTTTCAACATTTGTTCATCAAGACATTAAGAACCTACTCTTGTGCTGGTCCTGTGCTAACTGCTAATGGAATAGCATTAAGAAGACAGAATATCTCCATAAAAGGAGTTGCAATTGTAGCTGGGAGAACAAAGTGAAGCACAGTGAAAACTGAAATGAGGGTATATAGAGCTACAAACTCAGGGCTCTGATTGATACAAGTGAGAAGGAATTTTGTTGAGATGATGGTAATTGAGAAAGGAGCACTGTTTCAGCCTGAATTTGGGATGAGCCACATTCACTGGGCAGAGAAAGCCTGGAAGGATATTCCAGTCAATAAGACCCCAAGAGAAGTAAAGTGGATACATGTGGGTGGGGTATCCAGGGAGGTGTCTGTCACTTTTTGAGGCTAAAGTGTAGCAGTGAGTGTGGAAGATAGATGGGTATCGTGGGGTTGAAAGCTGAAACAAGTCACAAAAATTGACCTCAGGACTCAGCCTAAATTGAGTACGTGTCACCTCATTCCCAACATTTTTGGCTCTTTTTTTTTTTTCGTGTTATTTCTTTCCCTATTGTTAGAATTATGTATGTTTGTGCTAGAAACTTTGAAAAGTACAGACTCATGTAATAAATCAGAAAAATAGTCTCCTTTGTTTAGTACTGATAGCATGGCCATGCTTTTGAAGTCTTTACATATTAAAGATCATTTTGACTATAACTAGTCTCTGAACAGTAATGATCCCTAGAGAAATTGTCTGGACCCAGAGAAGGATGGTGTTAAGTGAGAGAACTGATGTTACCAAGTCATTTGATTTCTACAACTTTATCCTCTGAATGACAGACTCTGAGTGACAAGCTGATATTTATATTGGAATACCTCCATTTTCCCTCTGGAGCAGTTTGGATAACCTTGACAATTTGGTTAATTCTGAAAACAGTATAGATTTTATATTACAAAATTTCAACTTATGAAATTGTGTTTCATTTAAGAAAATAAATGAAAAAACTACACAGATTTTAAAAATGTGCTGGAGTTGAACACCTGGCAGAAATAACAGAGACATACTCTCATTTTCTTTTTTCTTTAATAATATTTTATTTAAGTAGGGTCTTTCTCACCATTGAACATGACTACAAAATCAGAATATGAAAACTTAGCCTAGTGATCCTAACAATGACTCCATTTTGTTTTTCTCCCAGCATTATATTGTGTTAAACCAAATAAAATGAAGAAATGCTACAGCATGTCAAACCATGCAAAACGAAATGATGGGAGGGGTGTTAAACCAAGCAAGGTCAAGTGAAGCTCAGACTACACTTAGATGCTGGGTGAAGATGGGGTTTGGGGTTAGAGGGGAATATGGCAAACTCCCATCTCTCAAAGCTTACCACACAGCATTTTATTTACCCTCTGGTTCTTTAGCAGTTAGTTTTAGCATTTTAAATAGATAGCCTCTATCTATTTCTAGAACCTTAATAACCATTTTTATCATCTTTGTAATTAGGATCCAGAGGTGTTTAAGATTGTGAGTGCACCTGAAGTCTAACCACTGCCCTTTGCTCGAGCTCAGTGTTGGAATGTCTTATGGAAGGATTTCAGTTCTTGCGGCCTTTTCTGGTAATTCAAAGGTGAGGGATTCTGGGACTTAAGCATACCTTATTAAAAAGAGATTTTTGATGCTTTGTTGTAAGATAAGATGACAGCCATAGAAAACTGGTGTTTCTTGCAGGCCCAACAAACAGATATTTGGAGATAGTTCTGAAGTCTCTGCCTCTGCAGCCCAGGTCACATGTGCTGGACTTGGAGAGGTCGAGTGAGGTGGCTACTCACCTTAGAGCTGAGGACCATAGAAATTTAACCTGCTGTCAAGTTTTTATGGAGTCATTGCCTCACTGATTAAGAATTTGAACATTGAAACTTGGGGTGATATAATTCAGCATACTAATGAAACTGTTAAAAAATACATGCTCACAAATAAATCTTCAGTAAGTCTCTCTTTTTTTCATTATCCACAGCCCTACCCCTAAGAGGCTACCACCCATGATATTTTATGTCTTCAGCTCTCCCAATTGTAACAATATAGTTCTAAATATCTACTATATAGAATGTTATGTAATTATCTAATTCCTTTTTTTTAAAATGGGTTAAAGGCCTGAACTTTTATTTTTTTTATTTTTTTAAATGAATTTTATTTTTATATTCCCCATTCAATTGCAACCCCCTTATTTTGACCCCAACCTCTCCCCTCCCCGCCCCCCACCCCCCATAGACGGTCTCTGGTTCATAGTTTTTTGTTAATTTTGATTTTCACTTTCTTATAGTTATTCATTTTCCTGGTCCCTTATTTAAGTTTTCTAGATTCTGGTATGAGTGAGACCATCCGGTATTTTGCTTTTTCTGTCTGGCTTATTTTGCTGAGCATGATCCCTTCCAGTGCCATCCATGTTGCTACAAATTGCATGTGTTTATCATTTTTGAATGCTGAGTAATATTCCATGGTGTATATGTACCACATCTTCTTGATCCAGTCATCTATTTTTGGGCATTTGGGTTGTTTCCAAAGCTTAGCTATAGTAAACAGTGCTTCTATAAACACAGGGGTGCAGGTGCTCTTTGGAATGGATGTTTCTGTGTCCTTTGGGTAAATACCTAGGAGTGGAATTGCTGGATCATACGGAAGCTCTATGTTTAGTAGGTCAAGAAATCTCCACACAGCTCTCCATAGTGGTTGGACCAGTTTGCAGCCCACCAACAGTGCAGGAGAGTTCCTTTTTCTCCACACCCTCGCCAACATTTGTTGTTGCTAGTTTTTTTAATATGTGCCATTCTCACTGGTGTAAGATGGTATCTCATTGTAGTTTTGATTTGCATTTCCCTGATGACAAGCGATGTTGAACATTTTTTCATATGCCTGTTGGCCATTTGCATTTCCTCTTCAGAGAAGTTTCTTTTTAGCTCTTCTGCCCATTTTTTGACTGGATTATTTTCTTTGTTGTTGTTGAGTCTCATCAGCTCTTTGCAGATTTTTGTGATCAGTCCTTTATCATTAGTGTTGTGTGCAAAAATGTTCTCCCAGTTGGTGGGGTTTCTCTTTGTTTTTATTATTGTCTCTTTTGCTGTGCAGAAGCTCTTTAATTTGATGTAGTCCCAGCTGTTTATCTTTGCCTTCACTATCAGTGCTTTGGGTGATATGTCTATAAAGATGTCTTTGATATGCATATCACGTAGTGTTTTGCCTATATTTCCTTCTATGTATTTTATGGTTTCAGGTCTTATGTCTAGTTCTTTCATCCATTTTGAGTTGATTTTTGTGTATGGTGTGAGGTAGTGGTCAAGCTTCATTCTTTTGTATGTAGCGACCCAGTTTTCCCAGCAACATTTATTGAACAAACTTTCTTTGCTCCAATGCCTAGTCTTTGCGCCTTTGTCAAAGATTAGTTGACCATAAATCTGTGAGTTTATTTCTGGATTTTCTATTCGATTCCATTGGTCTGTGTGTCTATTCTTGTTCCAATACCATGCAGTTTTGATGATTATGGCTTTGTAGAATAGTTTGAAGTCTGGGAGTGTGATGCCTCCATTCCCTTCTTTTTTTTTTCAGGAGAGCTTTGGCTATTCGGAGTTTTTGGTGATTCCATATGAATTTCATCAATAATTGTTCTATTTCTTTGAAGAATGACAGTGAAATTTTTATTGGAATGGCATTGAATCTGTATATTGCTTTTGGTAGGATGGCCATTTTAATAATGTTTATTCTTCCAATCCATGAGCAGGGGATGTCTTTCCATTTCTTTGTATCTTCTTCTGTTTCTTTTAACAGTGTTTTATAGTTTTCTTTGTATAGGTCCTTTACCTCTTTTGTTAGATTTATTCCCAAATATTTGATTTTTTTTTGTTTCAATAATAAAAGGGATGGTTTTTTTGATTTCTTCTTCAGATTTATTTTTTTATGTATAGGAAGGCTACTGACTTTTGCGTGTTGATTTTGTATCCTGCCACTTTACTGAACTGATTGATGAGTTGAATTAGTTTTTCTGTGGAGTTTTTGTGGTTCTCTATGTATATTATCATATCATCTGCAAATAGTGATAGTTTGACTTCTTCTTTTCCTATTTGGATTCCTTGTATGTCTTTCTCTTGTCTTATTGCTCTGGCTAGGACTTCCAGTATTATATTGAAAAGCAGTGGTGAGAGTGGACATCCTGTCTTGTTCCAGATCTTAATGGAAATGCTTTCAGCTTTTCACCATTGAGAATGATACTGGCTGTTGGCTTGTCATATATGGCCTTCATGATGTTGAGGTATGTTCCTTGTATCCCAAGAATTTCAAGGGTTTTATCATGAATAGGTGTTGCACTTTGTCAAAAGCTTTCTCAGCATCTATTGATATTATCATATGGTTTTCATATTTCTTTTTGTTGATGTGTTGGATAATGTTGATTGATTTTTGGATGTTGAACCATCCTTGTGTCCCTGGAATGAATCCTACTTGGTCGTGGTGAATTATCTTATGGATACATTGTTGGATTCTGATAGCTAAAATTTTATTGAGGATTTTTGCTTCAGTGTTCATTAGGGAGATTGGCCTGGAGTTTTCCTTTTTTGTGTTGTCCTTGTTAGGTTTTGGTATTAGTGTAATGTTGGCTTCATAGAATGTGTTTGGTATTGTCCCTTCCTTCTCAATTTTTTGGAAGAGTTTGTGAAGGATAGGCACTAATTTGTCTCTGAATGTTTGGTAGAATTCATTTGTAAATCCATCAGGTCCTGGGCTTTTGTTTTTGGGGAGGTTTTTGATTACCATTTCAATTTCGCTGCTTGTAATTGGTCTGTTTAGGTGTTCTATTTCTTCTTTATCTAGCTTTGGGTGATTGTAGAGTTGTAGGAATTTGTCCATCTCCTCTAGATTGTTGAACTTGTTTCCATATAACTGTTCATAGTAGTTACTGATTATTCTTTTGATTTCTGCTGTGTCCGTTGTGATTTCTCCTCTTTCATTTGTGATCCTGTTTATTTGTGCTTTCTCCCTTTTTTGCTTTGTGAGCCTGGCTAGGGGTTGTCTAATTTATTGATTTTTTCAAAGAACCAGCTCGTGGTTTCATTGATCTTTTGGATTGTTTTTTTTAGTTTCAATTTCATTTATTTCTGTTTTGGTTTTTATTATTTCTTTTCTTCTACTGGTTTTGGGTTTTTTTTTGTTGTTCTTTTTCTATATCTTTGAGCTTCGAGATTAGCTTGTTTCTTTGAGTTCTTGTTTCTTGATGCGAGCCTCTATTGCTATATATTTTCCTCTTATTACTCCTTTTGCAGCATCCCATACATTTAGGAAATTGGTGTCCTCATTGTCATTTAATTCAAAGAATTTTTTAATTTCTTCTTTGATCTCCTCATTAGTCCAGTCGTCTTCCAGTAGTGTGGTTTTCAATCTCCATGAGGTAGGAGAGTTCCTTGCCTTCTTTTTATGGTTTAATTCTACTTTGATGCCTTCATGGTCAGAAAAGATGGTTGGTATGATTTCAATCTTGGTGTATCTGCTGATGTTTGTCTTGTGTCTCAGTATGTGATCGATCCTGGAGAATGATACCTATGTGCTTGAGAAAAGTGTATACTCTGATTTTTTTGGGTTTAGTGTTCTATAGATGTCTATTAATCCCAAGCGTTCTAGGTCCTTATTTAGAGCTTTAGTGTCTTTACTTATTTTTTGTCTTGTTGATTGATCCATTGTTGATAGTGGTGTGTTGAAGTCTCCCACTATGTATGTGTTTTCTCTGATGTCTGTTTTCAGAGATGACAATAGTTGTCTGATATATTTTGGTGCTCCTTTGTTTGGTGAATATATGTTAATGAGTGTTATTTCTTCTTGAAGTATTGTCCCCTTGATCATAATGTAGTGACCATTGGGGGTCTCTTTTTGTCTTTTTGAGTTTGAAATCTGTTTTATCTGATATGAGTATAGCTCTTCCTGCTTTCTTTTTTGGTCCATTTGCTTGTAGGATTGTTTTCCATCCTTTAACTTTGAGTCTATTTTTATCTTTTGCAGCTAAATGTGTTTCCTGGAGACAGCAAAAGTTTGGGTTTTGTTTCTTAATCCAGCCTGCGACTCTGTGTCTTTTTATTGAAGAGTTTAGTCCATTTATATTTAGAGTTAATATTGATATGTTAGCATCTGTATTTGCCTTTGTGTTTGTCTTTCCTTTGATTTTATTTATTTATTCTTTTAATAACTTTTTTTTTTGGCCCTCTTTTGTTGTTATTCCTCCCTCTGAGGTTCTGGCTTTAGGACTCCTTGTAGTATTTTTTCGAGTGGGGATTTAGTCATAATGAAATTCCAGAGTTTCAGTTTGTCTGGGAATGTCATTATCCTTTCTTCATAGAGGAGGGAGAGCTTTGCGGGGTAGAGTATTCTTGGTTGGCATCTGTTTTCTTGAAGTCTGTTGACTATGCTCTCCACTTTCTCCTTGCCCGTAGTGTTTCTTTGGAGAAGTCTGATGTCAGCCTGATTGGTTTTTCTTTGAATGTTATCTGTTTCTTCCCTCTTGTCAGCTTCATTATTTTTTTCCTTGTCCTGGATTCTTGGGAGCTTTACTATTATGTGTCTTGCTGTATTTTTCCTTTCGTCGTGGAAGTTTGGTATTCTTCTTGCTTCTTGTATATCAATATTCAGCTCCTTCTTCATGTTTGGGAAGTTCTCTTCAATTATCTCCTTGAATATTTTCTCTGTTCCTACATCTCTTTCCTCTCCTTCTCGTATTCCTGTAACTCTTATATTTCCTTTCCTCATGGAGTCAGATAGTTCCCAAAGTCTTTCTTTGGTCTTTTTCCTTCTTACTTCTCTTTCCTTTTCTGTTTTGGTTCTTTTTATTTCTGTGTCTTCAAGAGTAGTTATTCATTCTTCCATTTCATCTATTCTGCTTTCATTGCTTTTCCCAGAGTTTCTTTAGTGCCTCCATTAATTCTTTGATCTCCAGCATTTCTTTTACTTCCCTCTTTAGGGACTCAATTTCATTCTTCTGATTGTTGATTATTTTTCCCTTATCAGCTTATCATTGTTTTCCTTTATGACTTCTGTCATTTTTTTAATCATGGAAATTTTAAATTCTCTTTCTGGAAGGCTCAGAAGTTCTTCCAAGTTAATGTCGTTGCAATCTGTGGGGTGGTTTTCTTTTTGTGGTGCACTTTTTTCTGAGGAGTTGCTAGTTTGCGTGTGGTTCTTCTACTCCCTAGTGTCTGTTTTCTAATTTGCTGTATGCATTGGGACACTGTGTTGCTGGGACTGGCCTGTATCTTGGGTGAACTTCTCTGGTCCCCTCTGGCTCCTCTGGGAGCCATCTGTCAGTTTCAAGCAGTCTTTACTGAAGAAAGTTTCCTGTTCTAAAATGCTGATGTGGGGACACACTCCCTTGCGTGCCTGGTCTGCCCTGGTGGTGGGTTCCCGCTCCCTCCCTGAGCTTGGACTGCAGGTCAGAAGGGGCCTGGCGTGGGCAAACTTCTCAGCTCACCTCTGGCTCCTCCGGGAGCTTTCTGCTGGTTTCAGGCAGTCTTTACTGAAGAAATGTCCCTGTTCTAAAATGGTGATGGGTGACGCACTCCCTGCACACCTGGTCTCAGGCACACTCTTCTGTGTGCCCGGTCTGCCCCGGCCGTGGGTGCCCGCTACCCCTCTGGGCTCAGACTGCAGGCCAGAATGGGCCTGGCGTAGGCGAACTTCCCAGCTCACCTCTGGCTCCTCAGGGAGCCTTCTGCTGGTTTCAGGCAGTCTTTACTGAAGAAATATCCCTGGTCTAAAATGGCAATGCGGGACGCACTCTCTTCGCGCCCGGTCTACCACCTCGGTGGGTTCCCACTCCCCCTCTGGGCTGGGACTGCAGGCCAGAAGGGGTCTTGCATTGACAAACTTCCCAGCTCACCTCTGGCTCCTGAGGGAGCCTTCTGCTGGTATCAGGCAGTCTTTACTGAAGAAATGTCCCTGTTCTAAAATGGTGATGCGGGACAGATGTACTCTCTGCGCACCTCGTCTCAAGCACACTCTTCTGTGCACCTGGTCTGCCCCGGCTGTGGGTGCCCGCTCCCCCTCTGGGCTCGGACTGCTGGTCGGAAGGGGCCTGGCATGGGCGAACTTCCCAGCTCACCACTGGCTCCTCCAGGAGACTTCTGCTGGTTTAAAGCAGTGTTTACTGAAGAAAGGTACCTGTTCTATGGGGTGTTGGTGATATTTTTTTCTGGTTGCTAGGTGGCGCCAGAGATCTCTCCTAGTGTCCTTGGGGAGCTGTTTTTTTTCTACCCTGTGGGACAGGGAACAGAGTGAGAGTGGTGGGGAAAGCCTCAATGGCTTTGGGGTGCTGTGTCTGCACTGTGCCCCACTGTCATGGGGAACCCACACCCCGAATTTCGTGCCCCCGGTCAGCTCCAAAGCACTCAGGTCCAGGATGCGGGCTGTAGCCCAGTTCAGTGTCTGCAAAAATGGTGCCTTTTGCACCCAGCTCCCGTGTCCGGGCGCCTGGTTTCCGACTACTCAGCGAGGGACATTCACCCAGTGAGTGCCCCCTTGCACCTCCCAGAAAGCCTAGGTCGCAGGTGTGGGGACCTGGGCAGCTGCGATCTGTATTTGCTTTTCAAGTGTGCTGCTTTTCTGCACAAGCTTACTGGCTGGCCTGGGGCTGTTTGTAGGTCTCTGGGAATCTTTGTTTTTATCTAATGGCACCTGGAGCAGTTTGCTCACCTCCACAGCGAATCCTGCGGGGTTCTCCACAGCTCCAGTTCATGGGGTGTGGTGGCTGAAATAGTTCCTTTCCATTCACAGACCTGCTTGATGCGTAGTTTGTTCTTGTTGGTTGTTTTAGTTTTTTTTTTGTTTTGTTTTTTTCCTCCTTTCTGTTGGTTGGAGAGTGCCGACTATGTGGGTGGGGGAGGGTAGCAGGGTTCTGAGCTTTCCTTCCTTTTAGTCCTCTTTTATGGCAACTTTCTTCTTCGGGTAGTTTGCTGGCAGAAACTACCGTTTATCTTCCGTGTCCTAGTTCTCACTGGGACCTGCCGTTTTTCTTCCCTATTAACTTTTTTTAATGGGAGATCTTACTCGCAGCGTTTCCTCACCACCATGTTGATCTGCCCCCCAATTATCTAATTCTTGACTTATAAATTCAAATTTGTCTTTTAACTCCTTGCTGTTAAAAAATTACTATTTTGTGTCACATCCAATCCCCATTTTCCTTTTATCCCTACTCTATCACATTTAATTTATTTATTTATCCATTTATCTATGTATGCATATTTATTTATTTATTTGCTTTTGGCCCTTCTTTTGGTTTGTTAAATAATATGTTTGCTTTTATTTCTTGTTCCATCGACTACAGAAATGTTAGGTAACCATTTACCGTATAACACGTAATGGAGTAGATCATGTCTATGCTTTCTCCCATCTCTCCCCCTCACCTCTAACACCTACTATTGGTAAGTTCTACCATTATTTTTACGTTGCGAAGTTTGAAAGCATTTATACTCTGAATGATAACTTTAATTCTTCCTTGCTTTGTCTATATATTGATTTGAGAATCAAAAAAGGAATAAACATCACTGACAGTATTATAATATTGCTCAGTATTAGTCACTGCAGGACCAGAATGTCTATAAAAGAGATATAATTTATATCCTATTTTTTAAAGATTTATTTTTATTTATTTATTCATACAAGAACTGGGGTGTAGGCCTGAGGTATGGGGTGGGGAGATGAGAGGATTCACCAGAGGCAGAGTGGGGAGCAGAACAGGCGTACTTACTGAAATACAAAAACTGTTGAGAGGAGTAGCAGGCAAGACAGGAGAGGTCTGTTGTGCCATGTGGGTAGCTCCCTGGCCTGCATTGAACTCATGTTGAAGTGGCTGGCAATACCTTAATAGCACTGAGACTTTAACCTCTGCACTACCAGGAAGGCCCATAATTTATATTCTCAAATCAAGTCTGCTTAAGTAGAATATTTCAAGTTCTAGGTCAAAGGTTCTCTTTCCTTAGATTCCATGAATTTCTTATAATATTTCTTCACATTTTGCCATAAATTTTTGTAATATATTTTATTTTTCCTGCAATTTCTAATTTCTATTTTTTGTTGTTAACATCAGAAATGTAAACTTTTTTCATCTTGAGCTACCCAGAATTAGTCCATATTCTTTGGTTAACTGCATTACTGTCCGCTCTTCTGCTCTTAATTCCAGAGGTCTTTTTGTGGAATAATAGCTCCTACCTTCATTTTAGCTTTTCTTATGCCTTCTCTTATTCTCTGAGTAGTTCCTCTTCCTCTTTTTGGTTTTATTCATTACTATAGACTCATATCACATTCTTTTTAACATAAACTCCCTAAATCTTTGGTCCACTCATGTCCTATCCCTCAATTCTTAGAGCTTGTATGATTTATATTCATTTCTGTACCTTTAATGTCATTTCAATGGGTTTGAAAAAAATGGCCTATATTATATTAAAACATGGTCCTTCTTTACCCAAGGTAAAAATACCTTCTAGATCCAATATATTGAGTAGGAACTCCCAAGCTGTAATTTACTGGTAGATAATATCAAAGGGAAAAATAACCATCTAAAATTTGAAGGCTCCCTCCTATCTTAATTTAGAGAGGAAACTCTTAGGTGCATAGAAGTTCTGTTTTAAATTTGGAGTCTGCTGTATATGTATTTGATCCCATAAGTAGCTTAGAATTAAGACACTACTCAAAATTAATGGAGCTACAAAAATTGCTGGTATTGATGGTCCCTGTGCAGGTGTAGTTATCCTAAGTTGTGGAAAGGGAGCTCATTTTATTATCAAAAGGAATTCAGTGTCTACTAGTATAGGGTTGTCTGTGGATAGACAGACTTAAACTCTTAAATGAATTTTAAATGCAACATCTTAGTCTACTGAATTCTGGAAAAAAACAGAGGGGATCAAGGAGTTTGGCTTTTGTCAAATAAGGGTGTTTACTGGAAAAGGAGCAGCTATTGCTGCTAGCAGTTTCTAGAAGGAATTTCAAAATTGTTAAGGAGGTTTTTCCCTCTACATTCAATTATAAAATTTGTCTCCTAAAAGGGACAATGTGGGAATCATTTTGTAAAGTTAAACTCTATAAGGAGGGTGATGTAACTCCAGACTTGTTATATGGCCTATATTATATTAAAACATGGTCCTTCTTTACCCAAGTTGTGGAGCATTTTTATCCAGAAAGGATGCTGAATTTTGTTAAATGCTTTTTATGCATCTGTTTAGCTGGTCTCACAACTCTTTTTATTCATTTGTTAATGTGATATATCATATTTATTGATTTGCCTGTGTTGAATAATCCTTGCATATCTATAATAAATTCCATTAGATCATGGTGTATAATTCTTTTTAGTATACTGTTGAATTTGGTTTACTAATATTTTGTTGATGATTCATTCATTTATGTTTGTCAGGAATGTTGGCCTGTAATTTTCATTTTTTGTTGTGTCCTTGTCTGTCTTTGATATCAGGGTTACTCTGGTATCATAAGATATATTTGAGAATATTCTCTCCTTTTCTATTTTTTGGAAGAATTTGAGATCAGGAATATGACAAGGTATAAGCCAAGTGTAAAAATTAAAATAATTTATCATATATGTTTTAAAAGGTACAATTATTCTAAACCAAGATTTATTAATGTTAAGAGGTGATATACAAGTTTTAATTTTGTAACTGTAACAATTCTTAAAGCTGACATTTAAATTTTATTTTTAAATCTAACTATTTCTATAAATATAAAACTGTCCACAATATTGAAAATTCATCTGGTTGGCACATAAAAAAAATTATTCTCCACATCCACACATACTATTCTAGATGTACAAAAAGGTAAAACTAAGTGTGCCATGAGTTGCTTAACATTCTGAAATATTCTTCACAATACTTCATAGTATTCTCTGTCTGCAAATATTGCAAAAAGTATTAGTTGTGAGTACTTCTTGAACCCCAAATTGATACCTAAAGAGAATCTCTTAGTTATGTGAGTCTCTATTGTATTCATTCCATGCGAGCAGGAAGGTTTGGTAAGGGAATTATTACTTTGTTCTTTCTCTTGCCTAAGTGCATTTTCTGTTCAAATGCATCTCTATGCTGAACAGTGTCCATCTTAACCTCTGCAATCGTACAATTCCACAAACTTTCATAGTTTTCAGGCTGTGGTTTGGTTTAAGGAGACAGGACAAGTGATATGGAGAAGCCCAAGTAGTATTAGTCATGAGATTGAGAGATTAGGGTTCAAGGTAGTATTTTGCCACCCTTTAAATTGTGATAGAGATGCTCATGTATTCCTAATACATTTAAGGTGTGAGTGTACGTATGTGTGAATGTGTTTGATATGCTAAAGAGTTCTTGGTGGGAAATAACACAGGCCATGGGCAGCTGAGAACAGGGAGGATTTAGTTTCATTCATCTCATAGCCATAATACTGGTCATTTGGCAAGTTACTGAATGATGTGTTGCCTGATGAAAGCTTAGGAAATATTTCCAGTTTTTTCTTTTTTCTAACGTCATTTTATTCACATTTTAGGTGCATCTCAGGAACTCACGTTCAGATCCATGGCAGGCCCATAGATCCCAAGCCTGGAGCTCAGTTATGGCAGAAGATCTAACCTGGATGTAGCCCTCCTTAATCATAAATTATAAAACTGAAACTATATCAATTGGCCTCTTTATAACTCATTAGCTGCATATTATTTATATTTCTATAATTTCTTCTCTTATTCCTTATACTTAGGCAATTTTTGCCTAGTTTACACATCTGGGGAGGCAAAAGCAGATGGGGGACATTGTATCCCTCTTTCTGAAACTAGTTCAACTGCCAATCCTCTTCATGATCTTCCTCAGAAATGAAAGTATAACAAACTGAAATCTGATAGTGGACTGGTAAACCAAGCACCAAGAGGGGAGCAGGGAGACTTGAATTCTATCTTTGCCATTCATTAGCTGTATGATCTTGACTTAACTTCTTGGGAATTTCAGAGCCTCATCTGTGAAAAAAAGTTTTTAAATATTTATTTTATTTATTTATGCATATAAGAGCTGAGGTATAGGTTAGAGGTGTGGGGTAGGGGTGGAGGGGTGAGAAGATTCACCAGAGACAGTGTGGGAAGCAGAACAGTCAGATCTACTGAAATACACTGCTGAGGGGAGCAGCAGGCGAGACAGGAGAGGTTTGCTGCACCATGTGGGTTAGCTCCCTGGCCTGGGATAGAACTCCTGCTGCAGTCAAAGTGGCTGCCAATAACTTCATAGTGATGAGACTTAATCCCTTGTGCCACCAGAAAGGCCCCCTTATCTGTGAAATTAAGGGAATGAAATTAGATCTCTAAGGCCATAAAAATTATGTGAATTTATTCTAATAGGATGATTGGGCAAAATATTTTCTCAGTCTTGTATGTAATGATGAACTATGGGAAGAACCTTGTAAGATAGGCTGACAAATTTCACACTGAATAAGTACTTCCAGTGCTATAGTATGAACTCATTAAGAATAATGAAAATCTATCTGAAAACCATTTATTCACCACCACCCATGCTTCAAAGATGAAGGAGCCAGAGTGTCTGCTCTCAGTCAAGAAGCATGCAAACAAATAATTTCAATAGAATGTGATTATTGGTATTACTGAGAGTTTTTCAAAGTGCAGGGGTTGACACAAAGACCAAAGGGGTTCTTGCTAAGGAAAGGGGTAAGGGTACGAGACAGGCTCCTAGGTAGGAAACTCTTGAAAGGAGTATTAGAATTCTTTTCTTTTCTTTTTTTTTTTAAAGATTTATCTATTTATTTATACAAGCACTGGGTACAGTCAGAAGCACGGGAGGGTGAGAGAATTCACCAGAGCCAGAGCAGGAAACAGAACAGGCAGACCAATGAAATACACTGCTGAGGGGAGCAGCGGGCGTGGCAGGAGAGGTCTGCAGCGCCATGTGGTATGCTCGCTGGCGGCCAGGGATCCAAACGGTGCTGCAGAGGCTGTGGGCAGCTTTGCAGCCCAGCGCTCAACTGCTGCGCCACCAGGGGAGGCCCAGAGTTATTTTCATCTCTAAGTTTTCAAGTAGTACAAGAGCTACTTGGGCAGAAGATTTTGATGTGTTTATTCTTTTAACAAACCAGCATGACAGCAGTGATTGGAGTTACTACAGAGAATGAGCCAGTGAGCTGACTTCACTGTGGGCCAGCTGCATTGATTCATGTGCTTTTCTACAGCAGCAGATGGTTCAGGTTTCAAATGGTGCATATTTTCCTGCAATAGACCCAGGGGGACATACTGTTGTGCAGAGCCTTAGAAATGGATTTCCCGGCACATTGCTCAAACTCTTAGATTACTTCTCTCATTAGCAGTGGCGGGAATGGTTAGGGGTAAGGAAGGAAGGGCCAGAGATAGTTGGTAAACAAATGATTTCATATACATAGATTCAAGGTCCTCAGAGGAGAAAATTCCTAACCCTGATTATGAATCATTTCACCCAAGGAATTAGTAAGTTCTCAAGAAATATTTTATGCATCAATAAAATTACTAAATTCTTTCCATGTAAAAGGTACTTAGTAAATGTTTATGAAATAAATGAATTCCATTTAACTAATAAAATAACCAAAGAGCAACCAAATAACTAACACGAGTCTTTGGTTGAGGTGAAATAATTGATTATCCTCTCACCACACATTATACAAATGCATCCCTCCCTGAATATGTTGCTTGCAGTGCCATCCAAGGGAATAATAATATTTGTTTTTGTAAAATGTTTATGTATTAAGTAAAATAGGAAATGAAGAGATTTGTTTGGTGGTGTATTTCTGCTGGGTACTTTCCTAGCAGTCTTTCTCTACTGTTTTTCTCTTATGTACAAAACATATGTTTGGAATCACCTATGCACTCCTGCTGCACTGGAGACCAGAAATGAACATTCTAAATAGGTTAAAACTAGCAGAACCTCCTCTCAATATTTATGTGATATAGGGTGGTGGAGTATGAAGTAAAAAGACATTGGAATCACTTCAGAACTGTAATGAGGCCAAAAACAAACATGAAAATACTTTCATTTATTTATTTGTTTGTTTGTTTGTTTATTTATACAAGCATTGGGTACAGTCAGAAGCGCCGAAGGGTTAGAGAATTCACCAGAGCCAGAGCAGGGAGCAGAACAGACAGAGTGACGAAATACACTGCTGAGGGGAGCAGCGGGCGAGGCAGGAGAGGTCTGCGTGCCATGTGGGACCCTTGTCAGCCGGCTGGGGATCTAACCGGCGCTGCAGAGGCTGCTGGCAACTTCGCAGCCCAGCGCTCAATCGCTGTGCCACTGGGGAGGCCCGAAAATACTTTTATATTATTTGCAAGATTGGGAGAGGAAGAAGAAATGAAGAACTCTGATGCATTGTTCGTTTATTAAGATTTTATTATAAGGACACACTATTTTAAGTAACTGACATTCGCAAGCTTTAGTTTTGGAGTTCTCTGCCTTTTTTGTTGTCATAGGGGAATAGAGAGTTCATCATCCCTTATGCACAATCAGGCATTTGAAATCATACCCAGTGAAGATAGTAAAATTTGTCCAGACTGAAATGTCACCATTGTGCATCCTTGGTCTCCAGAGCAGTCTAAACTCAACCTTGTGGACCAACACTTTCTTTTCAAGTGCTCACAGAAAATTTGGACTGGATCCTGTGGAAAAACATTCCCTATCTGAAAATGACCAAAGCAATTCTCAGAAATTTATTGGGAAAAGATGGGAGTTACGTAGAAAATAAGAAGTAGAAGGAAAGAAACCTATTTATCTCAACAATCGCAACCATCTCCTGTTGATGTGGACAAGGGGAAAAACCGCGTTAGAATGAACAGTTAGGCTCCTCAGCTCAGTTTACTGGTGATGCTAATTCAGAACACTGAGCTTAAGGGATATTATCTGGACCCAAATTTCGTTGTTGAGGGCTTACACTTTCTTTAAACTTTGTCTTATCCTACTTCACATTCCTAAGTTTGCACTTCACCCATGCTTTATGAGTTTTGTTTTCATTATTCTTTCCAGCTGGACTTCCCTCCTGCATTGGACACCAGAAAAGACTCTCAATGTTCGCAGGTACTTCAGTTAGTTTGGACATATGCCAGTTTGCTAACTGAGAGATGAGCCCACAAATTAAAAACTAGATGGGGTCAAGTAAAGAGAGGGAAATGATAGTAAGTCAAACCCTAGCCATAACTGATCAGATTCTTCCACACTTGGATAAAATTTAGAGTGAGCTTCTAAATGGGTGCAGTTTCAACTATTCTACTTGTGTTGTGGTAGCCGACACATGCAGCAGCAAGTGCTAAAATCAAGGCCAGGAATCATTTGTTCACATTGGATGTAACTAGAAGGGAAACAGTGGGTATTTAATTCCTTAAAAGAACATGTTTGTAATAGTATAAGCTAATCTAAATTTTTTTTTATTTCCCAAACCATGATATGAGAGAGGCTTGGTATTGTAATTTTATGTGGCCTATTCTTTTATATATAAAAAATTCTCTTAAGGGGGGAAATAAAGACCTGCTCCCAGTGCCTGGTCTCCTGAGTATAAACCTGCATGATGTTTCTCACGTGTGGGTTCTAGGGTCCCTCATGACAAAACAGTACTTTATGTGGGATGGGGAAGATTACTTTTTTTTTTTTTGGTTTTGTGAAAATAATATATATTTTTTTAAATTTGTGCACATCTATGTACTTTGAATACATATGTAAGAAAATAAATAAAAGTATTAATGATAGTTATTTTACATGGTGGGAATTCAGATGATTTAATTTTTGTTTTATTTTTTTTCATTTTTTAAAATATATTTTATTTTATATAATTCTTACACCATTTTTCATTTTTGCACAATATATGCATTTTCATTTTGGTTATATTCCCCATACAATTCCCACCCCCCTTATTTTGACTCTAATCCCTCCTTTCCTCTCCCCACCTTCCCCCATAGTCCTGCTATGAGTGAGACCATCCAGTATTTTTCTTTTTCTTTCTGGCTTATTTCACTGAATATGATCGCCTGGGGCCATTTTTACTGGGCTAAGTTATTTGGAGGTGGTGGGTGCCTCTTTGACTTACATTCTTTGCTTCTTTGTGCATTTTCTTTCTTTCTTTCTTTCTTTTTTTTTTTTTTTTTACATGGATGGCGCTGGAAGGGATCATGCTCAGTGAAATAAGCCAGAAAGAAAAAGAAAAATACTGGATGGTCTCACTCATAGCAGGAATCTAGAAAACTTAAATAAGGGACCAGGAAAAAGAATAACTATAAGAAAGAAAATATCAAAATCAACAAATAACTATGAACAAGAGACACTCTATGGGGGGTGGGGGCGAGGAAAGGAGGGCTTGGGGTAAAAATAAGGGGGTTGTAATTGTATGGAGAATATAAAAATAAAATTTAAATAAAAAAAAAAGAAGATGACTTTTTAACTGGGTTATCAACTATAGCTTGATGACTAAATGGGCGCTGATTAGAGGATGCCCTAAAACAGTACCACTCCAACCTTAGTGAGCATCAGAAGCCTCCTTCAAAACATATATCCCCAAAACTTCTGATTCAGCAGGTCTGAAATGAAACCCAGGAATTTGCATTTCTTTTTTTAAAAATAAATTTTATTTTTATATTCCCCATACAATTGCAACCCCCTTATTTTGACCCCAATCCCTCCCCTCCCTGCCCCCCACCCCCCCTAAAGTGTCTCTGGTTCATAGTTTTTTGTTGATTTTGATTTTCACTTTCTTATAGTTATTCATTTTCCTGGTCCCTTATTTAAGTTTTCTAGATTCCTGCTATGAGTGAGACCATCCGGTATTTTTCTTTTTCTTTCTGGCTTATTTCGCTGAGCAGGAATTTGCATTTCTAACAGGTTTCCAGGAGAGATGGATTCTCTTGGTCCTAGAAAACACTGAGAAGCGTTACATTAAAGTCTAGGGGGATTTGAGAAGGAGGAAGAGCGGAGGAGTGGGACTTTCTGTAAGAACACAATGAGCAAGCTTCATTCATTTTCTTTCCAGCACTTGAGTACCAATAAAATTTCCCCAATTTTCTATTTTTCATTACTTTGTCTTAAGGTGCAGATGATTTTCTTTCAGGAAATCAAATTTCCTTTCCTTTTCAGTATCAGCTACATTGTGCCTCTGTGATGTTCCTCTTCCAGGGAAAGTTGATTTGCTTTCAGTCTACTTGTAGTCTTACCTCCCCAAGATACCATCAGTGGAGGTTACTATTAACTCTGCAACAATATGGACACATGGGCTCATCCAGAATCAGGAATATGAACATTTCATCTTTTTAGTGTCCCTATGCCCTTAATAAAACAGGTATACTTTGTTTAAAAATTTTTGTCTAATTGTGGACCTATCTTTTAGAACTAAGAATGAGTTGGTATCCCCCACAAACAATGTGGGGGATAACTTGTGAAAAGTACTGGTAATAACAGGAGAGAAAAAAAGAACTTAATATTGTGAAAAAACTTAGGAAAGATAATGTATGTGTGATCTGCTTAAAAGATGATGTGGAAGCATTCTGTCTGGAGGGGTTTGACTAAGGGTGTTAATAACATCAGAAAAATGTTGGGTCTGGGCAACAGAAAAAGGCTACTTGAGGAAATAATATCAAATCTGAAATTGTCCTTTGCTGAAATTGGAGTGTCTTTTGGAGTGTGTGTGTGTGTGTGTGTGTGTGTGTGTGTGTGTGTGTGTAAACTGGAGCAGTACTCCCTGGCATTCCAGAGTTGGAATGTCAGTACTAACACTGAGTTCCCCAACTCTGGGTCATGATCGTCAGTGATTCTATGGGTTACCTAGAAGCCAAGAGAGATCCAGGTCAACTGGGCAGTGGTCTCTTTCCAAGGTGTGTCATTGCAGGTTAGTTACCTACACCCCTGAAATGTTTGAATCCCTCCAGCTATGGTGAGTGGCTTAAATTCAAGTACAGTGTGCAGACCATGAGAACCCCCCACTACTCCCCTCCAGGTGGTTGGACTCCCTGGACCTCAGCTCCAGTCCCTGGGCCTCAGGTTCTATCCCTGTGCCTGAAGTGGTACAATCATCCACACTTCCATAGCTGAACTGAGCTACTTGGAATATTAAAAAGAGGGAGTTATGTTCCTAGAGGATTCAGGACTAGAAGAGTCACTGTGGTCTAAATTGGCAGGGAACTTTGCCATGTTCAGCAACCCACATCCAACCATCGGGGTCACTTGAGTGGACAAGTGTGTCTTTGGAATATAAATGCACATTGGGATATTTGGGGATACTGGCCAGTCATCCTGTCATGTTTTGCTTAATCAGATCAACACTCAGGTATTAAAGGCATTGAAGTTTTATATTGGATTGGGAGAAAGATAGAGAAAAAAGAGATAAATGCACAGACTTTTAAAATTAGGTCTTTAATTGCAAACTTCCCCTAAAAAAGCAAAATAGCTAGCAAAAACAGATAGATTCCATTGCCTTTTTGCATTGGGAGGAATGGTTGAATTTGGTTCAGGCTTGGATATTAATCTTCAAATACTATCACTTTTTTTTTAAAGATTTATTTATTTATTTATACAAGCACTGGGTACAGTCAGAAGCGCAGGAAGGTGAGAGAATTCACCAGAGCCAGAGCAGGGAGCAGAACAGGCAGATGGATGAAGTACATTGCTGAGGGGAGCAGTGGGCGGCAGGAGAGGTCTGCCTGCCATGTGGGACCCTCACCCGGTGGCCGGGATCGAACCGGCGCTGCAGAGTCAGCTGGCAGCTTCGTAATCCAGCGCTCAACCGCTGTACCACCGGGGAGGCCCAAATACTATCACTTTTTGAAATATGTTTATTTCCTACCTGTCTTTGTAAAGTACAAAAATTACATTTTATACATAATTTCAGTATGTTAAAATCTGCAAAATCTGAGATATAAAAAATTGACCTTAAAATTCAAGTTACTTTGGTTTTTCGGGAAAATAAAACTGTAATGATTAGTCAAAATAATGGAAATGAATCCAATGCACTTAAAACACAAAAGGACACTTTAAAGACATACTGGTTATTAGAAACAAACAAAATCTCATTAATAAATTCTAGGAAAAATACAGAAGGTAAAGTGTTTCTTTTAGTTACTATTTATTACAATCTACAACTTTTATTGAGAAAAAGACTCATTTTCTTACCTGCTTGCATTTGTACCAGACCTATAAATAAACATTTCCCTCCCCCAAAGAGACTATTATTGGGAGGGACACATCTGTCCTCTCCTCAGTCCCTGTCTGACTGGTGGGATTTGGGGAGAACAGAAGCTCTGAGACCTTCCTGATGCGAATGGCCTCTTTCTCGGCAGTGTGCAGTCATCTGTGCTGAATGGGCTTGGCAGGAGCTGGAGGTTTGGGGACAGGCTGTAGTAGAACAGTTTTGACCCTAATTAGAACAATAGATTAGTTACAGAATTTGGCCAAGATCTAATCCCATTTTCAGCCAGTCTGTTTAGTTTATGAGATGATTTTGTTTTTGAATATTTAGTTTTTGTACCTTATGTCTGTTAACGGATTCCCAATAGAGAGGAAGCAATCGGCACCTAAAACTTCTTCAAGAGACAGTGATGCTTAAGATTGCCCCAAAGAAAGTTGTATAAAAATGTCTCTTTAGAGTAGGGTTTTTATTTTTCCTGCCTTTTAGCTGGTCTGTGAGTAAAGAATAGAATGCACGTGAGAATGTTGTTGTTTACTTACACCTGTTTCACCATATCCTCATACATGCCACCCGACAGTGCTATAAACTGTCTTTCAACCTCTCTCTTCCCTTCCCTGACTCTGCACCACCATGCACTGTTTTTCTTTTTCACACTTTGCACTTTTCTTAAATCCTTTCTTTTACTCTTAACCTATATAAACTTTCTGATTCATCAGATCTTACTATGGGCTAAAGCTAAGAGTGCCATTATTTGTACCTTATTTTTTTATACAAGAACTGGGGTATAGGCCAGAGGTGTGGGGGGATGAGAGGATTCACCAGAGACAGAGTGGGGAACAGAACAGGCAGACTGACAGAAAACACTGCTGAGGGGAATAGCAGGCAAGACAGGAGAGGTCTGCCACGCCATGTGGGTATCTCCCTGGCAGGCCGGGAATTGAACCCACACTGCAGAGGCTGTGGACAGCTTCACAGTGCTGCGCTTAAGTCTCTGCACCACCAGGGAGGCCCTATTTATTCCTCTTATGGGGATAGAAATATTGCTTTGCGAGTATCAAATACTGCTTTGCAAGATGGCCTGTATTAGATAGTCTTTTGTGGTGTTATTACTTAATATTTTAAGGTTACATCACAAAGCCTGAAAACTCTTTGAGGGCAGTTTCTTAGATTTATAATTGTCTCTCAAAATGTTTTGCAAATATTAGGTGCTTTATAAGTATTACTTATAAATTTACCTATCTTTGTAGTGTCACTTTAGGGTAGATATTAAAATGTGTTACTAGAAAGATGGGATTTCTGATAGGAGGTTAGTTCATTTCAACCAGTAGTTTTAATATTTGCAAACTTATTAGTTGTACTCTCCACAAGTTGCTAATGGAGTTGACAGAAAAGGGTAGTTATTTCTACTTTGGCTTAATGTGAATACTAGTCATTTTTCTGAGTCTCTGCAACACAACAGTCATCAAGATAAGTGTATTTTAGTTATGATCTCATTTAATCATTACAGCAACTATGGCACTGCTACTGTCATTTTCCTTGTTTTGCCAGAGCAGCTGAGACTCTAGGGCACTGCCAGATTGTAGATGGGATTTGAAATTGGGCCTTCTTAACTCCAAAGGCCAGACTTTTAGTCACACTTGCTGCTATAAAGCATTCCTGTGCTTATTATCAACAGGTTAGTCAGGTATTCAGCAGGTACTTTTGTTTTTATCCTACTCTTTATTATTTTTTAAAGATTTATTCATTTATGCATAGAAAAGCTGGAAGCAGGCCAGAACTTGGGGTGGGGTGAGAGGATTCACCAGAGACAGAGTGGGGAGCAGAACAGGCAGATGTTTTATCTATTTGTTTGTTTGTTTGTTTGTTTATTTGGGGTGAGGTGAGAGGATTCGCCAGAGGCAGATGTTTTATTTGTTTGTTTGTTTATTTATTTATTTATCTATTTATTTATTTATTTATGCAAGCACTGGGTACGGTCAGAAGCGCAGGAGGGTGAGAGAATTCACCAGAGCCAGAGGGGGGAGCAGAGCAGGCAGAAGGACCGAAGTACACTGCTGAGGGGAGCAGCGGGCTGCAGGAGAGGTCTGCGTGCCATGCGGGACCCTCCTCCAGTGGCCGGGGAGCAGCTGGAGATCGAACTGGTGCTGCAGAGGCTGCAGGCAGCTTCTCAACCCAGCGCTCAACCACTGCGCCACCGGGGAGGCCCAGGCAGATGTATTCAAATACACTGCTGAGGGGAGCAGTGGGTGAGACAAGAGAGGTCTGCTGTGCCATGTAGGTCACCTCCCTGGCCAGGGAACAAACTCATGCTGCAGCAGCTGTGAATTGCTTCATAGTGCTGATGCTTAACTCCTTGTGCCACCACCAGGGAGGCCACTCAGCAGGTACTTTGTACTCTTCAGCTGCAATGTTGAATAGGGGGAATGTGTCGGATGGTGGTCTAGTGACTCAGAGTATCGATCTGTAATATGTTGCATTAGGGCTTGCATCATATCCTTGTTAGAGCAAATCTAATCAGGAGCGAGTTCCTTAACCTTCTTGACCCTCAATTCCATCATCTAAAATATCAAGATAGTAATTCTGTTAAATAAAATAATAATAGCACAGTGCTTACAAGTGCTCAAGAAATGTTACTATTACATTATGATCCTGCTTCAAACTCCCAAAGCTTACATTAATGATGGTAAATGAGGAAACCAGCCATAGGAGTCCAATGTAAAAGTCCTATGGAAAGACTGACAGAACTGCACTCTCCTTGGGGGGCTTCAAAATATAGCATATCAGGGCCTCCCTGGTGGCGTAGGTGGTTGAGTGCTGCACTGTGAAGCTGTCTGCAGCCTCTGCAGCGCTCGTTTGATCCCTGCCAGCCGGTGAGAATCCCACATGGCGAAGTAGACCTCTCCTGTCTTGCCCGCTGTTCCCCTCAGCAGTGCATTTCATCAGTTTGCCTGTTCTGTTCCCTGCTGTCTCTGGTGAATCCTCTCACCCTCCCGTGCATCTGGCCTGAACCCTGGTTCTTGTATAAAAATAAATAAATCTTTAAAAAAAATAGCATATCAATGTTTTCCATTCTTTAGATAGAAGAGTAATTGCATGACACCTACCAGCTATTCCTATAAAGCTGCAAGCAGACCAATATAGTTGTGTACAAAAAAGGACTTAGGGGGCCTCCCCTGGTGGTGCAGCAGTTGAGCTCTGGGCTACGAAGATGCCCAGAGCTTCTGCAGCGCCGGTTTGATCCCCGGCCAGCCAGCGAGGGTCCCACATGGCGCGCAGACCTCTCCTGCCGCGCCTGCTGCTCCCCTCAGCAGTGTATTTCATCAGTCTGCCTGTTCTGTTCCCTGCTCTGGCTCTGGTGAATTCTCTCACCCTCCCATGCTTCTGACTGTACCCAGAGCTTGTGTAAATAAATAATTAAATCTTTAAAAAAAAAAAAAAGAAAGGACTTAGGGAATGGAGCACTCATGACAAGTGTTACGTGTGCCAACCATACCTGCCCCACACACTGTTTCACTTCCTGTAGCTGATTCTCTGCACCTCGTATAAGAACTTGGGCATTAGGAAGTGATGCTGCTCATGGAGAACAAGATAAGGGCAAGTCTGGGGTAAGAGGTTTCACTACAGGGACCTGGAAAATTTGGAGTTTTCCTTTTTAACCCTTCAAGGTGTTTCTTCAGGTTCTCTGCTTTGTTTACTAAATGCACTTCAGGTTATGGTGGCTTTATATTTTGTCCCTAATTGGGTCAATAAATAAGTTGGTACTAGAAAGAGCATCTTCTTTAGGGGGAGCAGATATGGCTTGGAATCCTTACTCTAACACTTACTAATCTACTAGCCTGGGGCTGAGCCCCTCCTTTTGTAGGACTGTAGTGATGCCACTTCTTCTTACCTCCCAGGACTGCTGTGAGAGTAATAGAAGGCATAAGTGTGAAGACTCTGTCACCACACATTGTATGTCTTCCCAATTCTCTTTTCTTTGGAATATACTATCTTGCTCCCTCTATTGTTTCCTCCCTAGCTTCTATCCCTCCTAACTCTGTAAAAAAGAAAAGGGAAGCTTCAGGGTTGAAAACACATAATCAGTATGTTTATGTTGTTGGCTCTCATTGGCCAAGGTTGAGCATCCTTGTCCAGCCATGAACCTGCTTCTCTACCAACAGTCCTCCTGGAGGTTGGTCAGAAACAGATCCTAATAGGGAGATTCAGTTCTCTTCCTACTTCCAGTTTCAACCCAAGTGTCTTCTCAGAGGAATTTACTGAAATCCTATTGTCAGGAGATAATGTGTTATAAATGAGGCAGCAAGAACAACAAAGAGAAGCTATTAACCTGAGGCTAAGTAAGGAAGCAGACCTTTCCATTACAGCATGCTGTTCTTCCTCCAAAGCCACGGAAAAGGGGAGAGCAGGAGAGCACCTCACCTGAAGTGGGGGAGAACTGGAGGCTAGACAAAAAAAATGAAACTGACTACTTATTTCCCTTTCCAGCAGTAGAAGGATTTATACTAGTATACATCCATATTGTAGTATGTACATGATGTAGCATACAATTTGCTACACAAATCCCCTAGCTACTCAAGACAAAAATTCTTTTTTTTTTTGCATTTTGATACTTTCATATATTTGCTTCTTTTTTCTTTATATTTATTTTTTTAACTTTTAATTTTTTTATTTTATATTCCCCATACAATTGCACCCCCCTTATTTTGATCCCAATCCTTCCTTTCCCCGCCCCCCGCCCCCATACCATCGTGTATCTCTGGTTCATAGTTGTTTGTTGATTTTGATTTTTTTCTTTCTTATAGTTATTCTTTTTCCCGGTCCCTTATTTAGGTTTTCTAGATTCCTGCTATGAGTGAGACCATCCGGTATTTTGCTTTTTCTTTCTGGCTTACTTCGCTGAGGATGATCCCATCCAGCTCCATCCATGGTGCTGCAAATTGCATGAGTTTATCTTTTTTGATTTCTGATTAATATTCCATTGTGTATATGTACCACATCTTGATCCAGTCATCTATTTTTGGGCATTTGGGTTGTTTCCAAAGCTTAGCTATTGTAAATAGTGCTGCTATAAACACAGGGGTGCAGGTGCTCTTTGGAATTAATGTTTCTGTGTCCTTTGGGTAAATACCTAGGAGTGGAATTGCTGGATCATATGGAAGCTCTATCTTTAGTAGGCTGAGGAATCTCCACACAGCTTTCCATAGTGGTTGGACCAGTTTGCACTCCCACCAACAGTGCAGGAGAGTTCCTTTTTCTCCACGTCCTCGCCAACATTTGTTGTTGCTAAGTTTTTTTAATATGTGCCATTCTCACTGGTGTAAGATGGTATCTCATGGTAGGTTTGATTTACATTTTCCTGATTACAAGTGATGTTGAACATTTTTTCATATACCTGTTGGCCATTTGCATTTCCTCTTTGGAGAAGTTTCTTTTTAGCTCTTCTGCCCATTTTTTGACTGGATTATTTTCTTTGTTTTCGTTGAGTCTCCTCAGCTCTTTATAGATTTTTGTGATCAGTCCTTTATGATTAGTGTTGTGTGCAAAAATGTTCTCCCAGTCGGTGGGGTTTCCCTTTGTTTTTGTTATTGTCTCTTTTGCTGTGCAGAAGCTCTTTAATTTGATGTAGTCCCAGCTGTTTACCTTTGCCTTCACTATCACTGCTTTGGGTGATGTGTCAAGACAAAAATTCTTATAGAACTACATGGAATCAGGAAAGCATAAGAAGATTTTCTAATCAGAAACTATTTCCTTTACTGAAAGCTATTATTAATACACTGGCATACTTGCCTCCAGTCTTTTTAAAAATAAAAGTAGTTCATTGTAAATTTTCTAAAATTATAAATACTATTTTGAAATAAAAAAGCTTAATTTTATGTGAACTTACAGAGATAATACTAGAGGAATTATTGAACTTCATATATATATATTTCCTCATCTAAAGAAATACGATTTCATGAAAAGACTTCTTAGAGTTAAGAAAACATGAAAAACATAATGATGGAATCAACATTTTTAAAGCTATATATTTTAATGTACAACATTGTAAATATGCTCTCTGTTTTGTAAGAATAAGACCATCTTTTTATCTTCACATCTTCTCTCTCCCCTTCACCTCCAATTTTTATAAGTTTTATTATTTTCACATTGTTCAGATTCATGACTGCATTTTATTCTGTAACTTTTTCTGTGCTTGATTGTCAGTATTTAAATGAACTCAATACTCACCACTGATCTTTTAAAAAAGTTATACCTTCCCTATTTGGGGTTTTGAATTTTGATTTTAAATGAATTTGAAGATCTTCATTATCTAGCTTTTTTCCATATGGTCTAATGGGTAGCATGTCCCTTCGTTCTTTCACAGTTAATAATGCTTTTGTACTTGATTGCCATCTTGGGCACAACATTATGGGGTCATTCTGCTGTCACCTCAGGACAATTGTTCCATTGCCTTAGAGCATTGCCTGATCTAAGACAGACAGATTTTAACCCCATATAGGTTATTTGCTTTTTCTGTTCATATACCTGAAATAATTTTATCTGTGAAATTCAGCAGCTTAACTAGAATCTGTCTTGGTGTAGAGAATTTTCTTAGAGCACATTCTTTTTTTTTTAATATTTATTTATTTATTCATACAAGAACTGGCGTACAGGCCAGATTGCGTGGGAGGGTGAGAGGATTCACCAGAAACAGAGCTGGAAACAGAACAGGCAGACTGAGGAAATACACTGCTGAGGGGAGCAGTGGGCGAGACAGGAGAGGTCTGCCGTGCCATGTGGGACTCTCGCCAGCCAGCCGGGATCTAAGTGGTGCTGCAGAGGCTGCGGACAGCTTGACAGCACAGTGCTCAATTGCCTGTGCCACCAGGGGAGGACCTTAGAGCACATTTTTTTCTAACTATAGATAATTTAATTTTTTCCTTCAATTCAGATAGATTTTCTCATATTATACTTTTGAGTATATTAATTAATCCATGTATTAAGCTACTTTAGGAACATCAGTATCCTATATCTTTCATATCAATTGTCTCATCAGTTTATCTTTTTATATATGCATGTCCTCAAATTAACTCAAGCTTTTATTCCATCCCAGTAATTTGACTACTGTGTTACTTACTCTGCTCCTTGCTGATTTAATTTGTTATTTCTTGAATGATGGTGCTTTAAGTTTTTCAATTTGTGGCCAAAAGTCTTTAGTTTTCCTTTCCATAACAATCTTATTTCATCATCTTATTCTTAGCCCAATATTGAGTTCATATTCTTGGTGATGTTCTGTGTTAGGAAGCACTTATGACCAAAGTTCCTTGAAATATGTTTCTGCAAGTTGGTTTTTTTTTTCTTTTTTACATTTTGCTTCCTTCTCTGTGAAAAAAAGAGAAAAATCCTCCCTGATTACATTAAACAAAAAGCCCAAAGTTATGTTGAGAGATCTCCATGTCTGGATTATGATTTCTTAACCAAAATCTCAGGTAGAAAGCAAGAGAGCAAAAGGGGTTTGTCCACATAAAATGTGAAGACAAGCATCTGCACAGAAAGCTGATACCAGGTCATCAAGTATTTTCTTATCATGACTTGTTAGCTTTCTAGTCCCACTCTGTTTAATTCCCAGGCCTCTTGTAGACTTTGTGTACTTTTTATGGAGTCAGAGAACATTTCTAATTTTAGTTTGCTGGCATGTTTAAGCACACGTACTCTCATGGAGGAAGATTAAGAAGACTTCCTTTAACTCCTATTTTCTGTGTATGTTAGCTAGAAAGTGAATACATCAGAAAGTCCTAAGTTAAGATGTAAATTGTCACATGCTGGGAATCTTGTCTGTAGAGTAAAGCAACTTACCATATCCAGCAATACTTATTTGGGTATCAGAAGCTGAAAAAAAATCTAATTGGCTGAGAAAATTAGGTGCAAGGAATAAATGCAGAGTTGAATCATTCTAAAGGAAACACTTATATATTCACAGAGAAGATGCTAAGACTTAAGAATTATATGGTATTAAAATGGTACTCAAGTAATTGCAAGATAATTAGTAAAAAAATAACCAGTTTCATTTATGAAAACTCAATTTATCATAATACCCAGTATTGTTATTGTTTCTCTTCAATGCTCTCACTTAGAAGGAAGCAATCCATTTTTATTACATGTGCTAAATTTTGTGGTTCTCCGAAATGATGCACAGTAATGGGCTGTTTCAGCAACTATAATCAAATTGTTTCATTTACTTTATTTATTTATTTTTTAAGATTTTTATTTATTTATACAAGCACTGGGTACAGATAGAAGTGTGGGAGGATGAGAGAATTCACTAGAGCCAGAGCAGGGAGCAGAACAGGCAGACGGAGGAAGTACACTGCTGAGGGGAGCAGCAGTCAGCAGGAAAGGTCTGCGCACCATGTGGGACCCTCGCCAGCGGCCAGGTATGAACAGGCTCTGCAGAGGCTGAGGGCAGCTTCACCCCCCAGTGCTCAACTGCTGCGCCACTGGGGAGGCCCTGTTAAAATTACTTTAGCATGCAAATTCAAGCTCCCTAGTGCTGTTAAAAATTGAAAAAAAGAGTTCCTTTTTCTCCACACCCTTGCCAACATTTGTTGTTGCTAGTTTTTTTAATATGTGCCATTCTCACTGGTGTAAGATGGTATCTCATGGTAGTTTTGATTTGCATTTCCCTGATGACAAGTGATGTTGAACATTTTTTCATATGCCTGTTGGCCATTTGCATTTCCTCTTCAGAGAAGTTTCTTTTTAGCTCTTCTGCCCATTTTTTGACTGGATTATTTTCTTTGTTGTTGTTGAGTCTCATCAGCTCTTTGCAGATTTTTGTGATCAGTCCTTTATCATTAGTGTTGGGTGCAAAAATGTTCTCCCAGTTGGTGGGGTTTCTCTTTGTTTTTGTTATTGTCTCTTTTGCTGTGCAGAAGCTCTTTAATTTGATGTAGTCCCAGCTGTTTATCTTTGCCTTCACTATCACTGCTTTGGGTGATGTGTCTGTAAAGATGTCTTTGATGTGCAAATCACGTAGTGTTTCGCCTATATTTCCTTCTATATATATGGGAGTGCAAACTGGTCCAACCACTATGGAAAGCTGTGTGGAGATTTCTGGACCTACTAAACATAGAACTTCCATATGATCCAGCAATTCCACTCCTAGGTATTTACCCAAAAGACACAGAAATATCAATTCCAAAGAACACCTGCACCCCTATGTTTACAGCAGCACTCTTTACAATAGCTAAGCTTTGGAAACAACCCAAATGCCCAAAAATAGATGACTGGATCAAGAAGATGTGGTACATATATACCATGGAATATTACTCAGCATTCAAAAAAGATAAACACATGCAATTTGCAGCAACATGGATGGCGCTGGAAGGGATCATGCTCAGCGAAATAAGCCAAAAAGAAAAAGAAAAATACCGGATGGTCTCACTCATAACAGGAATCTAGAAAACTTAAATAAGGGACCAGGAAAATGAATAACTATAAGAAAGTGAAAATCAAAATCAACAAAAAACTACGAACTAGAGACACTTTTAGGGGGGCGGGGGCGGGAGGGGAGGGATTGGGTCAGAATGGGGGGCTGCAATTGTATGGGGAATATAACAATAAAATTTAATAAAATTTATTATTTAAAAAAAAAATTGAAAAAAAAAAAAAAAGAGCCTCCCTGGTGGTGCAAGGGGTTAAACACCCCACTGTGAGGCATCCATAGCCTCTGCAGCACAAGTTCGATCCCCGGCTGGCAAGGGAGCAACCCGCATGGCACAGCAGACTTCTGACTTGCCCACTGCTCCCTTCAGCAGTGTACTTCAGTCAATCTGCGTGTTCTGTTCCCTACTCTGTCTCTGGTGAATCCTCTCACCACCACCCCCACATCTCTGGCCTATACCTCAGCTCTTGTATGCATAAATAAAACTTAAAAAAAAAACTGAAAAAAAAATGTTGGTTGCTGTTGTGGCATATGTTGATGGCATTGTTTGAATTTCCTTAGATTGAGTGTAGGTAAAAAGTTAGCAAATAATTTTTGTAATTTTATATGGGAAACATTATAACACCATGTAAAATGTTTAATGGTATCATGATGTTTTGTTCAAAGTGCAGGTTTACCATAGTCACCTATTTAAATTCTTACCCTCTGGAAATACTTAGGAAGAGCACAGATTTTAAATTTTGTTATAACTTTGCTTGGGAGTCAAATGTATACACATTAAAGGGGTAAACAATCCAACTTTCCTGAGTTGCTAAAATGGGAGCGATGTAAAAGTTAGAAAAAAATAAATATTTTTAGAAATGCTTCTTGGAGGGGCGGAGCAACATGGCGGCGAGGAGACGCTGCGAGTAAGATCTCCCATTAAAAAAAGTTAATAGGGAGGAAAAGCGGCAGGTCCCAGTGAGAACTGAGACAGGGAAGATAAACGGACGACTCCAGCAAACTGCCCGAAGAAGAAAGTTGCCATAAAAGAGGACGAGAAGGGAGGGAAGCGCAGAACCCTGCTCCCCTCCCCCGCCCACAGAGGCGGCACTCTCCGACCGGCAGAGACGAGGGAAACAACAAACCAAAACGCCCAACAAGAAAAACGGATGCAGCAAGTGGGACTGTGAGTGGAAAGGAACTATTTCAGCCACCACACCCCGTGAACGGGAGCTGAGGCGAACCCTGCAGGATCCGCCGCGGAGGTGAGCTCCAGGCGCCAGTAAAGAGAGCCCCGCCCACCAGGAGGAGCCCAGCACCAGCACACAGCCCCAGCCGCCCGGTAAGCTTGCGCGAAAGCGGCGCTCGGATTGCAGCTGCCCAGGGCCCTGCGCCTGCGACCTAGGCTTGCGGGGAGACGGCGGAGGCCCTCCCTGAGTGAGCAGGAACAAGGCGCCCAGGCAGGGGAGCGGGATTCAAAAGGCGCCATTCCCACGCCACTGATCTGGGCTAACAGCCCCCGTCCTGGGAACTGAGGGCTTTGGAACT
>NW_023604861.1:70991491-71025174 GCF_014898055.3 Talpa occidentalis
AGTTATTTACTGTGAAGTAACGAAGGAAATATAACTCTAACACATAATATCTCTTATAAAGGATTTAGGTAAGGGCCCTCCCTAGTGGTACAAGGGGTTAAGCACAGCATTGTGAAGCTATCCGCTGCCTCTGCAGCATGAGTTCCATTCCCAGTCAGACAGGGAGCCACTCACATGGCGCAGCAGACCTCTCCTGTCTTGCCTGCTGCTCCCCTCAGCATTGTAGCTCAGTCAGTGTGCCTGTTCTGTTTCTCACTCTCTCTGGTGAATCCTCTCACCCCCCCACACACACCTCTGACCTGTACCCCAGTTCTTGTATGATAAATAAATAAATCTTTTTTTAAAAAAGGATTTAGGTAAAATGGATGAATACTAAAATGCCAACAAAAGTCAAGTGTTCCACAAATATCTCTTTAACATCTATTATATGCTAGGTTCAATTTTAAAATCAAAGATAGAGTAGAATTAAAAGCAGCATTTTTTTACAAACTAGTTCTTTTTAAATTTATTTTTATTTATTTATGCATACAAGAACTGGGGTCTAAGACAAAAGTATGGAGGTGGTGGGGGAGAGGATTCACCAGAGACAAAGTGGGGGGCAGAACAGGAAGGTTTACTAAAATGCACAGCGAAGGGGACCAGCATGCAAGACAGGAGAGGTCTGCGACACCATATGTGGGTTAGCTCTCTGGCCGGGGATCAAACTCAAGGCCTCATTGGCGGTAGCATGATAGTGTTGAGACTTAACCCGTAGGCCATCAGGGAGGCCCCAAAGGAGACTATTTCCTAACACATGGACTGGTAGTAGTCAAAAGATAAATGCTGAGCAAAAGTGAACTAATAAATGCTCCATTACAGAGTTTTTATGCTATAAAAATCAAATTGTCTGAAGAAGAAAAGCTAAAATACAATTTAGGTTGATATGAGAACAAACTTCTCTTAGAAATTACTTCACAGAGGGCCTCGCCGTGGCGCAGCGGTTGAGCGCTGGGTTGCGAAGCTGCCCGCGGCCTCTGCAGCGCCGATTCTATCCGCGGCTGCTCCCCGGCCACCGGAGGAGGGTCCCACACGGCGCGCAGACTTTTCCTGCCACCCGATGCTCCCCTCAGCAGTGTACTTCGGACCTTCTGCCTGTTCTGTTCCCCACACTGGCTCTGGTGAATTCTCTCACCCTCCCACACTTCTGACTGTACCCAGTGCATGTATAAACAAAACAAACATACAAATAAAATAAATAAATAAATAAAAATGCCTCTATAAAAAAAGAAATTACTTCACAGAACTTAATGCATAAACATATACATACATACCTACACACATACCTATACCAATATATAGTCTCTTTTTTCCTCCCTCTTCTAATTTGGTCACCACTTCATTCCAGTACATAGGACAAGGTTTTGTAAATAATCATTCAAAGTTAAGAAAAAATTTGTTGAATGATGTATGAATGAATGAAAAAAAAATTAAGAACAGGAGTCTCCCTGGTGGTGTGGGAGGTTGAGCGCAGCACTGTGAAGCAGTCCGCAGCCTCTGCAGAGCTGGTTTGATCCCCTCTGGCCTCCGAGCAACCCACATGGCTAGCAGACCTCTCCTGTCTTGCCTGCTGCTCCCCTCAGCAGTGTATTTCGTCACTCTGCCTGTTCTGTTCCCCGCTCTGTCTCTGGTGAATCCTCTGACCTTCCTGCGCATCTGGCCTGTACCCCGTTCTTGTACAAATAAAATAAATCTTTAAAAAAAATTAAGAACATCATTTAACCAGAGCACTCTAGGTAAAGGGAAAAAAATGTTGAAAACCCTCAGGAAAGAAGTAAACAAGAGCTCATTGACCAGGTTAAGAACTTAATATATATTCATCTCAAGAGTAATCATGATTTACACATTAATAAAAATACAGCAGGATTCAATTTCTATTTTTTTAAAAAATTCATATAAGCTGTTGAATGAATAGACTTTCTTACAAGAGGAAGAAAGACACACACATAAAGAACTATTCCATTAGGCCATGGTTGACAAGTGAGAGAGGTCACAGTAGACAAGGAAATAAGTGAGAAAACTGAAGGCAGAGCTCATGCACAGAATCACTGGGACTTGCTGAAAGGGATTGAGGGAGAGGTTGGCATCATCAGTGGTAGTTAGAAACAAGATGGGGATCTATTTTTTTTTAGATTTATTTATTTATACATACAGGAATTGGGGTGCAGACCAGACATGCAGGGAGTGAGAGGATTTACTAGACAGAGTAGGGAACAGAACAGGCATATTGGCTGAAATAACACTGCTGAGGGGAGCAGCAGACGAGACAGGAGGGGTCTGCTGTGCCATGTGGGTCAGCTCCTTGGCCAGGGTTTGAACTCATGCTGCAGTGGTTGCAGATAGTTTCATAGTACTGAGATTTAACCCCTAGCTCTACCATGGAGGCCCCAAAGTGGGAATCTTTTAATATTTGGATATGAAGTATCGTTCTGTGATCTTTGAAATGATTACTCAAGGATACATTTATTTAAAATTAAACCCATTTATAGGATGTGAAAAACAATATAAGAAGCAAAATAATCAGTAGACTATTTTGAAAATGATTGTTATTGACTTTAATATGTAATTCATTGTGAAGGTATCTTTTAAAATGGAAGAGATTATGAGACAACAATAATGCTTTGCAAGATCTCAGTGGAAGTATTTAAAGGATAGTTATAAATAAGGTCCTTGGAATTTTTATTCCAGTATTTCCATGCTAGAAATACATAGAGTTGAATATGTATGTTGAAATTTTAATTAATAAAAGTATAATCTGTAGAATATAGACCAACAGATGAAGATATTTTAAAAAAGAAAATAAAAGGAAATAACTAAGATTAAAATTATTTAGAAATTTTCAAGACTAAATGATTAACAAGATAATTTTGTATAAACAGGATATACAGGAAGATTAGACATGGCCATAAAATTTGAAAGCAAAATTTGTTACTTTGTCAAAGGTAATGAACACCAATTTGAATTATTAAAAGCTCCTTTAAAAACTACAATTAATTGAAAAAAAATCAACATACTGTTTTTAAATATATAAAATCTACTAATTTCATACATATGTATGTATATGTTTATGACTATTGGCTTTAAATGGAATGTAAGTAAAACAATGTATACAGGGCTGTGAGGCTGTGATTTTGTGCTCAGGAGGGCATTCCCATCACAACTGAAAGGAAAATCTGTACCTGCCGGGTGAAAGAAGAGGTGATACTCATGTTTGTAGCATTTTAAAGAGAGACCAAATGATGCAAAGAAAGAGAGAGAGAGAGAGAGAGATTGCAGTATCTGAACAAGCAGAAGGCATCTACCATCAACACTAGACACAATAGAACATATTATAATCTTGGTAGATACATTTGCTTTTACTATAGTAACTTGATCATGAAATTCCACCTTTGCTCACTCCTTCACTGAACTGAGTCCCCAAAATTAGTTTCAACCTCATCTCACACTTGAGCCTATGTATCTTTTTTTTTAATAATAAATTTTTATATTCCCCCATACAATTGCAAACGCCCCATTCTGACCCCAATCCTTCCCCTCCCACCCCCCACCCCCAAAAAGTGTCTCTGGTTCATAGTTTTTTTGTTGATTTTGATTTTCACTTTCTTATATTCATTTTCCTGGTCCCTTATTTAAGTTTTCTAGATTCCTGCTATGAGTGAGACCATCCGGTATTTTTCTTTTTCTTTTGGCTTATTTCGCTGAGCATGATCCCTTCCAGAGCCATCCATGTTGCTGCAAATTGCATGTGTTTATCTTTTTTGAATGCTGAGTAATATTCCATTGTATATATGTACCACATCTTCTTGATCCAGTCATCTATTTTTGGGCATTTGGGTTGTTTCCAAAGCTTAGCTATTGTAAACAGTGCTGCTATAAACATAGGGGTGCAGGTGTTCTTTGGAATTGATGTTTCTGTGTCCTTTGGGTAAATACCTAGGAGTGGAATTGCTGGATCATATGGAAGCTCTATGTTTAGTAGGTCCAGAAATCTCCACACAGCTCTCCATAGTGGTTGGACCAGTTTGCACTCCCACCAACAGTGCAGAAGAGTTCCTTTTTCTCCACACCCTCGCCAACATTTGTTGTTGCTAGTTTTTTTTAATATGTATCTTAATAAACAATTAGCTTATAATTATATTGTATTTATTATTTTATATTGAATTAACGTTCTCCACACAATCTTAAAAGGCAAATTGGTGTGCATGTAATCTCTATTTTACAGATGAGAAAACTATGACTTTGAAGAGGTGAAATTGACAAGCCTTGGAAGAAAAAATGGGGCAACTCTCAGGTTCCTTAACTTCAGGTTTGGTTCTATGTATGTTAAAACAGTACATTTTAGATAATATGTAATACTATAAGAGTTTGGTTAAGATAATTTATAAAATAAAGTACACAGAGCATAATTACATGATTATAGTTTTAAATTAAGAAATCCATACATGCCAGGTAGATTTGATTTAAAATCAGTGTTTAGAGATGTGCATTAATAAAATATTTTAACAATAAATATAAATAAAAGCTGAGAGCTTGAAGTTGGCATATGGAGACAATTAGAAGTCTGGTTAGCTCTAAAGGTACTAAATCTTATAGTAAGGTAGAGTTCTGCTAGTAAAAATTAAATATTTCTTTCCCAGTCTCTGCTAAATATAGTTTGGCTTTCACACTGCCTCTTCCTCCAGACATGGATGCCTGTGTAAAACACAGGTGGGTGGCGTCAGCTATCACAGGATCTGGACTGGGCAGGTAGCTAGAGCTTTAGGCACACACTGAAATCCTTTCCTTTGCCCGCTTTCCAAAGGTTTACAGAGAAGGAGGTAACTTTACTCAGCTCTCACCTTTATATTCTAAGAGTCAAGTTAATAAGTTTTGAAAGGAATAATTTTTCACAAACTCTTTTGCCTTGAGTAATGATTTACAAACCTGATTGTAGCAGCAGAATCTCCCTGAGAGCTACTTGAAAATACAGACATGTAGTCCTCACCCTTTGATATTTTGATTCTGTAGTGCTAGAGTTTCTTTAGGCATCTGTATTTGTTTAAAAACTCTCTGAAGGATTTGACTTTCAGGATGGGAACCACTACTGCACTTTTCAAATATCAGCTCTAAGGGTTGGGGAATTTCTGGATTCTCAGACCACTACTTTAGAAATGCTCCAATCCCAATGAAGAGAAAGTGGCTTGTTATCTTTAACAAAGCTCAAGACATTCACTGGGACACATTTTCAGACTGGGTGAGGAGACATCCTATCATGACATGGGAGATCCCTACTGCCTGGAACAGAGCCAGTCAGGTTTTGCATTTCTTCACTTCTTTTGAGTTTAATTGAGTGGCTAATTTGGACAGCATCTGCCTTATGATCTCTGCCTCTACCTTTCTCTGTATTTCAGAACACCCAATGTAAAAAGAGTCACCACTAAATATGCTCATGCTTCTGAGACTTCATGTCTATGTCTTTTGTCTATGGTTTACATTCTCTTCTAGGCCATTTCTGCCTCTGGAAAATATTCCTACAATTTAAATTTGGGTGGGGAAGAAGCAGGAGCTGCTGGAACCTCAAGCCTCAGCCTGTGCCCACTTTAAAAGGACAACCCTGAATTGGGAGTTGGGTTCATGAACAATGAAAAACAAAAACTTATTTTGAATCTGTTTTTCCCATGAAAACCACTAATAATTTTATCTTTCACAACCAGTAAAATATAGACAGTTCTGTATAAGAAATCTATTCAGAATTTATGCCCATCTTTAGTTTTGATAAATGCTTATCTTATTGGGTTTACAGCATTACAGGTGATTTTATTGAAGATGCATTAATAATGGTGAACCTTCCTACCTTGGAATGGTTGCAAAACAAATGTCCCTATAAAAACTTGAGAGCTACTAATCTAGAAGATTCTAGAAAGTCTAAGGAAGTGAGACAATTCCCTAGAAAACAAATTGTATTTTTATATTTGCATAAAAGTCCCAATTTTCAAATAGAATATTATTGAAAGGTGCCCACTGATTTGTTCTATAAATTCAAGTAGATAGGAAATATTTCATATCATAGAAGCTATCCACCCTCTAATTTAACTGTAATGACAGTAATTGATTATAACTGCTATATACAAGGCAGACACGTTATATTTTAGCCTACTGATAATTTTGACACCCCCAGTGAGAAAGAAGAACCATAAGAAGGAAAGTTATTTCATATGCTATTGAACATTTAAATACTTTTTGGAAACTAAGATAGGATTTTGTATATTATGTATATATTTGTTAAAAATGGTATGCTAATGTTCGTTGTTGATATGATTTTTAGACATGATCAAGGGCTAAGGTTAGTGAACAGCTTTATTGAAGAATTTTTATCTTAATTTTCATTCAGGTATAAAATATACTCAGTTCTTTAATACAATGTATTGTGCATATATATATATATATATATATATATATATATATATATGATGTCCTTAAATGACAGATGTCAGTTCAGATAAGGCACATATCTACCTATATGATGAATTTGAAGTTTAACAATATTATGAGAATGAGGCCTTGTGAACCTATTTTTAAAATATATTAAATCATTGAATCTGTATATTGCTTTTGGTAGGATGGCCATTTTAATAATGTTTATTCTTCCAATCCATGAGCAGGGGATGTCTTTCCATTTCTTTGTATCTTCTTCTATTTTGTTTAACAGTGTTTTATAGTTTTCTTTGTTAGATTTATTCCCAGGTATTTGATTTTTTTTTGTTTTGATAATAAAAGAGATTTTTTTTTTCATTTCTTCTTCTTCAGATTTATTGTTTGTGTATAGGAGGGCTACTGACTTTTGCAGGTTGATTTTGTATCCTGCCACTTTGCTGAACTGATTGATGAGTTTAATTAGTTTTTCTATGAGCAGAAGAGCTAAAAAGAAACTTCTCTGAAGAGGAAATACAAATGGCCAACAGGCATATGAAAAAATGTTCAACATCACTTGTAATCAGGGAAATGCAAATCAAAACTACCATGAGATACCATCTAACACCGGTAAGAATGGCACATATTAAAAAAAACTAGCAACAACAAATGTTGGTGAGGATGTAGAGAAAAAGGAAATCTCCTACACTGTTGGTGAGAGTGCAAACTGGTCCAACCACTACGGAGAGCTGTGTGGAGATTTCTTGACCTATTAAACATAGAGCTTCCATATGATCCAGCAATTCCACTCGTAGGTATTTATCCAAAGGACACAGAAACATCAACTCCAAAGAGCACCTGCACCCCTATGTTTATAGCAGCACTGTTTACAATAGCTAAGCTTTGGAAACAACCCAAAAGCCCAAAAATAGATGACTGGATCAAGAAGATGTGGTACATATACACCATGGAATATTACTCAGCATTCAAAAAAGATAAACACATGCAATTTGCAGCAACATGGATGGCACTGGAAGGGATCATGCTCAGCAAAATAAGCCAGAAAGAAAAAGAAAAATACCGGATGGTCTCACTCATAGCAGGAATCTAGAAAACTTAAATAAGGGACCAGGAAAATGAATAACTATAAGAAAGTGAAAATCAAAATCAACAAACAAATATGAACCAGAGACACTCTGCTGCAGGAGGGCTTGATGCCCCAGCCAGATAAGACACTGGCAAGCAGAGAAGGTAAAGGGCCTCACACCGTGGGGCTGAAGATTCCTTGTGCCTCACACCGTGGGGCTGAAGATCTAACATTCTTTCATTTTTGTTCTTGGTCATAAAGAGAGACAAAATTTCCCAAAAAGTACATTAGGCTATAAATTATATGTATCAGCAGACTGCAAGCAATTGGCACGGAAAATTACCTGTTTAGAAATTAGTTACTACACAATTCGGCCCAATTAACAATGGGAGACAATTTATTGTATATATCTGACAAGCAATCCAACATAACAATTATAGTAAATCCTTCTTTTGTTTTTTTTAGAAGTTTCCTTTTTATTTAGAAGTTTCTTAGGAAAGTTTTTATTTTTTAATTTTTTTTTTATAGAGGCATGTTTTATTTATTTATTTATTTGTTTGTTTGTTTTGTTTATACATGCACTGGGTACAGTCAGAAGTGCGGGAGGGTGGGAGAATTCACCAGAGCCAGAGCTGGGAGCAGAGCAGGCAGAAGGACCGAAGTACACTGCTGAGGGGAGCAGCGGGCGGCAGGAGAGGTCTGTGCGCCATGTGGGACCCTCCTCCAGTGGCCGGGGAGCAGCCGGGGATCGAACCGGCGCCACAGAGGCCGCGGGCAGCTTCGCAACCCAGTGCTCAACCGCTGCGCCACCGGGGAGGCCCTCTTAGGAAAGTTTTTAAATGAAGTTAACTGTGTTAAGAAGTTTGTAGGTAGAAAAAGTTCTAATAGCTGAGCAGCAGCTGGTCTCTGGCTGAAGGCCATGTGAATAAAATAGTTTTTTGATGCTTAGGCTTTAGCTGATAGGGATGCACTGGCGGCTATGCACTGTCTTAAATAATTGTCTAGCTGGAAAAATAAGTTTTAGTGTTAGGTCTGGTTTTTTATCTATTAACCTTGAAGGCTACCGTCTAGCTGGGACCGGTAGGAGCCAGTAGTCCATGGGGATAAAATACACTAATTTTTTCTGCTTACTAAAAATGAATAAGTAAAGACCTGCCAAGTCTCTCGGCAGAAGATACTTGCACCTCATCCAAGTGTTAGTGTCTCCTCACTACCTCATCCCCTTCCCTTCAGCCCTTAAGTTTCAGCCCCTTACAGGTCGCCGAGGCTGTCTCATCCTTTCAGGAACCCCTGACACGACATTTTGCCGGAGGCTGGTCCCCGGCAACACTCTATGAGAGGTGGGGGGTGGGGAGGAGAGGGATTGGGGTCAAATTAAGGGGGTTGTAATTGTATGGGGAATATAAAAATAAAATTAAATATATATATATTAAATCAGAAAATTTCCATTTATAGAAAAAATTTTTTTCAAGAGAAATTCACAGAGCAGATATGTGCCTTGTCAGAAAATTGATTAATTTTAAGTGCCTATTGTTATATTACATTGTCTAGCTTTTACCTAGCAGAACCCTGGAATGTGAAGGAATAGGACACAGTACAGAGATGTTTTGTTTGAGAATTTGCACATAAGAAAGGTCCAGAATATTTAAGACATACTTCAAAAATAATACTGGATTTTACATGACAACAATGAACAGGGTAGATCGTATGTCATAGAGAGGGGTAGGAACTCCAGAATTCAAACAACCTAGTCTAGAATGATAGCTGAGAGAAAGATTTGGCATTTTTCAGGAATGGTTGCCTTGGGGTTAAGAAAAAAAGTTAAATTTCCCCCCAACTCAAAATTGACTTCATTTCCTTAACCTGATCTAGCCTCTCTTTGCCTGCTAGTGAATTGTTATCATAACGTCTGTTCCAGATGGTATCTGTAAGGTAAGGTAAAAGGTATCAGGCTTTTCTGCCCTTCTGCCATTAGGATTAATGATAGATCCTTGCGGTCCTAAATGCATGCCTGATGGCGGGCACATGGAGTGGGGTGTGGGCATGCGTAAGTGGATACACCTGTGCTGAGAGACTGGGCTTATAAGAGCAGTGTCATGGGGATGCCAGCAGAATGAACAGAAGAGAGCAGAACCATGAGAAGAACCACAAGAGAAGCAGAGAGGCCACGAGAGAACTCCAGAGAGCCCAGAAAGAGTGAAGACTTGCTGGGGGCTGGGAGGCCTGCCAGCCTTCCGGCCCCCCAGCACCCCTACTTGCCATGTACCTGGTAAATCCCAACAGCAGTACAGGCAGATCTACTGAAATACAATACTGAGGGGAGCAGTGGGTGAGACAGGAGAGGTCTGTGTGCCAGGGATCAAGTTCATGCCACAGTGACTAAGGATAGCTTGATAGCACTGACTTTAACCCCTGCACCACTAGGGAGGCCCCTATTTCCTTGTTCTTTATAAAGTCCCTGGCTATAAAAAACTTTCAATAAACAGTGGCATTAACTTCACTGAAAACACCTTATCTCCATGTTGAACTCCTAGTTTTCCAGCTAAGTAAAATTAGGCATGATCAAGAAAGCAGACTGTGGCAATTTAGAGCTTCACACAATACACTAGCATTCCAAAAAGCATCAGCATTTTGGTTACAAACTACATTTGCATCCATTAACTCGAGATGGTCTAATTAAAATAGAAAATACATTTGAAAGCATAGTAAAGCAATAGCCATGCATAATTGTTTCATTTCTTGTCATTTTGATAGAGTAAAGGAGAAAGCATTATTTTTTCCTGAGATAAAATGATCTCTGTGCCAGTGGTTTCATGTATTAAAAATCTTGTCATTAATACTGATAAAAGAGCATCACTGAATCTATTAGTAATCTGGACCACAGGAGAACTTGCAAGTCACTACTAAATACAGGGCATGTTTTCATAATTATAATCAACTAAACTGCTTAAATGAGTGAGACTGCTTAAATTAGGAAATGAAAAGTATGAACTCTTTTTCTGCATATTTGCTACTGCTTCTTAAGGAAACTAAAGTCTTGTTGGATGCCAAAATTCTCCATAGTTGCTGATTGTGTGCTGTTTACAATCAAGGTACAATTTGCCTAGCTGCTTCCAATAAAATATTAATGCAATCAAACCTAAACTGTTTCACATTCATCTTTTCTACATGGGTCAGGCTGTAAATCTCTTTTATTAAAATGAGTTGAGCTATTCAACTTCACAAATATAAGTTTGGAAATCTCATTTTAAGGCATTCAAGAGATTTTTTTTTCTGGATTGTCTATAACTTTCTCATTGTCTATAACTATATGATTCTCAATTGTCTATAACTATATGATTCTCACTGTCTATCACTATATGATTTGTCATTGTCTATAACTATATGATTTGCAAGAAACTATTTATTGTTGATATATATTTTATGTCATTGTTGCTCCAGAAATGATATGGATTACTAAACAATTACTAATCAGTTTCTGAGATTGATAGTGTCAGAAGACAATAATAAATGTATGAGGAGTAAGAATATAAAACAAAACACAAAACATTCTCAAGAGAGTGCTGCAGGCTGTCATTTCTAAAGAGGATCTGGGTTAGTGACAGAGTACACAGGGTTGGATACTATGGTGGCAGATGGATGAGGGTGGGAGCACATGCTCCTCCCTTCCAAGTGACTCTGATCCCACCCCTTATTCAACAGGAGAGTGACACAGTAAAAAAGTTTTTTTTTTTTTAATAGAGGCATGTTTTATTTATTTATTTATTTGTTTGTTTGTTTGTTTTGTTTATACATGCACTGGGTACAGTCAGAAGAGCGGGAGGGTGAGAGAATTCACCAGAGCCAGAGCGAGGAGCAGAGCAGGCAGAAGGACTGAAGTACACTGCTGAGGGGAGCAGCGGGCGGCAGGAGAGGTCTGCGCGCCATGTGGGACCCTCCTCCAGTGGCAGGGGAGAAGCCGGGGATCGAACCGGCGCCGCAGAGGTCGCGGGCAGCTTCGCAACCCAGCGCTCAACCGCTGCGCCACCGGGGAGGCCCAGTAAAAATAGTTTTAAAAAAGTTTCATGATAGGGATTCTCATTTATGTTGACATAATCAAGTATAAAATTAGAGGATTTGATGGCACTTGAGCTGAAGTTCTTAAGACAAAATTAGACTGAAGGAAAGCTAATGGTCAGGGTCTTCTGATTAAAGAAAAAGGAAAAAACAAAAAGAAACTATTACAACAAAAAGACAAGAAGAAAACATCAGGAATGATGTGGAATAAGTAAACAGGTGTAGGTGAAAGAAAAATGATGAAAGTAATCTGACACAAATGGATTTATGGTGCTGTTGAAATCCAAAGGTAAGAAAAAAAAATCATCCCCAAAGTAAATCCCATGATAGTAGAACTGGATTCTCAGATATCACAGATATACTGAGCCGAGAACTTTTTTTATTTTTTTTTTCTCCAGGGTGTGATTAGAACAATAATAAACATCCTGGAGGGGCTGGATTCCATATGTAGTATCAACAGAAGACCAAATCTCACTTCATACTGTGCCTTACCTTCTAAATGGGGCTATTCAGGGCTATTGCCTGTGATTTACAACAAGTAAACAGCTTCTCAATTCTTTCAAACATATAACACAAATTATATTGGGTTTGTTTGACAGATTAATGATTGATTCTGATGCAAAAACTATTTCTTATCAGGTGCTTAACAGGTTTATGCCTGTTATCAAACCTAAATAAAGGAGCAAACAGGGTGACTTCACTTATTGTTGGGCAATGAAGAGCTACATCATTTAAGAAATAAGTTTTGTGTGTCTCCTGAACAGCAATGTAAAGGGCTGGCTTAGCGTTTCCTAAACTTTTGGACTGGAAAATATTTTATTATGACTACGTGTGGGAGTGGTGTATATATTATAGGTTTCTGAACAGAATCGCTGCCATTTATGCATTAGCACGTGCTGTCCTCCCCTTAAGGTGTGAAAATAAAAACTATCCCCAACATTTGCAAATATCCCTGATGGTGGAAAAATAACCCAGGTTGACAATCACTGGACAAGATCCAGGGAAGAAAAGAATACCAACTTGGATAATATCCTGAGTTCAAGTCTTTGGTTGATTCATGAAATAGATTGTAAACTATTATTTAAAAAGGTTTTTAAATGATTTAATTTCCAAAAAGGAGGATACAGTCAGAATTAGATGAAAAAGTCTCCAGCAGACATGTGGTTGTGCATGACAGAGGACTGAATTTTTTTCTTTAACAGCCACTTACTGTGTCTCTGAAAATACACAAGCTAGCATTATGTTACATGTTAATAGCACCCAAGTATTCTCCACTACAGACATTATCACAAGCAGATATTCTATAATGTAGATTTAGGTCAATGTTCTGGTAGTCAATCTGAGCAGAGAAGAGGCAGTTTATATGCTTTTGTTGAAGAATGAGTTTTTGTGCCATCTGACAACAAAGCAGTTAAGCAGTATCATTTAAGACTCTGGAGACCAGACCTCTGAAGACATGAGATGAATAAAAAAGCTGCAGTCAAATAAAATGGGACTAGGAGATACCTGGAGGCAGATTTCTCCAGTCTCAACAAGGAGACACGTCCCAGAGACCTCCAGCATCTATTTTTAATCACCAAGTTGTTTTCCCTTTAATTTGTCTATGGAATATTTCATTATCTCCATGGTATTACTCAATGTGCAGCAGGAAATATTACAATACCATATACTTTTTCTTGGCATAATAGTAAGAAAACTAAAGCTAGTCTATTATTCAAAAGTGCTTAAGTCAATGTACTCAGTCTAGTTTGACATGCTCTCAGGGCACAGGCAATAACAGCAGACAATATTAGACTATCTTTTGGATTGGTGACTTTAATATCCTAGCTTTCCTCAATCATGTGTAACAATATCATCTTGATAATATGGTATAGAACTTAATATAATATGCAAAATTGACATGAATTTCTCTACATTTGAAATGATGTGATGAATCTTAATATTATCAAAGGATTTCTGGAGGTGTCTGGTTTAAGTGAAGTCTTTGAATGAAAGGGGAGATGGCTTAGTGTAGGGTTTCATCTGAAAATTCCATCTAATCCCTACTTATTTGCATATATAGATATAAATTTGCACATGCAATATATTTGCATATCACCATAGGCACTGTGGAAGTGGTTAGAACTGGTATATAACAAATTCTTCCCTTCTTGCTAATAATGTGTTTGCTATCTTTAACCTCTCCCTAGTCTCCTGCATTCATGGGTCCATCCCGGCCTGTCTAACATAAGGACCAGATGTCCATCTTTCCTTATCTTCCTCCTTTGTTGCCCTAGTCTATATTCTAGGCCACCTAAGGATTCCTTTTTTATAATGCACTAACACCCTGTACATCTTCCAGATCTTCCTTTAGTGGATGATCATCTCACTGACTTTCATTCTTTTTTTTAATTTCTTTTTTTAATGAATTATTTTATTTTATATAATTCTTACATCATTTTTCATTTTTGCATAATGCATGCATTTTCATTCTGGTTATCATCCCCATACAATTTCCACCCCCTTTTTCTGACCCTAATCCCTCTTCTCCTCCCCCTGCCTCCCACTGTAGTGTGTCTCTGGTCTATAGTTGCTTGTTTATTTTTTTTAAATAAATTTTATTTTTATATTCCCCATATAATTGCAACCCCCTTATTTTGACCCCAATCCCTCCCCTCCCCACCCCCTACCTCCCATAGAGTGTCTCTGGTTCAAAAATAGATGACTGGATCAAGAAGATGTGGTACATATACACCATGGAATATTACTCAGCATTCAAAAAAGATAAACACATGCAATTTGCAGCAACATGGATGGCGCTGGAAGGGATCATGCTCAGTGAAATAAGCCAGAAAGAAAAAGAAAAATACTGAATGGTCTCACTCATAGCAGGAATCTAGAAAAGTTATATAAGGGATCAGGAATATGAATAACTATAAGAAAGTGAAAATCAAAATCAACAAACAACTATGAACCAGAGACTTTCATTCTTAAGGACATTTCTCTTTGGGACTCTGGAGGAAGGAATCCCCTTCACTTCTCTGAACTAATACCATGTTTTTATTGTTACCTATGAAAATGACTAGTTTTTATTTTCATTTTCACCATGCTTTCTACATTCTTGCTTTAGTTACCCCAATCTTCACTGAATTATTCTATTTTAACAATTTATATGAAAAGGAAAAAAAAATTCTTCCTGTTTTCATTACAAGTGTAAAAGTTACAGCATTATGGATTGCTACCTCCAAATGCTAATTTGTTTGGAGATGGCAAAAACAAGACATATGGTGTAGAGACACAGGGAGATTTTAGCTCCCAACTTACTTTGAATTTCAATGTCTGTAGTTTCCGATGCCCTGGCAACCTCATTTTAAAAATCAGATGTCAAAATCTCAGCGCTGTAGAGAGGAGGAGAATTAGAGTGGCAGATGTATATAGAAAGTATGTCAAACAAGAAAGATGTATTCAAGGGTTATGTTTTTTCTGTATAGTTATATTTCTGTAATGTTTAGCAATAAGCATCATAAGTAACATTTGAATAAAAACAAGATCACTGTAACAAGGAAATGAACACCATACCCATGACTGTGAAGTATAAGATTCATGTACAAATAATCTTATTACTGATTTCTATAGAGAAAAATATTTTCTCACAATTATAGATCAAAGAATATGAAGGGAAATTGGAACAACTTGGGCACCATGCTGCTATTTTCATTTTCGTTATGATATCCAAGCATTGAAGATTTTGAAATAATAATGCAAACAATTATCTATGGAATTATAAATTGCCTTAAGAGATTATGAAAATGGAAATCTGAGATAGCAATTTATAAGATGAAATTAAAATATTTAGTAATATTTTATGTGATGATGCTAGTTTAGAGTTTATATTTATTACCCCCTTACAATGTTTGGGCTTATTCTTTAAATATCTATAATTGTTTTTTAACCTAAACATTCAGTTAAAAAATTACTGACAATTCCAATGACTATTCTCTCAGAAAGATACAATTTTTCCATATTGAAATTATAAAATAAATAAGAAGTACAATAATTTGATAAGACCATTGGTAAGCATGCTAAGAGAGAGTTATCTAAAAATGAGCAAGAGGGAACTTCTTAGAGTGAGAGTAATTTCACAAATGACTTTTTCGTTTTGGTGGTTTCATGTTTATTTGTCAAATCCAAAAACATTTGTCAAATACACTTAAAATAAATGAGTATCACTATCAATTAAATATGTTTCAATAAAATTTACTTCACAAAAGATTTCAACAACAACAACAAACTCCATTTTAAAAGCTGGACAGGCGATCTGAATAGAATACTTCTCCAAAGATTATATACAGATATCAAACAGGCACATGAAAAAACTTTCATCAATTACTCATTATTTTAGGGAATGCAAGTCAAAACAACAATGAGATGTCACCTCACAGCTGTGAGAAAGACTGTTATGCATGAAAGAAATGTGTTAAAACAGATGTTGAGAGAAGGGAATCATTTACACTGTTGATGAAGCTATAAGTTGGTGAAGTAGTATGGAGATTCCTAGGAAAAATAGAAAATCCATACAATCTAGTTATTCCATTTCTGAGTATTTTCCTGCAAAATAAGAAAAAATAAACAGCATTAAGAGCTATATATACATCTCCCATATTTATCACATTATTTACAGCATACAACAAACAAGCTAAGTGCATATTAGTAGATGACTGAATAAAGAAGATGTGGTATACCTACACAATGGAATACTACTCAGCTATACATATATAGGAAAAGATGAATTCCTCCCATTTGCAACACGATGAATGAATCTAGAGAGTAGTGAGATAAGTCAAACTGAAAAAGAAAAACACAGTATGATTTCACTCATATATAGTAAATAGATAAAACAAGCAAATGAACCAAATAAAACAAAATTAAACTTTTAAACTATAAGATTAATTAGGTATTACCTGAATGGTAGGGGAAAGAGGTGTAGATAAATTAGAAAAAGGGGATAATTATATGTGAAGGGAAGAATTGGACATTCAGTGGTGAAATTACAATAGTACATAAACATGTTGCTTTCTACTGATGCACACCTGAAACTTATATAATGTTATAATGCAAATATTACTTCCATAAACAAGGGGAAATAAAATGAATTTTTAATGTTTCATTAAAAAAATACCAACATTTTTTCTTTGAGTACTAATACATGACAAAGCACTGTTATTTCAATGACTTATTTCATTATTTTAAAAGTTGTTTAACTGGGTTTTTCTATCATGAAAATAAAAGGTTAAATTGTGATTAAACACAAGCAAATGATGTTGATTAATGAAAACTAGATTGTATAAAATAAACAATAATTTATGAATGTTGGTTATTTATTAATCACCCAAATACCACTGACCCATTGACAACTGGATATCCAATCAGAATGAAATTAAATTTGTTTATGCAGTTTATTTTTCTAATCTTTCATTTCACAAAAATTGTTTTATTCATAAATTCACATTTTCCACTATGTAGTCTTTTATTTTCAGTACAAGAAAATAGAAAATATTTTATATATCAATTGTGTTAGTTTGATTTTAACTTATATACAAAAGACATGTGATCCATCAGGTATCTTATGCCACACATTCTACAAATATTAGAGGTAGATCTGAGGACCCTTAATCAATAAAGTTATTTACAAGGAAGTGATTTCACTTCCAACATAAGAAAAAAATTTGGCCATTAGTTTTGTACCAAACCAGAATAGACAAACTCCTTAGGTGTGTTCATCTTTAATTAGAAGTTTCAAGCTCAGGTGAGCAGTTTCACAGAAGGAGATTTTAGAGATTTCATGCATTGGAATAAAATTGATAAATGATATAGTTAGGGTATTTTAAACACCAAATTATCTTCTGAAAACACCCATATTTATTATTTGTTGATTACTAGATTCCGTGGTAAACACATATATTAACTTACTTAAGCTTTACAAATGTTAAGTTTTTCACATTCTAGACAAGGAAGCCAGACTGAGAGAAATTAAAAAACCTACCCAAGACTGACCTATGAAATGCAGAGTCTGGATTTGACTCCTGGTCTATCAGCCTCCTGTGATCATGCATTTTTTCATTACATAATACATCCTTTAAATTATTTCTCATTTTCAAAGAAAGTTTTCTCTAAAGGGTGTTGTAACAGATGTCATCAATGCCTTACAATAGCCTTTAGGCTCCCACTTAGTCCCTGTACTTCTAGCCCACCTTCCAGCATGTCTTCCAGCAGTTAGCATTTACATCTTGTTGCCAGAGGATATTCTCTGTCTGGAACTACCTTTGCAAACACGGGTTCCAGGTTAGAAATATCAGGAAATAGGGCCTCCCTGGTGGTGCAAGGGGTTAAGACAGAGTTTATGAAGTTGTCTGCAGCCACTGCAACATGAGTTTGATCCCCGGTCAGCAGGGAGCTACCCACATGGCACAGCAGACCTCTCCTGATTCACCCGCTGCTCCTCTCAGCAGTGTATTTCAGCCAATTTTCCTCATCTGTTCCCCACTCTGTCTCTGGTGAATCCTCTCACTGCCCTTACCTCTGGCCTGTACCCTAGTTCTTGTATGCATAAATAAATAAATGTTTTTTAAATTAATTTATTTATTTATACAGGCACTGGGTCAGAAGTGCAGGAGGTTGAGAGAATTCACCAGAGCCAGAGCAGGGAACACAACAGGCAGACCAACAAAATACACTGCTGAGGGGAGCAGTGGGCGCAGCAGGAGAGGTCTGTTGCGCCATGCGGGACTCTCGCCGGTGGCCGGGGATCAAACCTGCACTGCAGAGGCTGTGGACAGCTTTGCAGCCCAGTGCTCAACCTCTGCGCCCTCAATATATCTTAAAAAAAAAAAAATACCAGGAAATGGCCTCCAAAACTATGACTTATGAAGACCCTATCATTCTACAACTCAATTGGGAAACTCTGAGATGTAGTTTTCCAGTGTTCTCCAGTGAAATTAAACTTTCATCAATTTATTTGGACTATTATTCAATATAAATTATCTTATAATACATATTCTACAAAATATTTTATGTCTATAAAACATTTGTCATTATGTAAAAGCATATTATTTAACTGGTCAATTCACATTATACGACTCCTAATTAGAAACCTATGTGAGGTTGAGTGCTTGAGGTATTAATTTCCCATTGTGAATCTGCAATGTTCAGGACTATTCAATAGAGAATTACCAGTTATTCAAGTTAAAATAAACAAACCATTTTATGATATTATAAAAAATTAAAGGTTCCTTATTGAAAAATGCTTGAAAATAGAAAATTAGCTATAACTGAAAATAGGACTTCCATCTAACTTTTTAGTCTATAGTCTGAAATATAATAATAATATAATAATAATATAATAAATATAAATATAATAAATATAATAAAAATGATAGGAGTTCTCCTGTGTTACAAGTATTATATTAAAGGCATTAAGTATTTAAGATTTCTATTTCTTATATTCATAATGGCATTTATTTTTCAAATTTTACTATTAACTAATTGTGTTCCTTGCAAGTGAAAATTAAATTTGGATTAAATAAAAGAGCTAAAATACTTAGTGTAGTGCTGGGTACAAGTGAACAATTTCTATTTCCTTTCCTCCATTTCAACTGATTAATTTTATTGCCAGTAAATATTTTAAAAATTGTTCTTAGAAAATATAATTCTGTGATGAAAGATTTGAATACGATTGCCTTTATATTTATATGTTCAAGGGTTAATATGTGAAGAAATCACAAAATTACAGATTATGTATCCATGCCCTCAAAATCCTCCATAACTCATTTGGAAGGCCAAATCAGTACAATGTTTCCTTGATGTAGACTCTAAACTGCACAGTGTAGAAGCAGTGTGAGGATATGGAGATAAAAGAGCCAATGTGTTCTGCAAAATTAAAATATCAGGCAAATGTAATGGGTGACTATGAAATATTGGGAATAAGAATAAAATTATATCTTTAAATACAAAGAATGCTCCTAAAAATAATCGCAGAACTACCTAGGAAAAAAGATCTCATAAATAACATGACATATATCCTAAGAAATGTATAGTTTTTAAGAACTTTACAGGATTTAAATGTTAATTGTTTTCATATGTTCCATGCAATGAATATTCATGTTTAAATCACTTTGGAGAGGAAATACAGGAGGTGAAATTAGGTGGGGTTGCATTTATTCTACTCCACATATTTCCATCTTATCTGATTGGAACAGTTTAGAAATGCCTGTATTTTACTTACTCCTGTTGGTATCATCATTTTTCCACATGGTGAGTACTTTTTATACCTCCTGAGTTTTGGCTGCAGATCAGGTAAACACCTCACTTTGGGGAAAGCTATGTTGCTCTAAAGAAAATTAATTTATCCATGTACTACTTCTTTTTATCCACTTTTTGAAGTTTATAGCAATAAGCTATCCAAAATATCTCAAAGAGCATATTTATATTGATTTTATTTTGCTTCTAGTTGTCACTGCATAAGTAATACTCATTGAAATTAAGTAGTAGCTATTTAAAGAACACTAAGCTGACAGCAGAGAAGTAACACAAATGTACTAGAGTATACTCACAATATACTAGAGTAGTACACAAATTTCAGGAAAAATTAGAAGGGCTTGTAAGTCTGTATTTTTCTTTATTGTTATTGCATTATGACATTATATTAGTTACAGGCATGAATCGTTAAAAATCACTGTATGTATACTACATTAATTTCACCATTAAAAGTGTCTAATTCTACCTGTCATTGTACAATTAACCCCTTTGACCAGATTCACCTATCTTTCTACCTATTTCCCTCTTCATAAAGGCAAGAGGTAAGTTATATTCCTAGCGAAAATGAATAATAAGATCAAGTGTAGTTGTTTTTTTTTTTTTCCTAATGTTGAGAGAAACTTGAGCATAGAAGGCATATAGGCTACAAAGATGCCAATGGATAGAAATAAGAAGGTGATGAGTTTGTAAATTCTGGATGGAAGAGGGGCATTATTTTTGAAGAAACCAAAATGAAGCAGAGAAAGAGAGATTGATGGAAATGTACAGGGATGTTTGTGAGAGAAAGAAGATTTAGAGAAATTCATACCCAATGGACACAAAAGTCATTGGGAAATTACAGCCAAGAATATTTGCTGATAATGAAAAGAAGGTGGCATGGCAGGGTTGAAAAGAGTGGGAGATGGTGTTTGAAGAGATGGTTTTTATTTTTTTTTAAAGATTTATTTATTTATATAAGCACTGGGTATAGTCAGAAGCGTGGGAGGGTGAGAGAGTTCATCAGAGCCAGAGCAGGGAACAGAACAGGCAGACTGACGAAATACACTGCTGAGGGGAGCAGCGGGCATGGCAGGAGAGGTCTGTCGCGCCATGTGGGACCCTTGCCGGTGGCCGGGGATCAAACCAGTGCTGCAGAGGCTGCGGGCAGCTTCGCAGCCCAGTGCTCAACTGCTGTGACACCGGGGGAGACCCTGAAGAGATGGGTTTTTAAGAAAATCTGAGCATACAAGTAAGGCTGGAGATAATGAACCTGTGATGACTTCAGGACAACAATAACCGTGAATCTTTTCCTCCAGGATTAAGTAATGTAGATGGAGGGAGTGGAGGGAGGAACAGTAGGATTTATACCAAGTTTTTACTTTTCTGGATGCAAGTGGGCACCTGCTTTTAATTAGTTTGAGCTGAATCTGATAAAGAAAATGAATTAGAAAGTTAAATTCAAAATCTCTACAGCTGTTTTTTCTGCTGAAGGAATTTGGGTCAGGACTGTGTTGGTAGGGTATCACTAAAATCTCTCTGAAATCATGTCTGTGGCTGAATAACTAATAAGTCAGAAACTGCAGAGTGGCTACCTGTATTATCAATGAAATCAGAATGCTTGGTTTTAAGCTCTGTCTCTGATGTTTTCCAGCATATAATGTAGGGTCAGTTTCTAGATTGTTCACCTTCCTTACCTTTAAAATGTAAATAAAAGGAATTATACAGATGTCATGAAGCTTGATTTAGTTAATAACTGGAACAGCATTAGCTGTAACTGCTTGGTTGCATTAAGCATTCTATAGATATTGATACCAATTAAGTTTATGACAGTCCCTTCCTCAAATTCAGTGCAGTCTCCAAATGATGAAAGCTGAAAGGTAAAAATAAGTAGGTATTTCTCCACATCCTTGCCAACATTTGCCATTGCTAGGTTTTTTTTTTTTTAATATATACCATTCTCACTGGTGTAAGATGGTAACTCGTAGTTTTGATTTGCATTTCCCTGATTACAAGTGATGTTGAACATTTTTTCATATGCCTGTTGGCCATTTGCATTTCTTCTTTGGAGAAGTTTCTTTTTAACTCTTCTGCCCATTTTTGACTGGGTTATTTACCTTGTTTTTGTTGAGGCTCATCAGATCTCTGCAGATTTTTGTGATCAGTCCTTTATCATTAGTGTTGTGTGTAAAAACAGATGATCGGATCAAGAAGATGTGGTACATATACACAATGGAATATTACTCAGCAATCAAAAAGATAAACTCATGCAATTTGTAGCAACACAGATGGATCTGGAAGGGATCATGCACAGTGAAATAAGCCAGAAAAAAAAAGAAAAATACCAGATGGTCTCACTAATAGCAGGGATTTAGAAAACCTAATAAGGGATCAGGAAAAAGACTAATTATAATAACATAAAAATCAAAATCAACAGGCAACTATAAACCAGAGACATACTACGGGGGGGGGGAGGGAAGGGAGTAGGATCAAAATAGGGGTGGGGGTGGGCATTTTACAGGAATGGTAACCAAGATGAAAATGCATACATTGTACAAAATGAAAAATGATGTAAAAATATATAAAATAAACTTAAAAAATTAGGAAAAGTAAAATGAAAAAAGTGATAAAAAATAGGTATTAAAGCTAAGAAATAATACTTTGATTTTTCTATATGGAATATTGCATCTCTCACTTCTAATAACTACTGAATGAGGGTAAGGTTCAGGGCTAATTTTTTAAAAAGTAGTAGTTTGCTGCACCAATGACAGAAGCTATTAAACTTATTGCTACCTACTTCGTTTCTTTACACATGGACAAAATCCTAATTCAACTCAAAATCCTATTTCAACTCCAGTGACTGCCAGCTTATTAGAAAATCATTATTTGAAATTTCCTAGCAAATATATAATTTAATGTCAAAATATTTGCAAGTTCTAGGTAGAGCAGGGCAGTGAAATTTGAAGAAATTGCTTTCTCTTCTAATGAAGAAGCTTATAAAGGTGATTGGCACACCTTTACCATTTATAGGGAAAGAGAATAACCAAATCCAAAATGCCCAGTGTTCCTCTCTGTTTCATTTGACCAGTAGTTGGGGAAGTATGTGGGTCTGAGGTGGGCCAAAGAGGTGAATTTGCACAGTGACTATACTCACCAATCGTGCTCTGAGTAGCTGGACCAGCAACCCCAGTATCACTTGTTAAGAATATAAAATCTCAGGTCCCATTTCAGAACTATTGAAACAGTTCTGTGTTTCAACAAGATGCCTGGAGATCCTTGTGCACATTAAAGTTTTAGAAGCACTGTCTGGTAAATAAATGTTCATGTAGGTCTTAGCATTATGCCTTTTTCCATTCCTTTGTTTTACTGACTGACTAGATGAACTGTTAAAACAGATCTGGGAAATCGAGAACAAGTTAGGAAGGTACTCCACCCCTAAGTACTCCACATTTCCTCTCCTTTCTGACATCTGTATGAAGAAGCTTCTGTTGTCACATACCCCTTGATCTTGGTTCTCCTCATGAAATTGATGGATTTGGAGGTGGAAAATAGAAAGTTCCTACTGTGGATACCAGTAAAGCTCATTAGTTTTAGCAACAAAAGTTTTTGCAAACAAAATCATAAAATAAGATTAACATTCAATTTGAAGACCAGGAATAAATTTTCCTATGACAAAAACATTATTTAAACCCACAAGTTTGTCCTGGGTAATAAGTGCTTTATCAGTAATGTCGGCTGTTTGCAGTTGTCAGACTAAGTAGATTTAAGAGCAAGAAGGGAAGGGATAATACAACCCAAACATATTTGTTTAAACTTATGAATTATATATTCCTAGTATTGTTTCACTAGCTTATATAGTGCTAACATTTAGGAAAGATGAGGAATAACTAATTTTGTTTTCAGAAAAACATTTGAGATTAGAAGTGAGTTTAAAATTTCACTAATAATCTCTGGTGACTTTTCAAATGATATGAACTTTTGAAAGTATTTCATAAAACTAAAATCCTACCATTTAATATAAATGAAATTTTTTTCATGAAATATAAGTAGCAAATGTCTGACATAATTTTTAAATATTTCCCACTGAATTTTTAGAACTAGATTTTCTCTGTATTACTATGCATATAAATTGAACATTTTAAAGAAGATAACCAATTTTTCTTTCCTTGATATATCTCATGTTAATTAATTTTCATATAAAAATTTATTTTGAAGGGGGCCTCCATGGTGGCACAAGGGGTTAAGATGCAGCCTATGAAGCAATCTGCAGCCACTGAAGCACGGAGTTCAATCCCCGACCAGGGAGCTACCCACATGGCGCAGCAGACCTCTCTTGATTTGCCCGCTGCTCCCCTCAGTAGTGTATTTCGGTTAATTTGCCTGTTGTGTTCCCCACTCTGTCTCTCAGAATCCTCTCACCACCTACACCTCTGAACTGTACCCCACTTCCTGTATGCACAGATAAATAATTCTTTAAAAAAAATTATTTTGAAGTTTATAGGGAAAGAGTTAAGAAAAAGAAAGCCAAAGTGGAAAATGCAAGAAAAAGGCATGATTATAAACTATTTGTAGTAGTTAATCTGAAGTTTCATTATATTATTCATTGAAACATTCAAAAACATTAGGTCATCAGATTTTGAAAATTGAAAAATTATTTGAGACTTGAGGTTGAATGTTCATGTTATAAGGGTAATTAAAACACTATATGACATACTATTTGGGACTAATGCCTCTGAACCCTGGGAGAAAATTCAGTGCCCAGACCACTACAGCCCAACTACATTGAGGTCAATTGGAGGGGGCAGGACATCCTATGCTTCAGTATTAAAAACAAACTCTATAGGGATTCTAACTATCACTGAGGTTGAGATCTACTTTAATCTGTTAGAAGATGCTGAGGGATTTAATATTTGATTTACATAAAATGCAACCCAACTACACATTTCAAATAAGAAAAATCATGTCTGTTTATTATACATAATATCCAAGTATAAATTTCTTTTTTTTTAATTTTTATATAGAAGAACTGGATGTAGGCCAGAGGTTCAGGGAGGTGAGAGGATTCACCAGAGACTGAGTGGGAAGTGTAACAGGCACATTTATTGAAATACACAGCTTAGAGGAACATCAGGCTAGACAGGAGAGGTCTGCTGTGTCACATGTGGTTTAGCTCCCTCGCTGGGAATTGATCTCAGCACATATGGGTGACAGTGCTGAGACATAATCTCTAGGTTGTCTGGGAGGCCCTATCCATAAATTTCAAAAGGGTCAAGTCTTCTTAAAAGACTGTGAATATAAAATCTCCAGTTGAGAGAAATAGTGATTTAACATATGAAAAACACAATCTAATGAAATAAATATATGTGCACATTTCTTTTTAGCGAGATCACAAATGTCATCTCTTCTCACTCATACTAGTGCCACTGAGATTTTATTGCCTCTTTAACTTTATACAAGGGAGAATACAGTCTTGTAAACATCCTTTCAAGGAAAACAGAATATAACTTCCAGCTGTACAATTCCATCCACAGCATAACTATATAACCTAAGTCTAGAATTTGGAAAAGTTTTGTTTGAAGAAGTGGTCGTTAACTAAAATAGTGTGTTTCCCCCCCCCCCCTTTCTGTTTAGGTATTAACACATCTCAGCTAATTTTATACAAAAGCATTTTTTTCTTTATTAAGGTAACACTGATTTGCAGTACTTTATATGATTTAAGGGACTAGGTTCACTCCTCAGATGCATGTTGCCACCCCACCCCTACCATCCAAGTACCCAGAGTCCTCTACCATAGATAACTGGCCCCCTCCTGCCTTATTCCCAATTTGACCCTCCATTCCCATCTGGCAGCCTCATTTCTACAGTTATATTTCTAGGGTTTATTTTGGTTAAGATATGTCAGTTTCTTTAATTTTTTTCTTCTCTATATTCCACAAGAGTAAAATCGTCTGGCATTTGTTTTTCTCCCTCTGTCTTATTTCACTTAGCATAATCCCCTCCACTTCCATTCATGTAGTAAATAGCAAGAGTTCATCCTTTTCACAGCTCAATAGTATCCCACTGCATATATATATATATATATATATATATATATATATATATACCACATCTTCTTAATCCCCTGCTTTGTCCATGGGCATTTAGATTGTTTCCATACTTGGCTAATGTGAATAATGCTGCAATGACCATAAGTGCACATATTCAAATTAGTGATTTTATACTCTTTGTGTAAATATCTTGGAGTGGGATTGTTGGATTGTACTGTAGATCTTTTAATACATTGAAGAACCTCCATGCTGTTTTCCATAGCGGCTTGACCAGTCTACATTCCCACCAACATTGTAGAAGAGTTCCTTTTTCTCCACACCCTTGGCTACATATTTCTCAGCATTTTTAATTTTTTTATACATTCTCACAGTAGGGAGGTGTTATCTCACTGTTGATTTTGATTGCATTTCCCTTATGATAATAAATGGTGAACATTTTTCTTGTGCCTATTAACCATCTGTACATCTTCTTTGGAAAAGTGTATAGTTAGCTCTTCCACCCATTTTTTGGTGGGGTTCATTATTTTCCTTTTGTTGAATTGTATATATTCTTTGTAGATCTTGGCTATTAACCCTTGTCAGGTGTATGGTGTGCACACATTTTCTCCCATTCGGTATGGTGTCTTTTTGTTTTTATGATAGTTTCTTTCACTGTACAGAAACTCTTTAGCTTGATGTATTTCCATTTGTTTATTTTTGCTTTTGTTTTTCTTGCTATGCATCAAGTCCCCTTTGACATCAATGAAGCAAGTGTCATGGAGTGTTTTGCTGGTGATTTAGTCTATGTATCTTATAATTCCCAGCCTTATATATGTCTTAATCCATTTGAGTAAATTTATGTGTGTTGTGCAAGAAAGTAGTCTAGTTTCATTTTTCTAGATGTGGGTGTTCAGTGTTCTCAGCATTGTATACTCTTGACTCCTTTGTCATAGATTAATTGTCCATATTAATGTGGGCTTATTTCTGGGCTTTCAATTCTATTCTATTTGTGCCTGTTTCTATTTCAATACCACACTATTTTTATTACCATAGCCTTTGCTCAGGCTTTCTATATTTTTCTGAGTAACTCTTAGGAGGTATTATGCTTCTAAGAATTTGTCCATTTCTTCTAGATTTTCTAATATGCTGGCATAAAGACATTCTTAGAGATGCCTATAGTTACTAACTTCTCCTCTTTCATTTTTTATTCTATTTATTAGAATTTTATCCATTTTTACATAATGAGTCTAGTTAGAGGCTTGCTTAGTTTCTTTACTTTTTCAAAGAATCAACTTTTGTTTGCATTATCTTTCAAATTATCTCTTGACATTTACCTCATTTATTGCTGATCTAACTTTTATTATTCTTTAATTCTACTGGCTTTTGGTTTCATACTGAAACATTTTGGATGGGATTGAGCTGAAGTATCAATTGTTTATGGCTTAGTGACATTTTTACATTCTTGAAGAGGCACTGAAGAAAACAGGTATTTTATCTACTAGTTTAACAAAAAAAATTGGAGATGTAGCTGCTATGAAAAGTAGATTTTATTGATATTCATGGCAAGAGAAATGGGAAGTACACAAATTTGTATATATAATTATGATGCATGTTATATAAATATATATGACCAAAACCCAAAATAAGTAAATCAATATATTCTTCCCATTTGCTTTGAGGACTTAGAAATGCAAACACACAAAAATCCCACTAGTATAAGTTTCTGTAAGATAGTAGATATATATTCTACTTAAGTAATACACAGCCACTCTTCAGAGAAGCCAAGCTAGAGAGAGCTAAAGTGGGGCCTGACTGAGCTAGATGGAATCATGATTAATTCACCATCTACAGAGAAGCAGCAGATATGGGGAGAGCAAGCAGTGACAAAGAAGGCAGGGAAACCACTACTGTGGAGGCCAGTGAGGACCTTGTAAGCTCTACCATACATTAGAGGCCTTACATGGAAGGAGAGGGGAAAGGGCTAGAAAACAACATTTCCTGGAAGTTGAACTATCCAAAAGAATCTCCCCAGCCCACAGACCCAATCATGACAGCTTACAAGTTTTAAGCTTAATTTCAACTTCACATAGTCACATTCAGTTGGTATAGGGCTAGGAGTGAGAATCATGTATGTAATAGCAACAGTTAGAGAAAATAAAAATGCACATCTGACTATGTACAGTGAGTGATTTCTCTATGTGTTTGCAATTATAGTTATTCTTCCACATATCAACTTCTGATAAATTTTTAGTCAATTGCAATCCCCCCATTCTGACCCCAATTGTATGGGGAATATAAAAATAAAATTTATTAATTAAAAAAAATTTTTAGTCAAGAGAAAGCTGGATATTATTCCAATTTATTTCTTCTTGCTAATCATTTCACAAGTAAACTTCATCTTTTGAGAGCTAGTTGTAGTGATGACATGTTTGTGTTTTATTGCTATGGCAACAGTGCTTCTCCTGAGACAGGGGTCATGTATTTTTGGTTGCTGATCTGAAATCACATGTTTACCAAAGGATACAGTTATATGATGTGGCTTTTCATTTAATTGCCTCCAGGACTTGTGCTATGGATACCGAGTTGTGCTGCCCAGATAGTCCCATCAAGACTAAAGGATAGGAGCAAAGAAAGTTTGTTCAATAAATGGTGCTGGGAAAACTGGGTCGCTACATGCAAAAGAATGAAGCTTGACCACTACCTCACACCATACACAAAAATCAACTCAAAATGGATTAAAGAACTAGACATAAGACCTGAAACCATAAAATACATAGAAGGAAATATAGGCGAAACACTACGGGATTTGCACATCAAAGACATCTTTACAGACACATCACCCAAAGCAGTGATAGTGAAGACAAAGATAAACAGCTGGGACTACATCAAATTAAAGAGCTTTGCACAGCAAAAGAGACAATAACAAAAACAAAGAGAAACCCCACCAACTGGGAGAACATTTTTGCACCCAACACTAATGATAAAGGACTGATCACAAAAATCTGCAAAGAGCTGATGAGACTCAGCAACAACAAAGAAAATAATCCAGTCAAAAAATGGGCAGAAGAGCTAAAAAGAAACTTCTCTGAAGAGGAAATGCAAACGGCCAACAGACATATGAAAAAATGTTCAACATCACTTGTAATCAGGGAAATGCAAATCAAAACTACCATGAGATACCATCTCACACCAGTGAGAATGGCACATATTAAAAAAACTAGCAACAACAAATGTTGGCGAGGGTGTGGAGAAAAAGGAACTCTTCTGCACTGTTGGTGGGAGTGCAAACTGGTCCAACCACTATGGAGAGCTGTGTGGAGATTTCTGGACCTACTAAACATAGAGCTTCCATATGATCCAGCAATTCCACTCCTAGGTATTTACCCAAAAGACACAGAAACATCAATTCCAAAGAGCACCTGCACCCCTATGTTTATAGCAGCACTGTTAACAATAGCTAAGCTTTGGAAACAACCCAAATGCCCAAAAGTAGATGACTGGATCAAGAAGATATGGTACATATACACCATGGAATATTACTCAGTATTCAAAAAAGATAAACACATGCAATTTGCAGCAACATGGATGGCACTGGAAGGGATCATGCTCAGCGAAATAAGCCAAAAAGAAAAAGAAAAATACCGGATGGTCTCACTCATAGCAGGAATCTAGAAAACTTAAATAAGGGACCAGGAAAATGAATATAAGAAAGTGAAAATCAAAATCAACAAAAAACTATGAACCAGAGACAATTTTTGGGGGGTAGGGGGCGGGAGGGGAAGGATTGGGGTCAGAATGGGGCGTTTGCAATTGTATGGGGGAATATAAAAATAAAATTTTAGATTAAAAAAATAAAATAAAATAAAAACTAGGGAAAAAACAATGAAATAAAGGTGGTTCTGAAAAAAAAAAAAAAAAAAAGACTAAAGGATAGGGCCTCCCTGGTGGCGCAGCGGTTGAGCGCTGGGTTGCAAAGCTGCCCGCAGCCTCTGCAGTGCTGGTTTGTTGCCCGGCGGCCGCTAGGCAAGGGTCCCACATGGCGCGCGGACTTTTCCTGCCGCCCACTGCTCCCCTCAGCAGTGTAATTTGTCCGTTTGCCTGTTCTGCTCCTTGCTCTGGCTCTGGTGAATTCTCTCACCCTCCCGCGCTTCTGACTATACCCAGTGCTTGTATAAATAAACAAATAAATCTTAAAAAAAAAAAGACAAGGATATGGTCACCCAGTTAGCTTCCAAAACTCAGTGTTGCTGTCAAATTACCTTCAGCTGCTGACCTTTGGAGTTTTCCTCAGCAGAAGACAGCCTCCTTTTTCCAGGTCATGACCTATATCAGACACAAACCAGGAACTGGTTAATAGCAAGGATTTATGATTTGACTCATTATTCAAACTCAAGACAACTCTGAATATCAATCGCTGCTTCAGAGTTTACAGGGGTCAGTCAGAATCAGCTCCTTCCTCTGCCCGTACCTGCTTCTTTCCATTCTCCTCGGGTTAATTTTAAGAGTAATGCCCACTAAACCTGCTGCATGAAAAATCTTCATCTTCAAGTCAGTTTCATGGGTAACTTGATAGGCAACAGTTGCCTTAACTAACAGACTAAGAAAACAAATGGACTGGATCATTTTCTAGCCACCTGACAATGAGGACAAAATCACTGCTGGAAGATGAACTTCAACTATTCCTGTAACAAAGTATCAGTGAAATAGTTAAAATTTTATCAGTGTTGAACAGAAATGTCCAACCTGGTACAGTGTTGCAAGTGATTGAGAAATATGGGAGAAACTGTATTTAGAATGATAATTGCATTTGATTACAATTGCTGATGTTTTGGAGAAAGAAAATGAGAGTGTGGGGGTTATTCATTTTCAATTAATAGTTAACTATGAAAGCTAGGGGACTTTTTGACAGAATACAACAGCTTTTATTCCATATATTAAGACTGGAAAAGGAAATGGACATGCTGGAGTAGATATATGATGTAAGATTTATGGGCCTTCCCTGGTCGCGCAGGCAGTTGAGCGCAGCACTGTGAAACTGTCTGCAGCCTCTGACGCACCAGTTCGATCCCGGATGGCCAGTGAGGGTCCCACATGACGCAGCAGACCTCTCCTGTCTCACCCGCTGCTCCCCGCAGCGGTGTTCTTCAGTCAGTCTGACTGTTCTGTTTCCACTCTGTCTCTGGTGAATCCTCTCACCCTCCCGTGCATCTGGTCTGTACCCCAATTCTTGTATAAATAAATAATCTTTAAAAAAAAAAAGATACATGATGTAAGATTTAAAAACTACCAAAAAGATCATATTCTCAAAACCCATGGCTTGGAAGGTGAAGAGATGTTTGTTTTCTATCATGGGAAAGCTTCCTTACCCTAGAACCATGACCTTACATAACAAGTCAAACAATTCCTAATGAAACAAAACAAATGACTATAAAAGACAAGATGTGTGGATGATCACAGTCAGCTCACCACACTTTTTCTTCAAATGGATGTTTGTATCACACAGTGATAAATCAATACAAATTCCAAAGTTTTTCTCAACCTATTTTTTTTTTCTGGAAGTAACATTGCCATACAAAATTATGTAAATTTCAGGTGTGCATCATTAAAAATCAACACGTGGGGCGTCTCTGGTGGCGCAGGGGTTAGAGTTTCAGGACTATCAAGCTATTGCCAGCCACTGCAGCATGAGTTCCATTCCAGGACAGGGAGCTACCTACATGGGGCAGCAGACCTCTCCTGTCTCACCCGCTGCATCTCCTCAGCAGTATATTTCAATAGATCCACCTGTGCTGCTCCCTACTTTGTCTCTGGTGAAGTGCTGGAGGCAATTAAATGAAAATGTCTTGTTATGAACCCCTGGCCTACACTCCAGTTCTTGTATGAATGAATAAAAATAAAACTTAAAAAATCAGCATATTAATATACTACATTAAGTTCACCATTAAATTCCAATTTATATTTTACCATACAATTGACCACTTTTAACCAGATTTACCCATTTTCCTTTCCCCTTTTGTTGTAGAGCAACTCCGATACAAAACGGGGTGCCTGACTGTGAGTCCTCACCCTCGCGCTTAAAAGGACTTATCAATGCTCTACTGCAGACACACACAAAAGGTTAATAAAAGGTTTATTTACAAGGGAAGGGGAAATGAGGAAATGTACAGCTCAGGGAGAAAAGTGGGAGACAAAGATTTAAATAAGTCCTACCAGATCCGCCGATCAGGAATCCCAAAATGGCACTCTGAGAGCTGGCCGCCAGCCAGGAGTGGTGAAGCCAGGAGGCGAGGATAGCGAGCCAGCCAAGGCCCACGTGTTTGTTTTTTATACCTAAACTGGCTGCTTAACTCCACCCTCAGGTCCCACCACCCTCCCTTTGGTGGTGATGGGATTTGTCTTTCCCAATGTCTTGATGGCTTTAGTCTGGAGTGGGGGTGGGATCCACAAAGCCTGTATGGGATTAACTCAGGACATCATTTCCCCCTCAGGACATCATTTCATATTTTGCCACCATTTCCATGGCGATGAAGATCAAACATATGGATGCTGGGATACAGTCTCAGATGAAAATTTTCCAGGGTTCCAGTCTGAAAGAAAACGAATCCCTCCAGGTATTGTCCATTGTGGAAAGCAAAAGTCCTCCATTCCTGGAAAAACAGTTCATCAGTCCAAGCCGAAAGAAAAACATCTGGAGGCATTAGCCAGAAAAAGACAGCGGGTATGTCAAAATCACAGGGAAAAAAATCTTAAAATGGTTCAACTTATGTAAAAACAAATTCTCTCAACCTTGATCCCAAATTTTTTAACAGCATAGCAAAAGTTTGCAAACTAAATCTACTTTTAAACCATATTGCCTATTTTTGCATAAAATCTCAGGCAGAATAACTAAGCAGCAATTTTAGCTGGCTTCATTGGAATACTCCATATAGGATTCAGAGTGAACTGTTGACATCCGGTCCGTGTAGGCTTCAGGAACAAGTTGGTCTCATGAGACTCCACCTGGGCTTTCCTCTTTTCGAGGGTACCAGGGAATTTCCGTTGGCCGGGCTGTCCAATCCTGCCAATGGAGGCAAGCTTCCTCACCTTCTTTGGAGGTCTCTGGAACCCTATGAACAAAGCAAACAGGTTCTCCTCTTCTTGGTTCAGCTCTGTTTGAACTTTCAGCTCTGTTTCAACTTTCTGGAAGAGCTCTACACAAAGCCACACAATGAAACTTATGTCCAATTTTATTTTCAGTTTAAGCAAACAAAATCCCTATGGAAGTTATGCAAAAACAGACTCTGAGATAAGTAGTAAAAGATTACTACCACTATTTTTATGCTGTGTTGGTATCAAGGGGAGAGAAAATGCAAACACAAGTTAGCTTTGTTGGAAAAAAAAATTGCTGCAGATCCTGGTCACCAAAACAAGAAAACTTTGTGGATTTAGAGCAAAATGCAAAAAATATCATCAGTATATTGTCAAGGAAATCTTAGTAAATATCAGGTGTATTTCCAAGTCTATTCAGTCCTTAGTAGAAAAGTTTTACTCTCAACAGTTCCATCAATAGGAATCTGTTGAGACCTTTTCTCCCTATATTTCCAGAAACAATTCCTGTAGATATTAAACAATTGAAGTATACAATATTACAAGGTGACAATCACCATTGACAATTTACATCCATATCTGGTCAAGGTGTTACCTGTTTTCCCAAGTGACAATGCTTCCTTCTAGTTTTACTCTACTAGGTGAGCCAAATAGAACAAATTCATCTAATGCCTTTCGCAGGAGGAAAGGGAGAAACTTTGTGGAGTGTCTCAGGAGCTCTACTGAGGTTCCAC